>NC_079498.1:98640040-99240040 GCF_030052815.1 Hevea brasiliensis | reverse complement strand
ATACATATTTAAGTGTCTTGAAACTCTATATGCAAAGGTATGTACTAATACTTAAAAAAAGATGAAAAATAACTAACCAAAAGGGTAGAGATATTTGGGGTGCACAATCATCAAACTATTATATACTCTTATTTTTTTTTTTACTATTATTGGATGGAAAATCCTTCCTGATGTCAAGGCTATAAGATACTTTTCTAAGATACATGTTTAAGTGTCTTGAAACTCTATATGCAAAGGTATGTACTAATACTTAAAAAAAGATGAATTTACTAGCCAAAAGGTTGAAAGCTACAAAGTTCAAAATGTGATTATGTTGTTTAATATTGTTGCCCACAAAGATAAGCACACTAAGAAATCCATCCTCCAGTAGAAAAGGCTAAAATATATTGCATACAAATATAATTTTCCAAAAGAGGTGCATGGAAATGGTCACTCTTGCACACATGCTCACATAAACTGATAAACGAACTTGTGCACTGAAGCATGCCTGCAAATGATTAAGATTAAAGCTAATATACTCAAGATCTTTACCTTGATACCAGGAATGGATCGTGGGATTTTCCTAGAAAGAACCAATGCCGAATGGAGGAAGAGATTGTGCCTGCATGAGGGCAATGAAGCCAAAGAAGATAAACATGTTTTTTCTTTTCTTTTTTTTTTTTTTCAAAAGGAAGTAACTATTAATAGTTGGAAGACATAATTGAATAAAACACTTACGGCATAACCATGGCACCAAGAAGTGAAATTGCAAGGCCAGCAGCACCATGTCCCTTGAGTTGTGGAACAAAAAGCCCATAGAGAACTTCAGAAGCAGAGGGTTTTGCAAAGGCAAGCTCCACCAAAAAGCATGCAGCGATTGTAGAAACAAGAAAAGCAATAAGGAATTCAAGCTTCCGGACCTATAAGAAGAAATTATGAGTGGTTAAGCTGATTCAATGCATCATAATTGGATGTTTGGCAAAGCCTCATATTTTCTGAATGTAGAAAGAGACTATTCTCCTTAATTTCAATTAATCTGTATATGGGTATATATATACAATTGATTCCTATAATTGTGTTCTACTAATTATGAAGAAATCCTAAATAAGAAATCCTAAATAGGAATACAGAATACAGAATATACAGAGAAATAATATAGTGATTGACTTTCCATAACACTCCCCCTCAAGTTGGAGCATAGATGTTAATCATGCTCAACTTGTTACAAATGTAGTCAATCTTAGCTCCATTCAGAGCTTTTGTGAAAATATCTCAAAACTGCTCTCCAGTTTTGATGTGTCCTGTTGAGATGATCTGTTGTTGAATCTTTTCACGAACAAAGTGACAATCAATCTCAATATGTTTGGTCCGCTCATGAAACACCGGATTAGAAGCAATATGGAGAGCAGCTTGATTATCACACCACAATTTCGCAGGCAGAGAGGTCTTAAAACCTGTATCATTTAGTAATTGAAGTATCCACATTACCTCACATACTGATTGTGCCATGGCTCTGTATTCGGATTCAGCACTAGATCGAGAAACTACACTCTGCTTCTTGCTTCTCCAAGACACCAAATTTCCTCCAACAAAAACGCAATATCCAGTAGTTGACCTCCTGTCAACCTTAGATCCAGTCTAGTCGGCATCTGAAAAACATTCAACATTCAAATGCCCATGATTACCATATAACAAACCTCTTCCTGGAGCGCCTTTCAGTTAACACAAGATTTGTTCCAAGGCTTCCCAATGAGCAACAGTTGGGGAAGACATAAACTGACTTACCACACTAACAGCATAAGCAATGTCAGGACGAGTGACTGTAAGGTAGTTCAATTTTCCTACCAATCTCCTATATCTCTCTAGATCTTCAAACAACTCACTATCCCCTGCTAACAGCTGTAAATTTGGAGTCATTGGTGCACTACAAGGCTTAGCACCTAATTTTCCTGTCTCTGTCAATAAATCGCAGACATATTTTCTTTGAGACAAGAAAATACCCTTCTTACTTCTCATAACTTCAATACCCAAGAAATATTTTAACAATCCCAAGTATTTGGTCTGAAACTGGGTTTAGATGAAGGTTTTAAGAGATGAAATACCTACAGAGTCACTCCCAGTGATAACAATGTCATCCACATAGACTACCAGGAGAATTAGACCAGCCTCATATTGCCTATAAAATACTGAGTGATCACACTTACTCTTTTGCATACCAAATTCCTGTACTGCTTCACTGAATCTCCCAAACCAGGCCCTAGGACTTTGTTTCAAGCAGTAAAGAGACTTCCGAAGCCTACAAACTTTACCCAACTCCCCCTGAGCAACAAACCCAGGTGGTTGCTCCATATACACCTCCTCCTGAAGATCACCATTAAGGAAAACATTCTTGATATCCAATTGGTGCAGGGGCCAATCATATGTAGCTGCTAAAGAGATAAACAAGCGAACAGAAGTAAGTTTAGCTACAGGACAAAAAGTGTCAGAGTAATCAACCCTATATGTCTGAGCATATCCTTTTGCTACAAGGCGTGCTCTTAACCTAGCCACAGAACCATTAAGATTTACCTTTACTGTAAATACCCATTTGCAACCAATAGCTTTCTTACCAGTGGGCAAAGGCAACAGTTCCCATATACCATTAGCATCTAAAGCCTTAATTTCCTCTTTCATAGCAGCACACCAGCCAGGATGAGACAGTGCCTCACCAACAGTATTAAGAAACAAAAGAAGAGATAGGGTAAGTACATGAATGTTTACCTTTACGAAGAGCAATGGGTAGGTCTAGATCAGAATCATGATCGGTATGAGGTATAGGATCTCCCAACGAAGTAGCTGGTGGAGGATCTGAGTCAAGAATCTCCAATCTTCTAGAATAAACATGAACAACAGGAGGTCGAGTAGGTCTAGAGACAGAAAAAACAGGCTGTGGGAGAGGACTAGACATTGATTGGACAGTATATATTAAAAGATCAACCTCCTCCCCCTGACTCTCATTCATAGATGATTGAGGAAAAAATGGAGTGGACTCAAAAAATGTGATATCTTCAGAAACAAGATAATGATTAAGAGTAGGAGAGAAACAGCGGTACCCTTTTTGCAGCCGGGAGTACCCAAGGAAGACACATTTGAGAGACTTTGGATCCAATTTAGTAACCTGTGGACGAACATCACGCACAAAATAGGTACAACAAAAAATACAGGGTTCAACAGGGAACAAAGATTTTTTAGGAAACAAAACAGTATAAGGAATATCCCCATTAAGAACAGAAGACGGCATACGATTGATCAAAAAACATGCCGTAGAAACTGCATCCGCCCAAAAGTGTTTAGGAACTTTCATCTGAAAAAGAAGAGCACGGTTACCTTAAGAAGATTCCGATTTTTTCTTTCGGCCATGCTATTTTGGGATGGGGCATCCACATAGGAAGACTAATAAAGAATGTCATTTTGTGTCATATAAGACTAAAATTGTGCTGAAAAGTCTTCTTTGGCATTGTCACTTCTTAATATGCGCACAGAAATATTAAATTGAGTTTTGATTTCATTATAAAAAGCACAAAAGATAGAAAATAACTCAGAACGATTTTTCATTAAATATAACCAGGTAACACGAAAGTAATCATCAACAAAAGTAATAAAATATCGAAATCCAGTTTTAGAAGTAACAGAACAAGGACCCCAAACATCAGAATGAACTAACTCAAAAGGGGATGAAGCCTGTTTATTGACTCTAAACACAGAAGGCAAACGATGATGTTTTGCAAACTGACACGACTCACATTCTAGTACTGATAAAGATCAGGCGAGGACACGACTTCTTCATGGTAGACAAAGAAGGATGGCCCAATCTACAATGAGCTTCAAGAGGTGTTAAGGTACTGGAGCAAACAAGCGACCGCGATACATGATTTTTCAGAATGTAGAGACCACCTGACTCACGTCCTCTACCAATAATCTGCTTCATCATAAGATCCTGAAACAAACACTTGTCAGGAAAAAAGGAAACAGAACAATTTAAGGTACGAGTAAGTTTACTAACAAAAAATAGATTAAAAGAGAATTTTGGTAAACACAAAATAGATGACAAAGAAATTGACGAAGTCGGGTTCGCAGTTCCAGAACCCATGACACAAGAAGTAGAACCATCAACTAAAGTAACAATAGAGGAAGTGAGATTAGACTGAAAAGCAGATAGAAGACTAGAATTATCTGTCATGTGATCTGTCACACCAGAATCAATAACCCATTTGGATGAGGAAGACACAAGGCATGTAGTGGATTTACCTGACTCAGCGATCGTAGTGACAGAGGAACTGGTAGGCTTTAGAGATGCCTGATACTAGAAAAACTGTGCAAAATCCTCTGCAGATACCAAAATAGTTTTCTCAGAGGAAGATACTGTAGACTCCTCTGCTGCCATATTTACTATATGTGATCGCTGATTTTTCCTCTGAAGTTAAAGACAATTATATTTTGTATGGCCAGGTTCATGGCAATAATAACAAATAACTCCTCTTGAGTCCTGATTAGAATTAGCCTCTCCATTACGCTGATGACTTCTGTTGCCTGTAATTCCTCCTCTACTTCCTCTTCTATTACCCTGTTGTCCATTTGGATTACGGCTAATAAGAGCACTCTTGTGTTTGTGAAGATTGGGTACTCTCTGTACGAAAGACCCGTGTGAATGTTTCATACAAAGAGGAAATCTCAGAACTAGACAGAATCTGAGATTTAGCAGTCTCATACTCTGAAGGAAGGCCTGCAAGAAAACTCATAACAGCCAGTTGCTCCCGTTGGGCCTGCTGAACTTTCACATCAGGACTAAAAGGCACAATACATTAAGTTCCTCATATACCCGTTTAAAATTCATAAAACAAGCCGTGAGAGACTTATTCTCTTTCTTAGCACGGTAGAATGCCTTACAAACATCATAAATACGGGAGATATTCCCTTTACCAGAATACAGAAAATCTAAGTAATCCATCAATTCCTTAACAAATTCACAGTGATTAATTAAACTAATTACCTCACTGTGAATTGAGTTCCGAAGCTGCAAAAACAACCGAGCATCCTTTTTTAGCCAAGTTTGTTGTGTATCATCCGTAGGTGGATCTTTAGTAAGGTGATCATCCTTGTCAATGCTACGCAAATAGACCCTAACAGTCTTACTCCACTCCAGGTAATTCAAACCATTAAGTTTGTGTTCTGTAATCTTAGTCATCACCGGAATCACATCAAAAATAGCATTCTTATTGTCTGTCATTTGTTGAGACAAAGAAAATTAACCGAAACGCTAATCCAAAGTGCTTACAGCAGCAAAATAACCCAAAATCACAAATCAAGCAAATACCGAAATAGGATCTGAGAGCCAAACCTCAGAAGTCCTTTAATGGTGTACTGGATCAGGCAACAACACACAATGGTGGAATGAGGGGGTTGAGGCAACGCCGGCGATGTTGATCGGAGTCGAAACGGCCAGTCGGCGATCAAGGTTTCTCCTGAGCTAGGTGTTGAGAACAAATAGTCACTCTAAATAGATGACCTGCTCTGATACCATGTAGAAAGAGATGATTCTCTTTAATTTTAATTAATCTGTACATGGGTATATATATACGATTGATTCATATAATTGTGTTCTACTAATTAGGAAGAAATCCTAAATAATAAATCCTAAATAGAAATACAGAATACAGAATGTACAGAGAAATAATATAGTGATTAACTTTCCATAACACTGAATAAAAGAGATAAAAAAAAAAAAAAGAGAGACAAGATTATATTTTTCTTAATCTTAATAGTTCAAGATACATGGACTAAGAAGAAAACGATGTACCCCATATTGCTGTAGTGCTAGAAGAACCAACGTGCTAAGCCCAGTTAGAAGAACACCAATCCACACAGAAATTTTGAAAAGCATGTTCAATGCAAAGGCTGTACCAATTACTGAAAAAGAAAGGAACGTCATTTAGAGTACGGTGAAGAACAAACATCCTAGGACAAAAATTAGTGGACAAGAAACATGTTATATAAGAGAATGCATCGCTATTTTGGCCATATCTTCTTAAAATTTTGATTATACATATAAAGATGCTCAAAAGTACATGCATGTGGAAATATTATTTTTGAAATATCAAAATGCAATTTTTAAGCTCGTAGCAATATATTGATTATACATGTATATGAATAAAAAAAATTAAGCAAATTAACAAAACTTACCTTCAGGAATATCACATGCAACAATAGCAATTTCAGCAAGAATCCAAAGGATGAAGTTTGGCACCCGAGGATATTCATTCTTACAATGTTCTGCTAAATGCTTTCCTACAATTACAAATTACATTTGGAAGAAAAAAAATGCAGGCAATTAATACGGGTATGCTAGGAGAAAATATGTACTAAAGTTGCAGATTTAGATGCCGCATACCAGTGACAACCCCCAAATTGGCTGCTAGAGATTGTATAATAAGAGCAGCACATGAGGCCACTAATATGATCCAAAGTAACTGGAAAAAAAATATATAAAAATCCTTCAGGAAAGTAATGCTGCATATTGAATTAAAGTATGATAAAATAAAATAAAATAAAAAGTATTAGCATCTGTATGAGGGAAACTAGTATTACTTTTCACAATCCCCTAGAATTTTTTTTAAAATGAAAGGCAAAATGGCTCTGGAAACTACGGTGTACCCTATCTAGGAGCCTCTTTGATGGACTAAGACTAGGCATCTTTCATTCTGTTGCTTCTAGTTGGCTGGTAAAGAAGATTCTGGGAAATTTTTTAAATAAATGACTACCATATTCATTGTTGGACATTGATGAAAAAAAATGCCAAATTGAATTAGAGTTTAAAATTTTGCATTGTTGGCAACTTCCCATGGTAATATGTTATGCCAATGCATGATGACCCTGATTAGACTCATGGATCCACTCCAATATAGAAAACTGAGAAGAGGTGATGAAGAAAACACTGCTGCATTGAGAAAAAATGAATGTACCTCATACTTGTATTCTGCTCCTGACTGCAGGTCAGTTTCAACTGCAGGTTAACACAGAATATTTAGTGCATAAATTATTAGCGGCTGTGTTAACATGTGGCAGCACAAACAAACTTAGAAATTTCGGGCTCACAATTTCCAGGGTCAATATATGCAATAGAAACAAGGAACCCTGGACCCATATATGCAAACAGGTTCTTCCAGCTTTTCTTCTGCATAAACAAAGTGAAAATGGCATTCCATCAACTAATTTTCTCATTCAAAACCAATTCTATGCAGAGATAACGCAACAACGAGCAAAGTCACCATCTACAAAAATGCAAATTTTGCATAAAAAAAATGTTGTGAAACAATCACAAAATCAAGACTTCAAAGCTGAGAGCGATTGGGACCAATGACACAAACGGTATTTGCAAAAGAATGACAATATTGAGGGAATGCAATGAGAGTTTTTTCTGAAAGGCCAATAAAATTATACAGCAAATTGACGCTATAAAGTGAAGAAATTCTAATATATTGATCAATGATTAATCAAGCCAGCTCTCCTATGAACCAAATAAATGGAAAACCTATAAAATATTCCATTATTTATTACCATTAAGATCACAAACTACTCTTCTCTAGGGACATTTTTCTTCTCTTTTTTTTTTTTCTTTTTGTAGGGTGGGTAGAGGGAGGTAAATGTTACTTTCTACTTCAAAAACTAAAATAAAAAATCACTATATTTATGTGAGGATTTTTCTGTGATGTAAGCCAGAAAATTAAAAATTACTCCTGCCTGACATAAACATATACATGCCTACATGGATATGCCTATTTTGTATCTTAGTTGCATAAATCCTTTACCTTCTATCGTATTTCACTTTTCACTGAATTTTTGTACTTTTCATTAAAAGTAACAGCATCATAGTATATTAAAAAAAAGATATCCTTCGTTGACAAGTTATCTGTACTGGTATTAGAAGAAAAAAAAAATATTCTTATTAAGACTGAATATCAATATTTATTTTTTGACCCTCAAAAGCTTTGTTTTTCCATGACGTTCTCCAATCTATCAGTCGTTAATTTTTCAAAAGCTTTAGCCATGTCATACAAAAGCCTCCCACTACTGCTAAACCATTCTAATTATTGTTTGCAAAGCAGATGCATTCATGGCTAAAAATTACATCACACCACCAAGTTAAGTCTTTTTTATATCAAAATGTAACTTCATTAATTATTAATATACGCTGTCTGTCTGCAGGCATTTTTCGAGACTAATTTTAGTACCAAAGGAGTCAATGCATTTGTATAGGATAATCTATGATGTTTTAGGGACCACATCGAAGCTTCTGGGTGTATTACAGCGGCAAGCCTGTAGTTTTAGAAAGACTTGTAGGTGGATTGAATCCTCATCAAACATTCCTCCAGATATAATGCAACTACAATTATTAATATAAAGTTCTTTATTTGATTTGAATTTCCTAAAATTATGTAGCAAGAGATATTTTGATTTTCGAGTCATAATATCTAAAACAGAGTAATCCAATGCTCATGTCTGCCACTCTGTCTTACTGATATCAGTCTGTTCAAACGAAAACTCAGAAATAAGAAATGAGAAACAAAAAAAAAAAAAAAAAAAAGATGAATAGCATGAAGGCAACTTGAATTGAACCCTTTTGGATAAAATAAATATTTTAAAGAAAATAATTTTACAATTAGATTACCATAAGTATTAAGTTGAACTTATCTAATTTCTCTCTCAATTGATCAAGTCAAGTGTGAAGAGGGACATAAAATGAGTCCTTTGATCCACTTAAATTAGAAGAAAAAAACAGAAGACGTCAACAAGGACTTTTATGTCAGTGAGTTGAAATCAGGTAATCAACAGATAAATGCTTGAACCAAATAGGTGACTTCCCATCTTATTTAATTGGCAAAAGAAGCCAAAACTGTTTTTGCTTCTTACAGAAAGCAGAGGAATCCAAAGCTGCCTTGTCCAATTAAATAACAAAATTAAAAATAATAATAATAATCGCTTAAACTTGATTAATTACAGAACCCAATAAACACCGTTGGACTCTTTCTCTATGACAAAAAATAAACAGGTGCGTAAACATGCACAAAATAAACTGAGGACTTAATTCAAACAAATGGAGGTCACTCAAAACAAAAAATAACTACAGTATTATCAAGTAAACAAACCCAGAAAGATGCAATGAAATTAACAAATAGAAAGTAAGCTGAAGAACTTACGTTAGGAACAACAATTTGATCAGTATCTGAATTGTCAATAAGGGGTGCATTGGAAAAGCTCCGATTCCCAGTGCTGACAATGAACTGCGGCTGCACAGACGTCGAACCCGCCATTGGTTTCTCTTTCCCTGCTATGCAAAAGAAAAAAAAAATAAATTCAACGAAAGCTATGAGAACGATTGCCATTAAATCAAAACACAAAAATTCATGAACTGAGGTCCCAAATTGCAGATTAAAAAACGAAAAAGAAATGAAACCCGGGAAAGAAAATGAAAAAAGAAACGATGCATGGCTGTGAAAGAGGCAAAGACGAACCTCAATCACAGGAAGGCACATCAAGAAGCAGACTTCTATGAAGAACTCTCCAAATGCTCACTCTCGGAGTCTTTGTAGGTGGCTCTCTCTCTCTCTCTCTCTCTCTCTCTCTCTCTCATCTAACACTGATAGCTTTTCTGTTTTCTAGCAAACGAGTGCCGTGATATATAATATACACATGACTTGCCGGTGATGGTCTCCATCGAAATAGAAAAAATGTGCTTCGCTGCTTGCGCGTAGCACAATAGCTGGTTAATTTTACTACGTACTTGTAATTTTTAATTTAAAATATATTTTTAATTTGTATATCAATTATTTAGTTAATTAAAAAGTATTTAAAAATTATTTAATTTATCAAAATGATAAAAAATTAAATTTTATTTTTATTAAAATAAATAAAATGTTCGTATTTTTAAAAGTTATTAAAATAAAATTAAATCTAGTCTCTTTTAATTATGTCAGGCGTTCTGCTAACAGAGTAGCACATTGCCTAGCTCGAAAGTAGTCATCGTTCAATGTCAATCCTGTGTACCAGCATCAATTTGTAATGGGTTTACCAGCCTTTTAATCCTCTTTAATGAAATCTTCGTCTTCACACAAAAACATATATATATATATAAAGTCTTGGAAAGATTATAATTTAATCTTTAAGATTTTATGAAATTTACATAATAATCTTAATATTTTTAAAATGCATCTATTTAATTATTAATATTTAAATTATTTTTCAATCCATCTAATTTTTCATCTAATTTTTCATTAGTTATACCAAATAATAGCAAAATAATATTATAAATTTATAATATAAATTTTATTATAAAACAGTCCCATATTTTATTCTATTTATTATTTTAATTATAATATTATCATTTTATTTTATCAATATTCTAGGTATATTATATATTTAAACTAAAAAAATTTAATTGAAAATTTTATTATTATATTATATTAGTTTATAATTAATAAAAATAAAAAAAATAATATGAATACTTTCACATCTATATACATCAATGTCACGACCCAACCTATGAGCCGGACCGGTACTAGAACCTAGGCCAGTCTAACTATTCCTCAACCCAACTCTAAGGCCCATTTGGGTCCAACTTCAAGAATTCAACAGAACAGAGTCCGACCATAAAATGGACCATTTAATGGAAAATTTTTGACTCGTCCGACCTGTAAACACAATATATAATAAATTGGAGAGCTCAGCTCACCATCCACATAATCAAAATGTCATAACTCAAATAGGAGCTCAGCTCCCTCATCTAATCCCATCATGCATACAGTTAATAATTTTACAGGTCCAACATAACTTTTATAATACATGCTCAAAATAAAAATAAGTGCTTCTAACATATGCGAAGTCTAAAATTTAACTCAATTGTACAAAATACATTAAATACTATTAATAGACCTGCGAAGAAGAAGAGCAGGTTAACTACAACAAATAATCCTCCTGTAGCTTGGAAAAATAGATGAATAGGAGTGAGCGTTCGACTCAGAGAGTAAAATATCAATTTTAACCATAATCTCTATAGCTATCTAAAGTTAATGCACCATGTGGAGTGAAATGCAACATCGTCATAATTTTCATATCATAACAGTAAAAATGCAATTTGGAGAACTCACAAACCCAATACTGTCAAACAATACATATATGGGAGTTGATCTCCTATACAACCCTCTTAATCCAACCTCTGCCAGCAAGTGTCTCTCAAGACGAACTTTCATTTAATAAACCAAATACGGGGTCCCAGTGAGTGTCTCTCAAGTCGTGTCTACCCCGAAGAATCGGGTCCTAGCGAGTGTCTCTCAAGCCGTGTCTACCCATCCTGTCCATATCCAATACCATACCACACGCACGTCACGCACACACACTGCTCCAAATTACCACAAATAACATCCCTGGCACTTCAACAATTATGAATGTAATATAAAATGTGCCTATTATTTAACTACATAGATACATATTTATAAGTGATGCATGGGCATACTTGAACATATAATAATATCGAAATTACAATTAAAATTAATATTTTACTCACAGACTTAACCGAAGTCACTGTGGCGGCTGGGCGGAGGAAGAAGGCTGTCCCGGCTCATCTGATAATTTTATTATAATTATTTAATACATTTGACTCAATACAAACTAAGAAAAGATCAAAAATATCTTAAGTCGTACTGAAAATCCGACAGAGTCTCCCCTATACCTAGAACCTACCCAACCTGTAAAATGGCTTAAAACGCACTTCTATATCCACAAACCACACACCCACAACTCAATCACATCACATAACCCCTCCTGGGCCCATCCAAACAGTCAACAATCATAATATGAAAAATTATAGTTTAGTCCTTATAATTAACCCTTTTTGCAAAAACTACCCAAATAAGGTCTAAAAATTCTAAAATTTTGCCCCGCGATCCTTAGCATTATTACTAAGCTAATGCAAAAGGAATTATAATTTTCTAAGCTACCATGAATATTTTATGCATTTTTAATCCAATTCAAGCACTAGATAATTAAGAAAAAGTAAGGTTCAGGTTTACCTATGCCGATTCTGACCCTGGGAATGCGCTCAGGACGTCTGACAATGGTGGGGTAGCCAAAATCTCGACCCAATTCCAGGACTTTTTTGGTAGCCTGTTTACCTAGCCCGAAATTTACAGACCTAGACAACCGTTGAATTTTCGCGAATTGAAGGTAACTACACTAAGCCCACAATACGGGGATTAGTATATAATTTTTACGAAATTTTCTAAGCTCATTTAGTGCTCGGAAAAACACTAAGAAATTTCGCGAGACCCACCAAAAAACAGTGTCGAAAAATTTTAAAATTGGTATTGCCACAAAGCTCTCGATAAGTGGAGCACTCCCGTACTCTCGATTTTCTCGTGGGGTTCACGATTTACAAGAAATTTAACCCAAAAATCAAAATGGACTAAAACTTCCCGAACAAAAATTAGGCAAATCGCTCGATGGATTTTAGTGTTCTTAGTGTCTATGGAAAGCTCTCGAGGTGTAGAAAAGGTTTGGCACAAGACCCGGTCCAATTGGTAGTCGGATCGGCCGAAATCGACCCGTGAAGACAAAACGATGCATTGCGCGTTGGGGCGTCTTCGGGCACGTTTTCTCGGCTCCTTAGGTGATAGCCGGCGAGGGGGACAAGCTGGGGTGGCGCGCCGGCGAGCTGGGAAGGCTGGGGCGGCGAGAGGAGGAGAGAGGAGAGAGAAAATGATAGAGTTAGAGAGAGAGAGAGAGAGAGTGTGTCGAGTGTGCGCGCGGAGGGAAGAAGAAAAGGAAATGGCCGATCTGATTCAACCGGTCCAATCTGGTCCGATTTGATTCGGTCGGTCAGATTCATGATATAAAATTTTGAATTTTTACTCTGCTTTAGGATCGAAAACGAGACCCAAAAATTTCAAAAAAATTCTAGAAAACTCAAAAAATTCGTAGAGTTCAAATATATTTTTAGTTTTACTACGTGGTTTTTAAATTAATTTTTAAAAATCATCAAAGTTTTATATTTTCGGAAAATTGAACCCGATTTCTAAAATTCGAAAAATTTCAAATAATTTCTTAAAATTTAAATAAAACAAAATATAAATAATTACCCATAAAATAATAAATTTAAAAATTAGGGGTGTTACATTCTTCCCCCCTTATAGAAAATTCGTTCTCGAATTTTACACAAGGCAGAATAAAATATTAGAATTATACATTAAATAAATAAGGGTACTTGCTACGCATGTCCCGCTTTAACTCCCAGGTGCACTTTTTCACTGACTGGCTTCTCCACAAAACCTTAACCATATGGATCTGTTTTGATCTTAGCTGCCTCACTTGGTAGTCCACTATGGCTACAGGTTGCTCCTCAAACGTCAAGTCTTCCTTCAACTCTACTATATCCTGCTGTAGCACATGAGAAGGATCAGGTATGTATTTCCTGAGCATGAAGATGTGAAATACAGGATGAACATGAGAAAGGTTGGGTGGTAACTCCAACAGGTAGGCAACTGCTCCAACTCTCTTAGTAACCTCAAAAGGTCCAATATACCGAGGTGCCAACTTGCCCTTCTTTCCAAATCTCATGACTCCCTTCATCGGAGAAACCTTCAGGAATACGTAATCGCCTACTGCAAACTCTACATCCCTCCGTTTGGGATCTGCATAACTCTTCTGCCTACTGAAAGCTATTTTCAATCGTTCCCTGATTAAAGGAACTATCTCTGAAGTGTACTGCACTAGGTCTATATCATGCACCTTCGCTTCTCCTATTTTCGTCCAACACAGAGTAGACCTACACTTTCTGCCATATAGTGCCTCATAGGGTGCCATCCCTATGCTGGAATGATAACTGTTGTTGTAGGCAAACTCCACCAAGGGTAGCTAATCATCCCATTGACCTCCAAAATCCAAAACACACATGCGAAGCATGTCTTCCAGTATTTGGATTTTCCTTTCAGACTGCCCGTCTGTCTGAGGGTGGAAAGTGGTACTAAAGTTCAACTGTGTGCCAAGTGCCTCTTGCAACTTCCTCAAAAATCGAAAAGTGAACTGGGGCCCTCTGTCAGATATTATGGAAGCAGAAACTCTATGCAATCTGACTATTTCACAAATATAGAGCCGAGCGTACTGTGCAACAGAATATGTGGTCTTCACAGGCAAGGAATGAGATGATTTAGTCAGACCGTCTACAATTACCCATATCGAATCATATCCCTGCGTGGTACGAGGCAACCCAGTCACAAAATTTATAGTAATTATTTCCCACTTCCATTTTGGGATAAGGAGCTCCTGCAGCTTCCCTGACGGCCTCTAGTATTCAAACTTCACCTTCTAACAAGTTAAGCACTTGGACATAAAGTCTGCTATGTCTCTCTTCATGCCATTCCACCAATAGCTATCTTTCATATCATGGTACATCTTGGTGGAGCCTGGGTGGACATTGTACAGTGTATAGTGGGCCTCTCGCATGATTTCATTTTTGAGATTGTCCACGTCGGGCACACATATCCTGGAACCTTGCATAAGGGCGCCATCATTAGCAAATCCAAACTCACCACCTTCACCCTACTGTACTCTTTCTCTGATCTTCATCAATTATTGGTCTCTGTGTTGGGAAACTCTGACTCTATCTCGCAGGTCTGGTCTCACTGAAAAATGGGCCAACAATACCCCCTCATCAGAAAGATCTAAAATCAGACCTTGATCCATTAACTCATGTACTTCCTGAATAAACGGTTTCTTCTCCGTTGATATGTGCTCTAAGTTGCTAGAAGATTTTCTACTCAAAGCATCTGCTACTACATTAGCCTTCCTAGGGTGGTACTGGATGGTACAATCATAGTCCTTCAGAAGCTCCATCCATCTCCTCTGTCTCAAATTTAAATCCCTCTGTTGGAAAATGTACTTCAAACTCTTATGGTCGGTGTATATCTCGCACACTTCACTATACAGGTAGTGTCTCTAGATCTTTAGTGCAAAGACTACAGCCGCCATTTTCAAATCATGGGTGGGGTATTTCTGCTCATGCCTCTTTAGCTGCCTTGAAGCATAAGCCACTGCTTTTCTATTCTGGATCAAAACACACCCTAAGCCAACTCTGGAGGCATCATAGTACACGGTATATCCTTCACTACTCATCAGTAATGTCAACACAGGGGCAGTGGTTAGACACTCCTTAAGCTTCTGGAAACTCTCCTCACAATGATCTGTCCAAATGAATGGAACATTCTTCCGAGTTAACTTAGTTAGTGGAGCTGCTATCTTGGAAAAATCCTACACAAAACGCCTATAATAGCCAGCTAGGCCCAGAAAATTTCGTATCTCAGTGATTGTTGTAGGCCTAAGCCAATCAGTTATAGCCTCAATTTTCTTGGGATCCACTTGAATGCATTCACTAGAAATCACTTGTCTCAAGAATGAGATACTTTCTAGCCAAAATTCACATTTTGAAAATTTGGCATATAGCTGGTGCTCCCTCAAAGTCTGCAACACCATCCTCAAATGCCAAACGTATTCTTCCTCAGTCTGAGAGTATACCAAAATGTCATCTATGAATACGATGACAAAACGGTCCAATAATGGCCTGAACACCCTGTTCATCAAGTCCATGAAGGCCGCTGGTGCATTATTGAGTCCAAAAGACATCACCAAGAACTCATAATGACCATATCTTGTCCTGAATGCTGTTTTGGAATCAAATGATGATAGCCAGATTGTAGGTCTATCTTGGAAAAGAATCTAGCCCCTTGGAACTGATCAAACAGATCATTGATCCGAGGAAGTGGATACTTGTTCATCACAGTCACCTTGTTCATCTGTCTATAATTAGTACACAACCTCAGTGACCCATCTTTCTTTCTCACAAATAGAACAGGAGTGCCCCAGGGTGAAGTGCTCGGACATATGAAACCCTTGTCCAAAAGTTACTGTAGTTGCTCCTTTAACTCTTTCAATTCTGCTGGTGCCATCCTGTAAGGAGGCATTGATATGGGTTTTGTACCGGGCACAATATCAATGCAGAACTCTATTTCCCTTCTTGGTGGCAACCCTGAAAGCTCCTCAGGGAAGACATCCATGAATTCTCTGACAACAGAAACATTTTCCATGTTGACACCTTCTACAGATGTATCTCTCACCAATGCCAAATACCCTTGACATGCACACCCCAACATTTTTCTAGCACTAATTGTTGACACTAAATTATATGGAGCCACGCTCCTATCACCATCAAAGCTAAACTCTTCCACACCAGGTATGTGGAAATACACCTTTTTGTTCCTGCAGTCTAAAGTGGCATAATGAGTTGCCAACCAATCCATTCCCAAAATTACATCGAAATCCATTACTAGTAGAGGAACCAAGTCTACTGGGAGGATCTTTCCATCCACTACTACTGGGCTACCCGAAAAAACTATATCCACATCTATGTTGTCACTAAGCGGGGTAGCTACAGAAAAAGGGCATTCTAAAGTTGTAGGGTTCCTACCCAATCTCATGGCAAAAACTGAGGAGACAAATGAGTGCATAGTACCCGGATCTATCAAAACACGAGCCTCATAAGAATAGACTAAAAGAATACCTCCCACAACTATATTGGAAGCCTGAACATCCTGGTGGGTCAGGGTGAAAACCCGAGCTTAATCGCTACCCTGCATTGCAGAACCCTGATATTGACTTCTACCTCCTGACCTGCCTCCAAATCCATGTCCTTCTTGTCCTCGGCCCTGTTGGCCACTGAACTGACTGCTTGCTATACTGGAAGCAAGAGGATACAACTGACGAGGAACATTTGCAACAAAACCCTGTGACCCCATCTGTGGCTTGCTGAACACTGGACATTCTCTAAAAAAGTGACCCTGCTGGCCACATCGGAAACATACTCCTGAACCCATCATATAAAGGTCCTGAATGTCCTTTTCCACACTGTGTGTAAGGTGCAAAGTAGGATCCTGAACCAAACCCAGAACTGCTATAACCCAAACTGTGACCACTGCTAGATCTGTACCCTGGTCTGAATCCTCAAGATTTGTGTTTAATACCACCCTTTTTGTTGCTTCTACCTCTTCCTCTGTAGTGACTTTGGCCGCCACTATCCGTGGTACCCGTGTAGGGAATACATGAAAAACCTTCTGCTCTATTCTTCTTTGCTTTTCCACTATCATCTCCTGTATAGCTAATCTCAATCTGTCAGGCTCGATCAACTACCATATCAAAAGACTGATCAGACATCATGGCCAGGTTTGCATACCTCTTGTCTAACCCCTTTAGGAACCTTTTTACCTTCATACTTTCTGCAGCCACTGCTGTAGGGGCATACCTGCTCAATTCCAAAAATTCTGTAGCATATTCATCTACAGATCTGCCATTCTACCTTAAGACCTCAAAGGCCCACTGCTTTTGATCTCTGAAACTTTTTGGCACAAGCCTGTTGATAAACAGTTCCACAAACTGGGTCCAAGATAATCCCTCAATAGAGGTAGTACGTAGTCTGTCATCCACTGTCTTGGCACTGGCCCCAATACGTGCTGCACACACTCTATAAGCCTCCTATCAGTCAACTGCAACTCCATCCCTACCTGTTTGCAGGAATCCAAAAACCGATAGGCATCGTCTAACACATCATAAGTATCAGGCACCAAATTCTTGAAATTAATTATTTGTTTATAAGGTTCCCCTCTTGGTGCGGTGGGCTGCTGCTGTTAGGGAGGGTGGACCATATACTGTGCATCATATTGATGGTTCTCTGCAATCCGGTTAAGGTAGCTGCCATTGGGTCTATGGGACCCTGAGCCATAAAAGACTAATCCTGAACTGGTGGTAGCTGCTCTTCTACTTGAGTAGCTCTAGGCCTCTTACCCTGCCTCCTCGGGGCAGGTGCCTCATCCTGTGCTGAGACCTCGTCAGGCACATCCGATTCTGGTGCAGTAGCAGCTCTTCTGCTTCTACATATTTTCCTGAAATTCAATAGCATTAGCCCACAAAAATTCAAAACGGCATGTTACAAAGCTCTATAGACTCATATTTACACACAATTACGTAAAGCAGAAACTAGAAGCAAAGATGACAATGCAAGATGAATGTGGACCCTATTCTCCGCATGTGACTCCTATTAGACTCTTCCCAACACTTTAGATAAATATTCCCTATGAATCTGGACCCAAAGCTCTAATACCATATTTGTCACGACCCATCCTATGGACCGGATCGGTACTAGGACCTGGGCCAGCCTAAAGCCCCCGAGGCCTATAGTAAGCCTAACTATTCCTCAACCCAACTCTAAGCCCATTTGGGCCCAATTTCAAGAATTCAACCAGACAGAGTTCGGCCATAAAATGGATCATTTAACGGGGAGTTTTTGACTCGTCTAACCTGTAAACACAATATATAATAAATTAGGGAGCTTAGCTCACCCTCCACATAATCAAAATGTCATAACTCAAATAGGAGCTCAGCTCCATCATCCAATCCCATCATGCATACAGTTAATAATTTTACAGGTCCAACATAACTTTTATAATACAGGCCTAAAATAAAAATAAGTGCTTCTAACACATGCGGAGTCTAAAATTTACCTCAATTGTACAAAATACATTAAATACTATTAATGGACCTGCAAAGAAGAAGAGCAGGTTAGCCACAACAAATAATCCTCCTGTATCCTAGAAAAATAGATGAACAGGAGTGAGCGTTCGACTCAAAGAGTAAAATATCAATTTTAACCATAATCTCTATAGCTATCTAAAGCTAATGCACCCTGTGGAGTGAAATGCAATATCATCATAATTTTCATATCATAATAGCAAAAAAGAAATTTGGAGCACTCACACACCCAACATTGTCAAACAATATATATATGAGAGCTGATTCCCTATACAGCCCTCTTAATCCAACCTCTGCCAATGAGTGTCTCTCAAGCCGGACTTTCGCTTAATAAACCAAATACGGGGTCTCAGCGAGTGTCTCTCAATCCGTGTCTACCCCGAAGGATCAGGTCCCAGCGAGTACCTCTCAAGCCGTGTCTACCCATCCTATCCATATCCAATACCATACCACACGCACGCCATGCACACACACTGCTCCAAATTACCACAAATAACATTTATGACACTTCAACAACTATGAATGCAATATAAAATGTGCCTAGTGTTTAACTACATAGATACATATTTATAAGTGATGCATGGGCATGCTTGAACATATAATAATATCGAAATTACAATTAAAATTAATATTTTACTCACAGACTTAACCGAAGTCACTGTAGCGGCTGGGCGGAGGAGGAAGGCTGTCTCGGCTCACCTGACAATTTTATTATAATTATTTAATACATTTGACTCAATACAAACTAAGAAAAGACCAAAGATGTCCTAAGTCGTGCTGAAAATCCGACAAAGTCTTCCCTATACCCAGGACCTACCCAACCTGTAAAAGGGCTTAAAACGCACTTCTATATCCACAAATCACACACCCATAACTCAATCACATCACTTAGCCCCTCATGGGCCCATCCAAACAGTCAACAATCATAATATGAAAAATTACAGTTTAGTCCTTATAATTAACCATTTTTGCAAAAACTACCCAAATGAGCTTTAAAAATTCTAAAATTTTTCCCCGCGGTCTTTAGCATTATTACTAAGCTAATGCAAAAGGAATTATAATTTTCTAAGCTACCACAAATATTTTATGGATTTTTAATCCAATTCAAGCACTAGATAATTAAGAAAAAGTAAGGTTCGGGTTTACCTATGCCGATTCCGACCCCGGGAACGCGCTCGAGACGTTTGACAATGGTGGGGTAGCCAAAATCTCAACCCAATTCCAAGACTTTTTCGGTAACCTGTTTGCCTGGCCCAAAATTCACAAACTTGGGCAACCGTTGAATTTTCGTGAATTGAAGGTACCTACACTAAGCCCACAACACGGGAGTTAGTATGTAATTTTTACAGAATTTTCTAAGCTCATTTAGTGCTCGGAAAAACACTACGAAGTTTCGCGGGACCCACCAAAAAACGGTGTCAGAAAATTTTGAAATTGGTATTGCCGCGAAGCTCTAGACGAATGGAGCACTACGATACTCTCGATTTTCTCTTGGGGTTCACAGTTTGCGAGAAATTTAACCCAAAAGTCAAAATGGGCTGAAACTTTCCGGACAAAAATTGGGCAAATCGCTCGATGGATTTTGGTGTTCTTGGTGTCTGTGGAAAGCTCTCAAGGTGTAGAAGAGGTGTGGCACAAGACCCGGTTCGATTGGTGGCCAAATTGGTCGGAATCGACCCGGGAAGACCCGGTTCGTTGGGGCGTCTTATGGCGCGTTTTCCCAGCGCCAAAGCGACAATGTGAAGGGGACAGTGGGGTGGCGAGGGGACAGTCAGTGACGCGCCATGAGTGGGAAGGTCAGGCGAGAGGAGGAGAGAGGAGAAAGAAAACGAGAGAGAGAGAGAGAGAGAGAGAGAGTGTCGGGCGTGCTCGCGGAGGGAAGAAGAAAAGGAAATGGCCGGTTTGATTTGACTGGTCCGGTTTGATTCGACCAGTCCGATTCAGGATCTAAAATTTTAAATTTTTACTCTGCCTTGAGACCGAAAACAAGGCCTAAAAATTTCGAAAAAATTCTAAAAAACTCAAAAAAAATCGTAAAGTCCAAATATATTTTTAGTTTTGCCACGTATTCTTTAAATTAATTTTTAAAAATCATCAAAGTCTTATATTTTTAGAAAATCGAACCCGATTTCTAAAATTCGAAAAATTTCAAATAATTTCCAAAAATTTAAATAAAACAAAATATAAATAATTATCCATAAAATAATAATTTTAAAAATTAGGGGTGTTATAATCAAGGCATGGACAAATACGTAGATTTATTAAAATGTTACATGAAACTACAGGATAATTTTTTGGAATTTCTCTTAAGTCATTGGTAAATATTACGTGAAATTATAAGATAATTTTTTGGAATTTCTCTTAAGCCAGAAGTAAGAGGGTGCTTGACTTAACTTATAAATTAGTCAAATTTACTTATAAGTAGAAAGGCTTAAGTAAATTATTTTACTTATGACTTATGATATTTTAAATAATTTTTTTTAACTTATAAGATAAACCAAATAATTTATAATGTTTTATTTATAAGTATATTTGATTGACTTATAATTTAAACCAAATGCCCTCTTATTCATATTTTTATCCATGAGGCTAGCAAATGGAGTCTTGAACTTGTGAAGTATGGAAGGAAATTAAAATTGAATGTAGAGTAGTGATTTCTTTGGATAAATAAGGTAAAACCCACTAATTGATATTCATTCTCTTGATTGAATTACAATTAAATTCAACCTAATCTCTTTATTAAAAGGATTGAGTTAGACATAAATATTCTAATATAAGAATCCTACTGTATATATTTTTATAGATACATATTTAATTAAATATACAAGATTTTAAAAATAAAATATATGACTAAGCAAATCATACCTTTCTATTGTTATCTTGGATCCACAATTTATCCTAAGGATCTATAGGTCACTTTATTCAGGATTCTGAATTCTATTTTAATTAGATTTTTCTTAATTGAATCTATTTTATTGTAATTTCTTAAAGATAGAAATTTTTTAAGATCACACTTTTAATCCAAATAGGACTCTATTAGATGCTTAGAAAAAAAGTTAAAATCTTCGTAGTCAAGTATGTTATCCTTTCTAATCAATTTTAGACACTTTTCTCTTACCAGCTCTAACTTGCCATCAGAGATACTTATCGAAAACATTTTGTGGGTAATTCTCTAATCTATTTATTCTCCATTTTACAGGTCTATACCTATAATAAAAATTCATGAATAGTATTAATTTCATGTAAAATAAAATTATTTTGTTGAAAAAATAAGATAATTCAACATAATTTAAGGACTCATTTTATGAGATTTTTGTAAAATAAGATTTTTTGGTAAAATAGTTAATTATAAAAAATTCTTTAATTTAACAAAAAAAATAAAATTTTTTCAGGTAAAAGAATATATAATATTTTTTTAACAATTCTATAGATAAATTATATGTGGCAAATTTTATTAAAAAATTATAAATATAAAATTATTTGTACGTACACTAATGGATTACCCACTAAATATAGCACATTACTCATTAATTATATAAAATACTAAAATAACTAAAATAGTATTAATATTTTAAATTATTTATAAAAGTTTATAATTTTAATTAAAATTATATATTCTAATTGTGATATATTATATCTTATTCAATTATTATCTTTAATTAATATTTTATTTTATAGTATTACTAATCTTCATGAAGTAATTTTTTTGTTAAGCTACCAATTTTTTCACAATTAGTTACTTAACAGAAAAAAATATTATTTTATTAAAATATTATGAAATAAGTAGTGAAATTATGTTAAATCATCATATTTTCTTTAACATCTTAATTTTTTTTTATAAAAATTTTTAATTTTAATTAGAATCATAAATTTTAATTATAAAATGTTAGATGATCATACCTTGTTTGGTGGTGTCTATATAAAATATTATATGTGTTTTTTTTTATGTTTATAAATTTTAATATTTTTGATAAATTAATAAATTTTCTTAATTAACCATTTTACAGGAAAAATACTATTTTACAAAAAATTTATAAAATGAATTATAAAATTATATTAAATTATCTTTTTGTTTACAACGAAGTAATTTTACTGTACATAAACCAATCATAAAAAAACATCTTATTTATTTATTTTTATTTTTTATTTGACTCTCATTAAAATTTGATTTTTTTTTTTTTTTTATACCAAAGATAGAGATATACACAATTAGCATTCAAGAATAGGACTTAGCATCTTAATAAAATTTTGACAATTTTATCAATACCTTTCATCCCATATAAGCGCTACGCACTGACTCTTCATAATCGATGTGGGATCCGAATGACTAACCCCCTGGGCACACCCGACCCAATCGCAAACCTCAATCAGAGTTACACCGAGACTCACTCGCTCCCCCTCTTAGTGGTTTACTTTTTCGCTAAAGATAGAGACACACACACGCTATACTTAGGGAAAAAACATGACATCTTAATAAAATCATGGCAAGTTTACTATACAAACTCATTAATTATTTTTATTTATTATTTTAATGCTTTAAATTTTTGCTCCTCAATCTCATCCTTCTTTATAATTGTAAGAAAATCAACAACCCTACTAATTTGTGATTACTGACAATAATGGAACACGTATCTTATGATTGGCAACCCAATTGGATTGATTAAATGCAAGTACTTATATTTTTTTTATTAGTTAGGATCCAATTATTTTATTTTTTGATTTTTTAAATTTAGTTAGATCTAAATATTAATTTATCATAATTCATATGTGCTATGTATAATTAAAGATTCTCTATGAATTAAATTTAAAAAAATCATCTAATATATTTTAATTCAATAATTAGATACATATCACTCACTTTACCAGTTATGTTTGAGCTTTTACTTTCTTAATTTTTCTATTAAAAAAACACGCTTGCTTTGAAAAGGATTTAATATCGATTAACGTGCGAACAAACATGAAAATATCAACACAACTAATTTAGGGGAAATAAATGTAACACCCCTGATTTTTTATATATTATTATTGGGCTTCGTGTAGGTATCCTCAATTCGCGGAAATTCGACAGTTGTCCGGATCTGTGAATTTCCGGCCAGACAGACCAGCTACCGGAAAAGTCTCCGAATTGGATCGAGGTTTTAGCTACCCCACCATTGTCAGGCATCCCGAGCACGTTCCCGAAGTCGGAATCGGCAAAGGTAAACCCGAACCTTGCTTTTTCGTAATTTTCTAGTGCTTAAATAGGATTAAAAATCCATAAAATATTCGTGGTAGCTTAGAAAATTACGATTCTTTTTGCAATAGCTTAGTAATATTTCTAAGGACCGCGGGGCAGAGTTTTATAATTTTTAGAGCTTATTTGAGGCGTTTTTGAAATAAGGATCAATTATAAGTACTAACTGGAAATTTTACATATTGTGAAGAAAGATTGATTGTATGAGCCCAGCAGGGGCTGTGAGATGTGATTGAGTTGGGTATATATGGATTTAGGATATAGAAGAGTGTTTTGAGCCCTTTGCGGGTTGGGTAGGTCCTAGGTATAGGGAGACTCGCGATTTTCTGCACGACTTAGGACGTATTGGGTCTTTTCTTGATTTGTATTGAGTCATTTGTATTAAATAATTGTAATATAATTGTCGTGAGCCGATGCCTTTCTTCCTCGCCCACCGCCACAGTGATTGCCGTCAAGTCTGTGAGTAAAATATTAATTTTAATTGTAATTTCGATATTATTATATGTTAGCATGCCCATGCATCACTTATATGCATATAATTATGTAGTTAAACTCTAGGCATGATTTATGTTGCATTGATAACTGTTAAAGTGCCATGAATGTTGTTGCGGTAATTTGGAGCAGTGTGCGTGCGTTGGCGTGCGTGTGATGTGGTGTGGACTATGGATAGGACGGGTAGTCACGGCTTGAGTTCTTCGCTGGGACCCTCGATTTGGTTATTAAGTGGAAGTCCGAGCTGAGTTCTTCGCTGGCACCAGGTTGGATTTAAGAGAGCTGTATAGGGGATCAGCTCCCATATATTATGATTGATGTTACAGGGTGCGTGAGTGCTCCAAATTTACTTTTTTTTATGTTATGATGTGAAAATGTTGTTGATGTTGCATTTCACTCTACAGGGTGCATTAGTTTTAGATAGTTATAGAGATTATGGTTAAAATTGATATTTTACTCTCTGAGTCGAACGCTCACTCCTGTTCAAAAATTTTTACAGGCCACAGGAGGATATTTTATTCTGGGTTAACCTGCTTTTCTACTTCGCAGGTTATTTATCAATATTTGTGTAATTTTATTTACTCCTAGAATTTCCGCATGTGTTAGAAGTATTTATTGATTATGGTCTGTAATATTATTATCATGTTGGACCTGTAAACGTATAATGATATGCATGTTTGATGGATTGGATGAGGGAGCTGAGCTCCCATTTATTATTATGAGGATATGAGTATGTGGAGGGTGAGCTGAGCTCCCCAATTGAGTATTTATTGTGTTTACAGGTCGGGTGAGTCGAAAACTCGCTGTTGGAAAGTCCATTTTATGGCCAGACTCTGTCCGTTTGTTTTCTTGATACTGGGCCCAAATGGGCCTTAGAGTTGGGTTAATGAACAGTTAGGCTTACTACGGGCCTCGGGGGCTTTAGGCTGGCCCAGGTCCTAGTGCCGGTCCGGCCCATAGGTTGGGTCGTGACAATAAATTTCTAAAAATAGCCATATATTAGATGTATTACTTCAAATAAGCAAATAAATTTCACATATTTTAAGTGAATAATTGCACTTTCTTCTTATTATTATTTTTAAAAAAAATAATTGTCATTCAATCGGTACATTTTAATAAAATTAATTATTTTATCTCTCATTTTAAAAAATATATTATTTAATTTCTTTTTTTTAGTTTATAAACAATTTAATCCCTAACATTAACTTTTTTTGTTAGTCAAGTTAGTAAAAAAAAGATAAAATAATTATAAACAAAGAGGGAATAGTCAATATATTTAAAAATATTAGACTAAATAACTATATTATTGAAATTATAAAGATTGAATAATTGAGTTGAAAAAAAAATCTTAAAATAATGAGAGGAACTAAAAAATTCATATACTAAAAAATAGAGATATTAAATATTATATTTTTTAAAATATAGAGATTAAATAATTATTTTTATTAAATATAAAAATTAAGTAATAATTTTATTAAAAAACTTGATTAATGAAAAATAATATTTTATATTTTTTTTCTAATTTCTTTTTTCTATTTTCTTTTCACTCACAATCTCCACAATGCAAATTGTATAAACTAATATTTTAATAACTTTAAACTTATTAATTTGAAATTATCAATTTATAATTTGATGAATATTACATTAATATAAATAATTTAAAAATTAATTATTAAAAATTATAAAAATTTTATATTATTAATTAAAATTTAGATGTCTTGTACTAAGATATCGTTTATGTAACTTACTGACATACCAGATTATTCCATGAAATAGCAGCCGCATATATAATTTTCAGTGATAAGTGGCTGGTGGGTTGCCACATGGCAGTGATGGAAGACCTTTGACTGACAATGAGCCGTATCTTAGAGTAGCAGTAAACTGGGCCCTCCCGCTTATTTTTACCATATCCATTCCTATGAGGTCAACCCTAATTCTTGGAGATGGATGGCTCATATTTGATATTTCCTTCTTAATTTCGCTATATGACAAAAACCAAGCAAGATGAGTTGATTCCCAATGTCATGGTGGAGAATCAACTCAACAAGCTACGAAATGACAACCAATCGTGCAAAATCCAAGTGGGAATAAAAATCAAGCAAAGCTTTCAATTGGCATTTTGGGGTTCGGGTGTGTGTACTAATCAAATCAAAGCTTGCCATGTGCCATTAATTAACTTCCACACAGGCATAGCCCTTACCACAAATAAATATATCCTTTTAAATTCAGAGTAAGCATTACTTAATTTAAATTAAATAAATTAAATTAAATTATTTTAATTTAATAATTTAATTTAATTTTTAAGATAATTTAATTTGATTTAATTTTATATTTTAAAACATTTAATTATTTTGATTCGATTCAATTTTGAAGAAAAAAATTAATTGAATTAAACTAAATAGAATTATTTTATTAATTTTTAAATTAATTTATTTTTATAGAAAATTTATGAATTATATGTAATTATATATATATATATATATTATTTAATTTCATTGATTAATAGTTATTGGATTCAAATCAATGTTAAAATCAGATAAATAAGTTGAAAATCAAGTCTAAATTAAAAGACTCATCAAAAATCAAAAATTAATTGGTTCGAAACAAATTAAAATAGACTGGTTCAATTCAGTTTGATTTTTCATTCATTTTGATTCGTTCGATTTTTAAAATATAGTAGTTCAGTTAATTTGATTTTGATAATTTAATTCAGTTCGATTCGGTTTAAACCGAATGCTAAGGTACATTGATGGATATATATGTAATTTCATATACCATCATTATCAATACTGGATTTAATCAATATTAATATACTAAAATTAATGTTAAATTTAATAAATTAAAAACTAACATAATAAATTAATGATTATAAATTTTTATAAATTAGTTTTAGTATATTAGCTTGTATATTAGAAATAAGTCTTTTTAATATTTAACTAATTTGTTTAATATAACTTAAATATCAACTAATACTATTTAATTTTTAGTCATTCTTTAAAATTGATTATTCGAAAATATAGATAATAAATTTATATTATCTATTAAATAAGTTTAAAAAATAATAAAATATTATTACTATTTTTTACCGGGTAAAGGATTATCATAGATTGAATAAACCGAATTTTGATCGAATCAGCTGTATTTTATTTTTTAGATTTTATAGATAACTCGGATTGGCTATAAACCTCGTTCCCAATTTTCTTTTTATTTGAATTAGTTAAATTAGATCAAGTTTAATAACTATAATTATTATCATTACCGAAGTGTTTTATAATTTTATACATTTGCAGTTGAATTAACCTTTTATTTGTTCCAATCAAATTCTAGACTTTTCTAATCTTTTATGGTTGCCTTCTTTAACATTATTATGAACTCCATTGACATCAAGTGGACAAAACTACAATTATTTTCTTAGGTTAAGGTGCGGACAATAAAAATTGTCAAATCATGTTATGTGCGGACAATTTGAAAATTGACAAATCATGTTATGTGTGGACAATTTAAAAATTGCCAAATTATGTCAATAATTGTTTGAATTTAATAAGAAACAGTTAAGATTTTTGTTTCTATTCGATTGAGTTTTGATTGGATTTATCAAATTTTATATTTTTAATTTTATGAGTCACTTAGATTTATTATAGATATTGTTCTCAAATTTTTTTATTAAATTAGTCGAAGCAAACAATATTTGAGAACCACAATTATTATCATTATAAATATTGTCATTTTTTATATTTTTAATTGAGTATAATTAAACTTTTTATTTGTTCCAATCAAATTCTAGACTTTTCTAATCTTTTATAGTTACCTTCTTTAATATGATTATGAACTCCATTGACATCAAGTGGACAAAACTACAATTATTTTCTTAGGTTAAGGTGCGGACAATAAAAATTATCAAATCATGTTATGTGCGGACAATTTGAAAATTGACAAATCATGTTATGTGTGGACAATTTAAAAATTGCCAAATCATGTCAATAATTGTTTGAATTTAGTAAGAAACAGTTAAGATTTTTGTTTCTATTCGATTGAGTTTTGATTGGATTTATCAAATTTTATATTTTTGATTTTATGAGTCACTCAGATTTATCATAGATATTGTTCTCAAATTTTTTTATTAAATTAGTCGAATCAAACAATATTTGAGAATCATAATTATTATCATTATAAATATTGTCATTTTTTATATTTTTAATTGAGTATAATTAAACTTTTTATTTGTTCCAATTAAATTCTAAACTGTTCATAATCTTTTATAGTTAATTTTATACATGTCCAATTAAGTAAAATTAAACCTTTTATTTGTTCCAATCAGATAATAAACTTTCCATAATCTTTTATAGTTGCCTTAACATGATTATGAACTCCATGGACATCAAGTGGACAAAAATACAATTATTTTCTTAGGTTAAGGTTATGTGGACACTAAGATATTGTCAAATCATGTCCATAATTGTTTGAATTTAGTAGGAGAGGGTTAAGGTTTTTGTTTCTATTTAATCGAGTTATGATTGGATTTACCAAATTTTATATTTTTTATTTTATGAGTCATTCAGATTTATCATAAATCTCGTTATCAAATTTTTTAATTAAATCAGTCGAATCAAACAACATTTGACCATAATTATTATCATTATAAATGTTGTCATTTTATACATTTTTAATTGAATATAATTAAACTTTTTATTTGTTCCAATTAAATTCTAAACTTTTCATAATCTTTTATAGTTAATTTTATACATGTCCAATTAAGTACAATTAAACCTTTTATTTGTTCCAATCAAATAATAAACTTTCCATAATCTTTTATAGTTGCCTTAACATGATTATGAACTCCATGGACATCAAGTGGACAAAAATACAATTATTTTCTTAGGTTTAGGTTATGTGGACACTAAGATATTGCCAAATCATGTCCATAATTGTTTGAATTTAGTAGGAGAGGGTTAAGATTTTTGTTTCTATTCGATCGAGTTCTGATTAGATTTACCAAATTTTATATTTTTGATTTTATGAGTCACTCAGATTTATTATAGATCTCGTTATCAATTTTTTTAATTAAATCAGTCGAATCAAATAACATTTGAGAACCATAGTTATTATCATTATAAATGTTGTCATTTTATGCATTTTTAATTGAGTATAATTAAACTTTTTATTTGTTCCAAATAAATTCTAAACTTTTCATAATCTTTTATAATTAATTTTATACATGTCCAATTAAGTAAAATTAAACCTTTTATTTGTTCCAATCAGATAATAAACTTTTCATAAACTTTTATAGTTGCCTTAACATGATTATGAACTCCATGGACATCAAGTGGACAAAAATACAATTATTTTCTTAGGTTAAGATATTGGCAAATCATGTCCATAATTGTTTGAATTTAGTAGGAGAGGGTTAAGATTTTTGTTTCTATTTGATCGAGTTCTGATTGGATTGACCAAATTTTATATTTTCAATTTTATGAGTCACTCAAATTTATCATAAATCTCATTCTCAAATTTTTTAATTAAATCAGTCGAATCAAACAACATTTGACCATAATTATTATCATTATAAATGTTGTCATTTTATACATTTTTAATTGAATATAATTAAAATTTTTATTTGTTCCAATTAAATTCTAAACTTTTCATAATCTTTTATAGTTAATTTTATACATGTCCAATTAAGTACAATTAAACCTTTTATTTGTTCCAATCAAATAATAAACTTTCCATAATCTTTTATAGTTGCCTTAACATGATTATGAACTCCATGGACATCAAGTGGACAAAAATACAATTATTTTGTTAGGTTAAGATTATGTGGACGCTAAGATATTGGCAAATCATGTCCATAATTGTTTGAATTTAATAGGAAAGGGTTAAGATTTTTGTTTCTATTCGATCGAGTTCTGATTGGATTGACCAAATTTTATATTTTTTATTTTATAAGTAACTTAGATTTATAATAGATCTCGTTCTCAAATTTTTTAATTAAATTAGTCGAATCAAACAACATTTGAGAACCATAATTATTATAATTATAAATGTTGTCATTCTAAACATTTTAATTACAACATTTATAATTGAGTATAATTAAACTTTTTATTTGTTCCAATTAAATTCTAAACTTTTCATAATCTTTTATAGTTAATTTTATACATGTCCAATTAAGTACAATTAAACCTTTTATTTGCTCCAATCAAATAATAAACTTTCCATAATCTTTTATAGTTGCCTTAACATGATTATGAACTCCATGTACATCAAGTGGACAAAAATACAATTATTTTGTTAGGTTAAGATTATGTGGACGCTAAGATATTGGCAAATCATGTCCATAATTGTTTGAATTTAGTAGGAAAGGGTTAAGATTTTTGTTTCTATTCGATTGAGTTCTGATTGGATTGACCAAATTTTATATTTTTTATTTTATAAGTAACTTAGATTTATAATAGATCTCGTTCTCAAATTTTTTAATTAAATTAGTCGAATCAAACAACATTTGAGAACCATAATTATTATAATTATAAATGTTGTCATTCTAAACATTTTAATTACAACATTTATAATTGAGTATAATAAAACTTTTTATTTGTTCCAATTAAATTCTAAACTTTTCATAATCTTTTATAGTTAATTTTATACATGTCCAATTAAGTACAATTAAACCTTTTATTTGCTCCAATCAAATAATAAACTTTCCATAATCTTTTATAGTTGCCTTAACATGATTATGAACTCCATGGACATCAAGCAGACAAAAATACAATTATTTTCTTGGGTTAAGGTTATGTGGACACTAAGATATTGGCAAATCATATCCATAATTATTTGAATTTAGTAGAAGAGGGTTAAGGTTTTTGTTTCTATTCGTTTGAGTTCTGATGGGATTGACCAAATTTTATATTTTTGATTTTATGAGTTACTCAAATTTATCATAGATCTCATTCTCAAATTTTTTAGTTAAATCAGTCGAATCAAACAACATTTGAGAAGCATAATTATTATCATTATAAATATTGTCATTTTATACATTTTTAATTGAGTATAATTAAACTATTTATTTGTTCCAATTTAATTCTAAACTTTTCATAATCTTTTATAGTTAATTTTGTACATGTCCAATTAAGTACAATTAAACCTTTTATTTGTTCCAATCAAATAATAAACTTTCCATAATCTTTTATAATTGCCTTAACATGATTACAAACTCCATGGACATCAAGTGGACAAAAATACAATTATTTTCTTAAATTCAGGCTATGTGGACACTAAGATATTGCCAAATCATGTCCATAATTGTTGGAATTTAGTAAAAGGGGTTAGATTTTTTATTTTCTGTACATAATGAATATCATATTAAATTAACATTTATATATTGTCTAATTTGACTTGATTTATATAGTTGAAAGTATATTACTTACCTGACTGATTCAAGTACGAATCACTACTCCTTTTGTAACACTCCAAATTTTATTATTTATGAGTATTTTTGGTATTTTAATTTTATCTGAATTTTAGGAATTTTTTTGAGATTTTTCGGATTTTAAAAATCGGGTTCGATTTTCCGAAAATATAAACTTTGATGATTTTTAAAAATTAATTTAAAGACCACGTGGCAAAACTAAAAATATATTTGGAGTCTACGTATTTTTTTGAGTTTTCGGGAATTTTTTCGGAATTTTTGGACCTCGTTTTCGGTCCCGAGGCAGAGTAAAAAAATTCAAAATTTTGTATTTCGAATCGAACCGGCCGAATCGAACCGGACCGGATCGGACCGATCGAATCGGACCGGTCTCTTCTCTTTTTCTTCCTCTTCCTCCCGCGCGCGACGCTCTCCCCTTCTCTCTCTTTTTTCTCTCCTCCTCCCACGGCCACCGCCTCCTGCGTCCTCCTCGTCAGCGCCGCCTCAGCCGCCCCGGCAGCCCGCCTGTAACGGCCGGAAAACGCCGCGCGAAGGTCCCCTGCGCGCGCCGCGCCGCTTCAGCTTCCTCGGCCAAATCCGGCCGATCCGGTCACCGATTGGACCGGGTCTTGTGTCCAAAACCATCTACTCGGCGAGAGCTTTCCATAGACACCAAGAACGCCGAAATCCATAGAGCGAATTGTCCGATTTTAGCTCGGGAAGATTTTAGCCCATTTCGACTTTTGGGCTAGATTTCTCGAAAACCGTGAATCCCACGAGAAAACCGAGGCCACCAGCACGCTCCATTCGTCGAGAGCTTCGCAACGACATAAATTTCAAATTTTTCCGACACCGTTTTTCGGTGGGTCCCACGGAACTTTGCAGTGTATTTTCGAGCACTAAATGAGCTTAGAAAATTCTGAAAAATTTATGTACTAACCCCCGTGTTATGGGCTTCGTGTAGGTATCCTCGATTCGCGGAAATTCGGCGATTGGACCGGTCTCGCAAATTTCGCCGCATGCACTGTTACCGGAAAAGTCTCCGAATTGGGCCGAGGTTTTGGCTAGCCCCCCATTGTCAGACGTCCCGAGCGCGTTCCCGAAGTCGGAATCGGCAAAGGTAAACCCGAACCTTGTTTTTACGTAATTTTCTAGTGCTTAAATAGGATTAAAAATCCATAAAATATTCGTGGTAGCTTAGAAAATTACGATTCTTTTTGCAATAGCTTAGTAATATTGCTAAGGACCGCGGGGCAAAGTTTTATAATTTTTAGAGCTTGTTTGGGCAGTTTTTGCAAAAATGATCAATAATAAGGACTAAATTGAAATTTTGCGTATTGTGATTGATGACTGATTTGATGGGCCCAGGAGGGGCTGTGTGATATGATTGAACTGTTGATATATGGATTGTGAATATAGAAGTGCGTTTTTAGCCCTTTTGCAGGTCGGGTAGGTCCTAGGTATAGAGGAGACTGCCGGATTTTCGGCACGACTTAGGACGTACTTGATATTTTTCTTTGTTGTATTGAGTCAAATTTATTAAATAGATGTAATGTAATTGTCAGGTGAGCCGGGACAGCCTTCTTCCTCCGCCCAGCCGCCACAGTAATTTGTCGTCAAGTCTGTGAGTAAAATATTAATTTTAACTGTAATTTCGATATTATTATATGTTCAGCATGCCCATGCATCACTTATATGCATATATTTATGTAGTTAAACTCTAGGCACGAATTATGTTGCATTGATAACTGTTAATGTGCCATGAGTGTTGTTGTGGTAATTTGGAGCAGTGTGCGTGCGTTGGCGTGCGTGTGATGTGGTGTGGACTATGGATAGGACGGGTAGACACGGCTTGAGTTCTTCGCTGGGACCCGGTCCTTCGGGGTAGACACGGCTTGAGTTCTTCGCTGGGACCCCGATTTGGTATTTAAGTGGAAGTCCGAGCTGAGTTCTTCGCTGGCACCAGGTTGGATTTAAGAGAGCTGTATAGGGGATCAGCTCCCATATATTATGAATGATGTTACAGGGTGCGTGAGTGCTCCAAATTACCTTTTTGATGTTATGATGTGAAAATGTTGTGTATGTTGCATTTCACTCCACAGGTTGCATTAGTACTAGACAGTTATAGAGATTATAGTTAAGATTGATATTTTACTCTCTGAGTCGAACGCTCACTCCTGTTCAAAAATTTTTACAGGCCACAGGAGGATATTTTGTTCTGGGTTAACCTGCTTTTCTACCTCGCAGGTTGTTTATCAATATTGTGTAATTTTAATTACTCCTAGAATTTCCGCATGTGTTAGCAGTATTTATTTGAATTTGGTCTGTAATATTTTTATCATGTTGGACCTGTAAACTTAAATATGTTATGCATGTTGATGGATTGGATGAGGGAGCTGAGCTCCCATTTATTTTATGTTGATGAGTATGTGGAGGGTGAGCTGAGCTCCCCAATTGAGTATTTATTGTGTTTACAGGTCGGGTGAGTCAAAAACTCCCCGTTGGAAAGTCCATTTTATGGCCGGACTCTGTCCGTTTGTTTTCTTGAAATTGGGCCCAAATGGGCCTTAGAGTTGGGTTAATGAATAGTTAAGGCTTACTACGGGCCTCGGGGGCTTTAGGCTGGCCCAGGTCCTAGTGCCGGTCCGGCCCATAGGTTGGGTCATGACACCTTTAATCTCTTATTAAAAAAAAAGATATTTATCTGTTTCACATGTTATATATACTCTAATTTAAGAGAAATAAAATTTATTTGCTTAATCTTAAACTTTATAAAACTATAATTTAAGTCAAATTAAAATATGAGGTCTTAATAAATTTTGAAGAAAAAGTTGGATTAATTTAGGGTTTTGGGTATATGCCATAACATCTGCATTCATCGCAAGGCAGGTTGAAATACTTACCTCATTAGGGGCTTGTTAGCCTTGTGGCCTGATGAGCAAGCCCACCATTTTTATAGCCTTAGCCCTTAGACAAGTCTCCAGGTCATGACTATTCGAAGGCCCAATTGGACAAATCTAAGATGATAATGTAGAAGGGAGAGGAGCCTTATCCAAAAGCTTTGTAAGAAAGGAGCCTCATCAAATTTTATTACTTTTTTTCTATTTTTTTTTATAAATAAGACTGCTTTATTAAAAAGATAATCAAATTATATTATGAGATTTTAGAAAAATTTCGATTCCATTTATTTTATAAAAAATATTTTATTAAAAATTTTTTTTCCCATTTTTTATGATTTAAGTACTTAGTAAACAAAAAATATTTTATTGATTAAAAGAAAAATATTTTTTTGATTAAAAAAAATTAAGCTGCTTTTTTAAAAATGGCTTGCTCTTTTTAAAAAAGTAAATTATTTTTTATATTTTAATAATTTTATTAGAATGTAAAAATATGTATATTTATAATATAAATGTTTATCACTAATTTAATATTATAATCAAATAATAAAAATATTTTGATAAAAAAAATTTTTAAAAAAATAATTTTGATAAAAAACATTTTTTTAAAAAATAATTTTGATAAAAAACATTTAAAAAAAAATAATTTTATAAAAAATATTATATATATATAAATTACTTTCCGACAACATTTGCACAATATCTGCCAATTAATGAGCCACTTGATTACTTGGGATAGAAGCATATTCCCAAAAAGTTTACTTTCCAATAAGTTTTTATATATATAATACTTTGACAATCCGATTTCGTAATTATAAACATAAAACATAAATCAAACACCAACGTTACCTCATATATTAACGTATAAATCTCAATAATCTGTGATGACTAAGAACCAATTATGCATTTTCAAGCATCGGCAAAAGAATCACCTTTATATACAAAAAGTTTACTTTCCAATAAGTTTTTATATATATAATACTTTGACAATCCGATTTCGTAATTATAAACATAAAACATAAATCAAACACCAACTTTACCTCATATATTAACGTATAAATCTCAACAATCTGTGATGACTAAGAACCAATTATGCATTTTGCAGCATCGGCAAAAGAATCACCTTTATATATCATTTCTAAAAATTATTATGTTCTCAATTCTATCTATCATTTCCCAAAATTCCTGCATCAACATTTAACTTAAGGAAATATATAACTATTTATCCAAAACCTGTACATTTGTATTAAGTGCTCTTGAACGGCTTAGAATAATTCAAACTTGTATTTTTTTACTTTTTTTTTTTCAAGAAGTGTGCAGCGTATTTATTTATGTAGCATAGAAATAAAAACATGAACACAGAGAAACATGAAAATGGACACTGAAAAATAGAATTATCTAAAATATAAGGATATGTTTATAAATATAGAATAAAATAATACATAAATAAAAGAAATATATGAAATTAATTTAGAACTAATAAAATTATTATATTGATAATTTAATTATATTTAACTTATTATTGCTAGTATTTTTTATTTATTTTTATTATTAATATTAATAATATTGTTTAATTTAATTTGCTTAACTAATTCTTGGGAAAGAAATTTAAAATGAGTATAGTACAAGTAGATAGGATACATGTTCTAGAACTTGTTATTTTATTATAATAGTACAAGTAGATAGTATACATGTTCTAGAACTTGTTATTTTATTATAATACATTATATTTTATTAAGTTAAAAAAAAAAATAAGAAGGAAACAAACTAAGGATCAATAACAAACCAAGAAAGTATATAGTACCACCCTTCTCTTTCTCGTCTTCCGCTCCTTGTTAACTCCCTTACCTACTATGAACATCATCGCTCAAACCACTCTCCGACACTAGCGAGGCAGCTAATCAATCTAGCAAGCTAAGGCATAAGAGAAGATGAGATTAACTGTGGTTTTGTGCAGTTTCACGATGAATTTTGCAGGGAGGATAATAAATGCCAATCTTAAACTGGAAGCCATCTCCAATTGTTGGAAACGCGTTTCCATCCTTTAATTTTTTCGGACATGGCCTCGAAATGTCTCATGGACTTTCCGTGCTTAACAGGTACCTATTATAGGAATATATTTAGCAAGAGATTTAGAGAAGAAAATGACAAAGATAATTATTATCGTAATAATTAAAAGAAAAAATTACTACTAATAATCTTTAATTTAGTGGTATTAGAATCATTTTTAAAGCTATTAAAGTTTCGAATTTAAGTTTCAGTCGAAGTCAATTATATAAAAATATTATTATTTTATCCTTGTATTATAAAAAAATTAATTATTTAATCATTTTATTTTAAAAAATATATTATTTAGTCTCTTTTATTTTTAGTCCATAAACTATCTATTCCTTCTTGTTAATGTTTTCTGTTATTGAAGTTATTTTAAAGTTATTTTTTTAAACTTAATTATTTAATTTTATAATTTAAATAATATAACTATTTAGTCCCTCTAATTTTTAAACTATCAATTATTCAATCTTTATAATTTAAATAATACAATTACTCTCTCTTTGTTTTGACTAACTTGACAAGTAGAAAAGTTAATGGGAGGAATTAAATAGCTCACAAACTAAAAGTAGAGAGATTAAATAACATATTTTTTAAAATAAAAAGATTAAATAATTAGTTTTGTTAAAATATAAGTATTAAAAAATAATTTTTCTAATTAAAAAAATAAAAAATGTAAAATGATTTTTTTTAAAAATGTTTTAAAGCCTTTTTCAATGTCAAGGAGCAGGAAAAGTTAGGTAAATTCATTGCTTGTTATGGACTTTTTGAATTCATTGTCATATAAATCATATATAAATTTAAAATATAAAAAAATAAAATATAGTAGTGATGAACATTTATCGACTAGAATTAATAAATGATAAGTTTTAAATATTATTACATAAAATTAATTTCATTTGGTTATTGCAGGAAAGACAAGCCAAAAAGGAGAAAATACAACTTTGTGTATGATAACTAAAAGCATATATAAAGTGAAACTTAATGTTAATCGCAGGCATGACAAGCTCCAATTTCTCTTCGCCACAACAATCTTCATCACTTCCCACATCTTTTTGCTATCAAGAAATAGAGCACAAGTTTAATATTTAAAAATAAAAAATAAATTTATTAATTTTTATGCACAAAGAAAAAATAATTTTGTTATTTACATCATTATTCAACAATTTTTGATTTTTTTTATTCGTCTAACTTTTATTAAGACTTAAATTTGAAGCCTCAAGTTGCTGAAGATTATTTCAATATTGCTGCTCACATCATTATTCAAATTATATATAGTTAAATTAGAGGTGAACCATGCCCTTTAGCTCCCAAGAACTAGATGGAAAAATTATATATATTAACGATAAACATTTGAGCAGTCAGCATGGTGCACTGCCCGCATGAAGATTTTCCACGGATTTTACCCATAGTTTCCAAATGATTAAGAAAATGTGAAATTTGAACGATCGTAAACCTTGTGATAAGAGGCTCCTGCAGGGCCAACTTTTCTCCTGTGTTCCTGCAAGCTAGCTAGCTAGGTGGACTAATCATGCACATTTTTCCTAGCCCAAGTTAATCCATCAGAGCTTCAGCTACTAATAAATGTGTTTGTGTGTGCTTGGCTTTGAAGAAATGAACAATTCCCATGGCAATAGAAAGAAAATAAAAGCCGACCAAATTAACCTACCAGTATAGCAGGCGTCAATTATGAGGTGGGCAAGGACGGGGATTATATATCGGGAGTTGAGTGCATGAGTTAGGGCCAGAAGGTGGCACCGGCTGCTTCATAGTATTTGCAGTGAACCATGGGTTTTCTCCATCCAAAGGTCTTGAAGCAGCAACCCCACTTAAAATCAGCAACAAAAGGATCATCCCTTTTGTTATGATGAGAAAGAAAATTTTCCTACCCTCTGTATCACCATACATATTTTCTAGCCGGAGGGGGAGGGAGAGGGGGCGGGGTGTGTCTTAGAGATGATATACACGGGGTGGGAGTGGGAGAAGCTTAGAGATGATATATAGATGAATGCCGTATATATTATTTTTCAATTATCTTATCACGTTAACTTTGAAACTAAAAATAAAAAATTAAGATTTAATTTTACAAATTCTTTTATTTAAATCAGTTTATTATAAATTTAAAATACACGGTATATATGATAAATTTAAAATATAAAATATATGATGAAATTTATTTATTAAATATATAAATTTTATATATCTATATCATTTATGATAAATTCAGCGTTGATAAAAATTTACCCTAGTGGTACCGGAAAGTGAATGCACTATAAGATTTTTGTCTAAGATTCGCTTGGCATTCCCTTGCCTTCTATTGAATGTTTCACTTTTGGACAAATGTTTCACTTTTTGCGTAGGATTGGGTTTGAGAATATGTTTATGTAATGCCAAGTATAAAAAATCCACATAAAGACTTTTTTTTTTAACAAGAAAATAAAATTATGGAGGTTAATGGGTGTTTGGTATAAGTGATTTAGTACTCTTATTTCTTAAGTAATTAAGGTTGAGTATTCGGTTTTTATAATGAAGACGATACTCATTGAGTGCACTTCACCTCTTAGAGGGTCAATCCAATGCAAGTAAAATTATTCGTAATTCATTAGATTAGAGATACTATATAAAATAAAAAAAAATTATAAAAAAAAATAAAAAACAATCAAATAGTTTTCATCTAAAGTTTAATAGAGTTGAATTTTGACAAGAAAAGGCATTTAATTAAAGTAAAGCATAGAATTTTTTTATTAATTATTTATATATATAAGAAGTGAAACATAGAATTCATGCCATCACTCAGTTAAAGTATCAATTTATTTTTTTTTAATAAATTTAAACATTCTTTTCTCTATTTTTTCTTTTTATCCATGCATGTAGTCAACTATTTGAGTAGAGGAGAGAGAAATCAATAATTAAATCATGCTCTAGAACATATAAAAATAATCACTGGATTGGACTTACTATTGTTTCCAACAGCAAGCATCTCTTTTTCTTTTTATTGACTTCATCCATTATGACTGTAACACACAATGAATTAAAGTAGTGGTGAAGCATCAAATACTCACTGGAGTTGACAAGTACACAAGCAATAACATTAATTTTTCATGTACAACAAATTAAAGTTGGTTCAAGAATATTTGAAAAGGGATACGTAACAGAGCTTTTTACTTAAAAATATAGCTTGTAAACGACCAATATTTGAAATTTCTCTAACCTCCTTTTAGTATGAAATAAGGTGTCCCTCCCTGCAATTGATGATACAATGAATTCATTGTGGAAAAATAAATAAATTATTGTTTGGGCACTTTAAAAATTTTTAAAGAGAAAGAGGAGAAATTATAGAAGCTCGAATCCCATTCCCTATGCAAATAAATGCCCATAGCCATTCTTTTCCAATTCATGTCTATTTAAATAATCGTTAAATTTTTTAATTGTTAAAATAAAATTACTTTTTCAAAATCTAGCCAAGTCTTCGTTTAAAATTTCAATTTAGCAAGCACATTAAAGTGAAAATTAGATGATTTGGTATCACAAAATCATTAGTGCGAAGGAAATATATAATTTTTAAAGGTTATGTTAAGAAGTGAAGGATTCAATTTGACATCCAGTCTGTTACATTAACGTTTCAAGAAAATGTTTGTCTAATTCAATATTTTCGAGATAGAAATTAAAATTGAGAAAAAAATGCAATAATATGTATAGTAATAAGTTTGCCCCATTGAAATCTTATTGTTTTATATTACAGCAAGTTAATAAATATGTGTCAAATATAAATAAACAATTAACAATTGAAGTACATAGTAATAATTTATTGATCAAATATAAAGGGTAAATTTACTGAATTTAAGGGTAATTACAGTATAGTCACTCAGCTTTCAGGTTAACCTACTGACCTGTCAGCTTTTGCAAAAGGAAATTACCTAATTACCTTTCTTTTACATTAAAATCCCTTTTCTTTCCCTTTTCCTTCACTTTTTCTTCCTCATTTTCCTTCACTTTCTCATCGCCTAGACACCACCTCAAGTTTTCCTCCTTCAAGCCTTACTCTCACTCATTGCCTCATAGATCTCCAATCAAGATGTCAACAACAAAAATCGAACACATCATCCTCTTCAAAGTCAAAGACAACACTGACCCCACCAAAGTCAACACCATGCTCACCTCCCTCAATAGCCTCATCTCTCTCGACCTTGTGCTCCACCTCGCCTTCATTAGGCCTAAAATAATGAAAACACTTATAGATGGGCATGTTTTTTTTTTGTTGCCACATCAATGCTATTAGCTTTTATGGTGGTAGATGAGTTTGAAACTGACGTTAGAGATGCCAGAATTGCTCCCTTTGTCCCAACAAACTCCACTTTTGCAGATCTACTAGGTTCCCTCATGTCGATTGTGAATCTAGTCTAGCCCACATTGGCCATGGAAGCCATCAGCTACACTTTTAACATTTTGAGTTAATGGGTTAGTGGCAATCGATAGAAGATAGTTTAGGCATCAGTGATGCAAATGGTTTTCAATTAGAATCCAATTGCAATATTTGGGATGTTGAAAGTATCGTTGCAGAGGGAGATTTTTGGGAAGAATCATACAACAATGAGCAAGCCAGGAAATGCTGTGATGGGCACTGATTGAAGGCGGAGCTAAAGCGGGCTTTGATGGATTATAGAGCTTGATTTTATTGATTTTATTTGGAATTGAATGGATTTGAGTTTTGTGAAATTTTGATTTTATTGATTTTAAAATTTTGATTTGAAATTTGGTTGAATAACACATTGCATGTTGGGTTTTTCTTTTACTTTGTTACTTTATCAGTTTTATTTTAAGCTTGCTATTGTCTATTAATGGTTATTGTCTTGTTCTGGATGGGTATTGAAAATTTGGGGTTTTGGCAGTTGATGGTTGCTAGGTGTAGAAAAAAGGAGGAGGAGGAGGAGGAAGAGGAGGAAGAGGAGGAGAGGGAGAGAGAGAGAGAGAGAGAGAGAGAGAGAGAGAGAGAGAGAATGTGCGAAAGAGAGGGTAATAAGAGAGGCAGGATGTGAGAGAGAGAAAGAGGGAGAAAGAGAGAGGAATGGACACATAACATGTGTGTTTTTGTGGAAGAGAGAGACAGAGAGAGAGAGAGAGTGCAGGGTAGAGTTTAAAATAGAAGAAAAATAAATAAAGAAATGAGATTTTAATGTAAAGAAAGGGTAATTAGGTAATTTTCTTTTGCGAAAAGATGATAAGTCAGTAGGTTAGAAAGGAAACCTGTAATATTTGATAATAGTAGCTTTAATGATACTCAAATTGAAGTTAAGTGACTTTCAAGAAAAAAATCGAAGTTGAGTGACTTTTAAGAAAAAAATCAAAGTTGAGTGACTGCACTGTAATTACCCTTAAAGTTCAATGACCGCTAGTTAAATTTAGCCCAAATATAAAGGATGGAAAGTAATTGACACAACTACGCATTAGTTTTATAGATGATATAGATAGAGTTTTTAATTTTTTTTTTTAATTTTTTTGTAAGTGGCAAAATTTTATTGAATCAAAAATGAGAAAATCATAACCTTTTAGCAAATGAACAGTAGCAAGATATTGAAAACCCAAGTCCCACTTAGCCAAAACAAGGATACTTTACCGACAAAAAGACACCAAGCGACATTTGTTTGTTGGTTTTACAACCACTCCAAGTGCACGGATCACTAACAAGTACTAAAGTGATAAGTAAAGTATAGTCCCACAAGGAATTTAGTTAGCAAGTACCAAACTACAAAGCAATTTTGACTGTTTAGGCTATGAAATATGTATGAAGAGTGGATTAAATCTATTATGTATGTTGAAAATAAACTTTGAATAAAACTATCTATTTAAGCAATTCCAGAATTAAGATTTTACATTGTAATCTCATTATAGATTTTAATCTTGTCTATTCATTAGATTGAGGATCGTCACTTTGATGGAAATTAATTCTAAAATATCCTAGGTCCTCTCTCAAGGCACCTAAGGTGTGTTTCGATTAGAGCTAAACCCTACTTTCATTGGTGATTAGTCCTAATAAAAACCCTTTAAGATCTTTGATTAATTACGGAACTCCACAAAGGTTTTTAGCCTATCTCTAGGTCAGATTTTCTATGTTCAAGATCTCGTTTTTTTAATATTAATCTTCACCTTTCAATCATTCAATTAATATCTGTAATCAATACTAAGTGGGTACCAACACATGGCATGCATTAAGATCATAAGAAATTGAATCAAAGAACGAAACTCAAATCTAATAAATAAAACTCAATATTCGTCCATAATAATAATTACAAATGTTACTCTCATAATCTCAGAATAAGGGGATCACTCACTTATGGTGAGTTTAACAAATATAATAGAAATAGAGTAAAAGAACATGAACAGTCTGCTTAAAGAAATAGAGCAAAAGAACTGATGAGGGTTTTCTGCAGCCTTAGACTTGTGGAACTTCAGCTGAAGGCTCCCCTCTTGTGCTGATGCTCTCCTCTTTAAGACGACTGCGAAGAATAATGTGTGTGTGAAGTAAAAGCTCTCTCTCTGTTATCTGCTACCTCTATTTATAATAATTGTGTCACACCTTATCCTTACATAAGGCATAACATAATCCCGTAGTATACCTAATGAATTATTTAACTTCGCCTACTGATAACTCATTAAATATACTACTAGGAATTTTAAATCAATTTGTTATCATTTTAAAGTGGTGGCTAAGATTTAATGATTATTGAAACCCTTTAATTGGATTTTAGATCATAGATCAAATTTTTAATTAATTTGAAATCTCTGAAAATTTTACAGAAATTTTGGCAGTGTCGTTTATAATTTGAGAAAACAGTTCTTCAAAAACCTATGAAAACACTCCCAATATAGATTTAAATATCGAACTCCAATATTCTCATCATAATCCAATCTCAATTCAATATCATTTCAAGCAATTCATAAAAAAAAAACTATGTCAAAAATAAAAGGAAGCATTACATTAAATAAAATAATAGATTTACATTACAACCATTTACACAAATCAAAAACAAATCCCAAAATTTATTACACAACTGCTCAAGTCTAATGTACATACATACAATTACATATACATCAAAATAAAAATTTACAAGGGTATAATCTATATACCCGGTAATGTCTCCAAAATAAGGATCATTGCACGTTATTAGCAGCCTACTTTGCTGCTTTGTCTGTTTCCTTACTTGCGATAGCAATAAGAAACTATCGCTAAGTCAAAGACTCAGTGGTGCACAACTTAAAGTAAATTGTAAATTACGCAACAATCAATTTCTCTTTTTTCCAAACTAAATCAATTGAATTTTTAACACATAATAAATCATGCTTTATTTCTAAGGTTAGAAAATCACTTAATAAAAACATTTTTCATTCCATTAATCATAGAATAAATTCAATAAAAGACACACAGTGTTGATCATGAAATGATTTCCAATTCATCCCAATAACCATAGGTTAATGGGGAATACCAAGGCTAGCTAACACAAATATATGAGTACTTATTTAATTCGTCCTCAACTGGCACACACCTCAACACTTTATCGAGAGAGGGAATACAAATCCAATTAATCCCACTAGGCATGCTAGTGAGAAATTTAAATATATAGTCATGACACTGTGGTTTCAAACCATCTCAACAATTTTCCAAGTATCAAATATCAAACAATTCACATTCAAACTAGTTTTCCAAAATTTGGGCTAACAACACAAAATTTTTTCAATCAAGGAATTCAGTATAATTTTGGCCATAAAATTTATTTCACCACATTTTCAATTCCAAATTCAATTTGAAAATTAAAAGAAATTTAGTTGTTGTGCACAAACCTCTAATGAGTCGCCTCTTTGCCTTGACTCACTGTTTTCTTATTCTTTCTAGTGTCTTTTTCTACTGAAACACACAATTTAAAATGTTTCAATACTCATTCAACTTATTTCTAATAAGTAATTCAACATTTAAATTTTGTAGACTTAATCTACCCCAATAAGATTTATAAATTAAAATCCTTTGCATCAGGTGCATTTGTGGTTACTATTCATTTGATCAATTGGCTAAAATGTTGACTTTTTCATACTTCATAGGTATAGTTCTAATTACTCCCACATACCACATTTTGGGTTACAATTGTGTGGGCATTAATTGCCAATTGAAATTCCAAACTCCCTAAGTGAAATTCCAAAATTTCAATTTTGGGTCACTTGGTTCTACTATTCCATTGGACCTCTTACAGTGGAAATTGGCCAACTTTCCTTCATCAAAGTTGTTCCTTAATGTGTCTTGTTTAATTCCTTTTTTGAATAATTCAATTTGAATTTTTGTAGCTCAATTTATGGCCATTTAACCATAACTGGCCGGATTGGTCAATTCCAGAATTCTGGGCAAATTTTAGGTTTTGGCAAATTTGGTGATCTAATTTTGGTTGGCAATTTGATTTGATATGATCAGAATTTGGGATTGTGTTCTTCATGAAAGTTGTTCTACTATGTCCTACCTTTCCAATGGTTCAAAAATCAGGTCATTTGGACCTTTCTACACAAAGTTATGACCATTTGAATATGTACTGTTCGTATGGTCAGTTTTGCCCAATAACAAGGTACCAAATCCGGATTTACCCAAATTTTACACAAACTTATAGTCGATTTTAGGGCAAGGTTTCTGCATAAAAATTGTTGCTTTAGGTTTTCATCCAATTGGGCTCATACCAATTGGAGCAACAGAATTCAACTTATGGCCATTTGAGTGGACCGTGGTTAGGCTATCCATAATTGGACATTACCATTCACAATTCAATTTCAATTTCAATCATTCAATCACACTCCAAATCACACCAATTGACCAATTTAAACATTAATTAGGTCAATTGGCATCAATTCACGAAATCCCCTAAATTTTCCCCAAATTTTTAATTGTCAAGAACCCTAATTCACCAATTAGCACAATTCATGTCAATTCCTCTTCATTAATCATGTCTAGCACCTCACACAACACCATAAAACATCTTTAATTAAATTTAACTCATCAACTCCCTAACCCTAGCAAGCTGGCCGAATTTCATAACTCCCCAAACATGCAGGATTTTTCATGTTTTTAAGTAATTTTCTACTTGCCCACATCATTTCCCTAAGCGTAACTTAATTTAAATGAGAAGAGAGGGACTTACCTCAATAGTGCTTATGAATCTTCAATTCTTCTCTCAAATCCTTCAAATTTTCTCCCAATTCTTTCTTCAATTCTCTTCTCCTAGGGTAAATTAGGAGTTTTCTATGATTTTTGAGTAGGGTTTATGGTAACAATTCAAGGTTTTAGAAACTTGAATTGGTTGTTAATGGAGGAAGGTGAGAGAGAGTAAGAGAGAGAGGTGGAGCAGCAAGAAGAAGATGATGAAGACAAATTTTTTTCTTTTTTAATTTCTAATTATTCTTTTATATACTTATCCAAAATATTTAATTAAATTATAATTATTTATGATGTCATACTTGCATCACCATGATAATATCATAAAACTTTTAATTTTTGATTTCTTTCTTTTCTTTTTCATTTTCTTTCACTTACCTCTTTAATTTAAATCTATCTTTCAAAATTTTAATTTTCTAGTTTTTAATGGACAATTAGCCCAAAAGTCACCTCTAAGGGTGAATTGACCAAATTGCCCCTTACTGGTCTGATTCGTTTTTCCAGTAACATTTAATTGCTTTCGGAACTCTAGTTCAATTTTTCGAACTGGTTTTCTATTCTTTTATGTGATTTTCATATTACCATTAGCTTCGCAATAATTCTTAGGCCTGGGGTGGCATAAGGTCCCATTCGAAAATAGGGCAGCGATTGACGTCGCAGTCACTTCCCAGTTCGGTCACCCATCGCTGTGGCCTCAGCTCATTTAACCCATTATGCCTTATTTTCTTGATTTCTATTTTACCTTCATGTGATTATTACAAATTTTTGTTTGTGGCTTTTCTAGGTGACTTAAATATGGTTCTAAGCCCCTTGACTGTCCGGACTAACACACTGGAACAGTGGATTGTATAGACTACTTAGTATAAGGGTGTTACAAATTGGCCTAGGGTTAAGTTTTTAGAGTCCTTAAGGCATAAGGAGTCTCTTTTCTCTGCAGAAACTGGAGCTGGAATCAAATTAGGAAACTGGCTGCCGCATGATACACTACCCAGGGATGTGTAACTTACTGGAGCTTGAATGGTTGCATCTTGCATTGGCACAGGAGTTTACACGAGGCATCAGGCAGTTACACGAGCCTGATTACACGGCCCATGTACTTTTGTTCTTCAGAGAAATCTTCAAGCCTGGCCCAGCAAAGACTTACACAGGTCTCTATAGTTTACACGGGTCATGGTACATGGCCCATGTACTTTGTTTCTTCCTTGACTCCATGACCTGTGTACTTTGTTTCTTCCTTGGCTCTTTGGCTTTCTCCTGGCAGTAGGTTACACAGGTCTATGGCTTTTATTACACGACTCGTGTAATGTGTGTCAGCAGCACTTCTCAATCCTTTGGCCTTTCCAAGCCCTCTACTTTGCTCATATGCTTTGGGATTTCTTCAAAATACCTGGAAAAATATAGAAAACATAGAATTCAGAGCTTGGTAATGGAATTTACAAAAGTTAATAAAAGTAATGATTATGCATGAGATTAATTATCTAAATGGTATGAAATATTATACAAATGTACTTAAAAATATCTATATAATACAAGTGTATCAAATACCCCTAAACTCAAACTTTTGCTTGTCCTCAAGCAAATTGTAAACCTTTTTATAATACATTTTAGGGGAAAAACTCAGAAGCATAACCATAATTTCAATAAACATATAATTGAACTCCTTCAGCCTTCATATCAATTCCTTTCCTTCAAGGCATAAAGGTTTCAATAGCTACCTGCTTAGAACCTCACCCACTTTTCATGATGTTTCAACTAGTTATTCCTCTATGCAAGGTTATTAATAAGTCACAAATAACATGTTTTATCAGGATAGACTTAGGAAACACTTAATCTCCCAAACACACCTCTATTATGGAAATTGCGGTGAGTTTGATTTAATTCCAACTCCATAGGCATATTTTAATTTTCTATCTCCACTAATGTAGCATATACTTTTCAAAAGATCAAAAGGTCTTTAAAAGGGTTGTAATAGGGCTAAAGGAATAATGACATGGTTGCCAATAAAAGGTTTTTAGGGAATGCAAATTTGAGGTTAGTTTTCATGCACAAGGTCTTAAGTATACAAAGTTTTTTTTTTCTGTTGATTTTCTTCTCTCTTTTTTTTTTAATTTTTTATTTCTCTTTTGATTTCTCCCCCAAACTTATTGCTTTTGTTGGCCTGAAAAGACAAATTTTTCTTTTGATTGAAATTGTACACTTGCACTCTTTTTGGTACTCTCATCTTCTCCTCATGTTTTCTTTGACATTTGATATACTTATCCTCTATACACTAGACTTCCTCAAAAGGGTGAGGTGAGTGTTTAAGCTAGGGGTTAGGTAAAATATGTGTGGGCAAACAAGGAAAATTATATAGGTGAAGATATAGGCTCAAGTAGGGGTGAGCAGATTTTGGTTTAAACCGAAAAATCGAACTGAACAGAGTCAATTCGGTTCAATCGGTTTGATTTTAAAATTTAATCGATTTGGTTTGGTTTTATATTATAAAAATTTTGATTATTTTGGTTCGGTTCAGTTTTGAAGAGAAAAAAATAGTTAAATCGAACTGAACAAAATAATAATTTTATATATTCAAATCGAATCAAATCGAACCAAATCGATTTTTGAATTGATTTATTTTTATGGGGAATTTATGAATTATATATATATATATATATATATATATATATATATTGTTTAATTTCATTGATTAATGTTTATTATGTTCAAACCAAAGTCAAAATTAGACCAAATAACTTAAAAATCAAGTCTAAATTAAAAAATCGATCAAAAATCAAAATTGATATGTTTGAACTGAACTGAACCGAAATAGAGCGGTTCGGTTCAATTTAATTTTTCATCTATTTCGATTCGGTTCGATTGCTAAAATATGCAATTTAATTTTTATAATTTAATTCTATTTGATTCAGTTCTGTTCGGTTTGAACTGAATACTCACCCCTAAGCTCAAGTTGGCTGCAAGGGGTATATTGTAACTAAGGGTGGCTTAAGGCTTAATGGGGCTAAATGAAAGAATGCCTTAATCATCTCTTTTTCAAACATATGCTAAGATTTCGCCTCGATAGGTCCAAGAGACATGTTCTAGAGCTGGTGAGGCAACTTTAGGTTTATTTGTATTTCAAAAATTTTCTCTCGATTTTGCAAGTTCAATGTGACAGATTAATAGCTATGAAGGGGTTTAACTAGTCTAGTTCCACTAAGGTGGTTAAGTTTTTTATAGACAACAGATTAAAGCCTTTTTGCATATCCAGATACATTCATTCCTTAATTCCATAAAGTCCAATTATTAGCATTTTAATATTTGTGGTTATAATTCTAAGTTAAAAACTAGTTCAAAAATTCAAAATTTGCAAAATTTTTTGGATTTTTGATACACAAGTATAATATGAATATAATTAAGCAATGTAATGAAGTGTAATGATATGCAGTGCATGAAATACATCTGTACCCTCAAACTCAAATCTGACATTGTCCTTAATGGCAACACAACATGCAAAATTAAAGTATAGCACATCGAATTATCAAAAAGTATATCATGTATTAAAAATTGAATGTTTGGACAAAAAGTTAGTAATAGAGACCTATGAGCACTAAGTAGGACTAGGGCATATAAATTTTTACATGAAGGAATCTATCCTATAGTCCTAACTCCAAAAAGCCTCTGATAGGGACAATGGTCCCTCTCCATCGAGTCTCTCCATGATCATGTCAAGCTTGTTATGGGCCTCCTGGAGACTGTCCTCAAGAGCTTGCATCCTATTGTTTATGGTGGTCTCCATTCGCTGAAGGTATGCAAGGACAGGGTCTGTTGGTGGTGGAGTGTAGGGAGGCACTCGGGTTTGAGACTCGTGGTGGAGTGGCTCTTGGGCTTCCCTCTGTGGCTGTGATAGTTCATCAGGCTCTGCTTGTGCTTCGTCTCTCCTGGGGATGACATTCCCCTCAGCATCAATCAGGAAACAGGTGTTCCCAACCTTCTTACATATCCCCATGGATATGCAGATGGTCTGGTCAATTCTAGTGATGCCAGGAATGGAGTGCAGCCTGTGATGCCCTGGAACAAATCCAAATTGTAGTGCTATGGCGGTGATGAGTCCGCTAAGCACTATGTGGCTTGTTGGTTGATGAGAGATATGGTGAAGGTGGTTGCACAAGAACAAACTCGTGCTGCAATGCTGCCTGGTGACCATACACCAGAGGAAGAAGAGCTCATTGGCGTTGACCACGCCTAAGCTGTCACCGTAGCCTGTGATGGTGTGGGTGGTGAGCCGGTGCATGTACCTCAGAGCAGGGCTGGTGAAGCTAGAGGATTTGGATTTGCTGGAGTTGTAAAGCTCGATGTTCAGTGCTATGGAGTGCCAAAAGTCTACGCTATTATAGATCATTTTGTTTTAAGGGATCTCTTGAAATCTGATGCTGTCAAAGCCGAACACCGCGTTGAACTCGTCCATGTTCATTACTCGATCAATAACAAGTAGTCGAAATTCAATCCTCCCCCTGTCTTCGCGGTCTGTGGGCCATAGGGTGGCCTTGACACTCCCAAGGAACTCCAAAGTGGTGTCTTAGCAGGCAGGAAATTGGAGTTGGGTGAATCTGGTCCACCCAATGCCATCGAGTAGCCCATTAATCTCTTCTCGTAGGCTGAGTTGCTCCAACAACCCGAAATCCATATATTCGGTGGATACAATTCTCCTGTTGTTTAGCCGTACACATAAATCCCTGTGGGCATTATCGCGAAACAACCAAACAATGGAGAACTTGGGTTGGGCTGGCTGTTAGGGTTGTGGTGGTGGTTGTGGTGTGGCTTATGGCTAAAGTGGGGCTGGGGTTTGCTGGGTTGGCCTGGTTCTCGAGCGCTGGGGTGATGGCTGAGGAGGTGAAGGTGAGAAATCTCCTCCCTACCTAGATGAAGAGCCCAATCTCCTTACAGATCTCCTAGCAGGTGCCATTGGTGATTTTGGAGAGAGAAAAGCGAGGGTTTTGTGAGGAAAAAGGAGATTTGAGAGGATTTTAAAGGGAAGGAGGCTTAGAGAGGAAGAGTTTTTGAGTGGGAGGGAGTTTAAGGGGCGTTAGGAGAATTTAAAAGGTCGTTGTGACCCTTTGTTTCAAGCATTTCGCACCCAAAGTATCACGTCTACGACGTGATGCAGGGGGCGTATATCACTATACAGGTCCCGACCATCGGACCCGTAAAACTTTCTGCCCTAGATTTTTCCTTTTCTGCTAAGTTACATGGTCTGTGTAAATTTGTTTCGGGACCCGTGTAACTTCCTGTGTCCTAACTTAAAATTTCTCTCTCTATTTTTGAAGCATGCTCCGTGTAACATTACACAGGATCAACCTGTATAAGTTTCTGGAGCTCATGCTGATGTAGTTTCGGGGTTCCAGAAAATTACACGGGGTGTGTAAAACCCATACCCGACCTGTGTAATTTTTTAGCTCTCTAATTCTCTCTGTATTAAAATTTTATGCTACCACTATGAATGAAATGAATGTAAAAATTAGCAACAGAGCTAGTTCCCCGATGTTGTACGGTCTCCTCTTGCGTGGTTTGGACTTGACATTTCCTTTCCTCCCATCGGTTTCTTGCTTTTGCAGAGTTTGTGATTTGGGGTACCTACGAAATAAAACATGAACAAACATAAAAACAAAAAATAAAATAAGAACTTAAAATAAAGGAAATTTATAAATTTTGGGTTGCCTCTCAAAGAGCGCTTGTTTATAGTCTTTAGCTAGACTGTTCCCTCATTGTTTACGGTCTATCTGGAGCTTTGCCTTTGGGTTGCTCCTCCTTTAACTCCTCCATCTTGAAAGCTTAGGCCAAGTGTAGGGGTGGATTAGTTGCCAAAGATTGTGCACAAGCTGCAATCTCTGTGTTTTCATTATCCGCTGAGTGGCTATGTACAATGCATGCTTCAAGAGGATCTTTAGGATGTGCTTTATGAAATTCCTCTTCAACTTGTTTGTCAACTATATTAACCTTAAAGCACTCATCAGGTTCAAGTTTGTGCTTCATCATGTTAAACAGGTTAAATTTCACCTCTTCATCTCCTACCTTGAGAGTTATCTGCCCTTTTTTGACATTTATGATAGCTCCAAAGGTTGCCAAGAAAGGTCTTCCTAAGATGATAGGGATTTGGACATCCTCTTCCATTTCCAAGATAACAAAGTCAACTGGGATGAAAAATTTGCCCACCTTGATAGGGATGTTCTCTAGAGTGCCCACAGGATATTTAATAGACCGATCAGCCAATTATAGTGAGATCGTTATGGGTTTAAGTTCTCCGACCTCTAGCTTTTGACATATTGATAAAGGCATTAGACTTACACTTGCTCCTAAATCACAGAGGGCCTTGTCTATTTTCATATTACTGATGAGACAAGGTATAGAGAAGCTTCCTGGATCCTTCAGCTTTGCTGGCAGTTTATTTTATAGTATGGCATTGCATTCCTTTGTGAGAGCAATAGTCTCATAGTCTTCCAGCTTTCTTTTCTTTGACAAAATTTCCTTAAGGAATTTGGTATAGGATGGCATCTGAGAAAGTGCTTCAGTGAAGGGAATGTTGATGTAGAGTTTCTGTAAAACTTCTAAAAACTTCCCAAACTGCTTATCCAATTTGGCTTTCTAGAATCTCTGAGGAAAAGGTAGAGGAGGCTGATATGGCTCCAGTAGCTTTTTTTTCTTCTTTGCTTCCTTTTCTTGATCCTTTTTGGCTTCTTCCTCTTTCTCCTCTATTTGGCTTTCAAGTTTATCAGAGGTTTTCTCGGTTGGATTTTCTTCTGATTGTTCTAGAACTCTTCCACTCCTGAATGTAACTGCCTTACAATGCTCCTTTGAGTTCATCTCTGGTTGACTAGGCAATTTACCAGCAGTCTTGCTTGAAGAACTTCCTGCTGAGTAATTTGATTATCGAGCATCTTGTTGTGGGTGGCAAGTTGGTCCATTCTGGAAGCTAGCTGCTTGATCATTTCATTTTGCTAGCAACCCTCCATCATGGATTCCATAGTTAACTTTGATTTAGGCTATTGAGGTTGAGGAAGTGGTGGTGATTGTGCAAAGTTTTGACCTCTGCTCTAAAATCCAGGGGGTTGCTGGTGGTCTGTGCCCTTGTTGTTTGTTCATTAGCTGATTCTAAGAATTTGACCATGAGAAATTTGGATAGTTCCTCCATCCAAGGTTGTAAGTATTTGAGTATAGATTGTTAAGCTGCCTCTAGTTGAAGTTCCCTCCGTTATTCACGTGGGTTTATTGAAGTCGTAACATTTTGAAGTCATGTTGTTGCAGTGTTGGTTGCTTGTTCCCACAGTGTTAGCTTGCATTCTGTTGAGCCTCTTTGTGAGCTGATAAAATTGAGCATTTATCATGCTTAGGGAATCCACTTCTAGGATCCCTACTATTCTCCTTGTGTTCCCCCTTTCATTTGACCACTCGTAGTTATGATACGCGACCCTCTCCAGAAGTTTAAGTGCTTGTGTTACCGTTTTCTCTATTAGATCACCTTCTGCAGCTGAACCTACTGTGCTCCTTGTAGAGGGTATTAGCCCATTGTAAAATTCTGAACTAGGAGCCAATCCTCTATGCCATGGTGTGGATATTCCCTCTGTAGGTCTTTATACCTCTCCCATGCGTCATAGAGTGATTCACCTTCCTTTTGTCTAAAGGTGTTGAGTTCAACCCTTAACTTTACTGTAATATCCCTCACCCGTCTATAGTGTAGTCAAGCAAGGTGTGCTACATTCGGTGCCGGAGCACCCTATCTTGTCTTGTCGTGTACAATATTAATTTAATGTCTATTTAATTATATTATCTTACATGTAGAAATTTTTTTTTTCTTTATTCCATTTCATTTTTATGGAGATCCAGATAGAGTCTCTTTTATTTTATTCAGTGCATGGTAGGTTCCACTGTTACCTATTAAAAACATTTTATATCTATTTTATATTCTCATATATCATCTCGTTGCTTATATCAATTTTCATGCATTATATCATATTATAACTCATATAATTTTTCAAGGAAATAAATTCATTTCATTCATATAAACTTCATACATTCATATAAAATTTGTATAAAATAATTTATAATTTATTTACATTCACAAAATGATGTACATAGTTTACTTACGTACAATAACCAAAATGCAAAAACCTAAATATACATGAGCCCTACCAAAATGACTGATGAGGTGACCGACACTCTAGCAGATCTGATCATCTCTCTATCCGCGCTCTACTGCTACTGCTGGTAGTGGTGGTAGTCTTCTGTATCTACGCGAGGAAACAATCCATCGCGCTAAGCATTTCTACTTAGTGGTGCAATAATTTGAAATAAAAATAACTAAATAAATGAAATATTTATTCCACGTATAACTTTATAAAGAAATATAGTGTAATACCCTCACTGTAGCAATTCAATACATTCTACTGTTCAGGTGACTGGTGCCGGTCCGGACAGCTAGAACGTCTGGAAAAATATCATTACTAAAGTGAGGAGTCATAATTAACTCAAATAATAATAAGAAAAATTTAGGAAAAATCTTAGAAATAAAATACAACCAAGTTAAATGAGCCGGTGCCCTAGCGATGGGCAACCTAGTGGGAAGTTGCGGTCATCGCAGCTAGGAGCTCTAAACCCAAGAGAAAATTCATGAAATAATTTTTGAGACTCCAGAAAAGAGTCATTGAGGTTTTGATGGCATTAGAATGCCAAGAAAATACTTAGAAAATTTTTGAAATCAGCACAGACGATTTTGGCTCTTTAAGCCAAACTGAGGGCATTTTGGTCATTTCGTCTTTAGAGATGACTTTTGGCCAACTTGCCCAGTTAAATAAAAAATTATTATGATATAAAATATGAATAAATATTACTAAATATTTAATTAGAAATTAGTAAAAGAAATGAGAAAATAAATTGAAATTAAATTAGATTTATGACCTAAGCATGATGCAATTAAAAAGCAACACCCAATCACAATTTGAAAAATTAAATAAAGGGATAAAAATGAAATAAAAATGAGATAAAAACAAAACCAAACAGCGATCTTCCTCATTTCCTTCTTATGGCCGAAAATCTCTCATCTCTCTCTTCTATGAAAAATTTCTTCATTCTCTCTTAATTTTCATTGATTTCCCTCCACAAAACCCTAAACCTCCTTCATTAAAACTTGTCTATACCACTTGGGAAGGTGTTTGGTTGCCAAGAAAGCCAAAGAAAGTTAAGAAATTTGGAGTGAAAAAATTCTGCTCACAAGGTTAGTGACTAATCTCTCTTCTTTTCTCTCAATATATGTGTAAGGATTTGATTTAGATTAGGAATTACAAGAAATTGAAAAGAAAATCATAAGTTATGTACCCCTCTAATTTTGGCAGCCTTATGGTACCTTAGGGTATCAAGGATAAAATTGAATTATAGTTGTAAATGGAAGCAATTGAACATGAATTTTATGGATTAATGCATTAATTGTGTGTGTATGAAGAATTATAGTTGTTGGAGTTAGGGTTTGGGGCACAAAATTTGGATTTTGCTCATGTATTGGTGAATGTAAGTTCTAATGGTCAATTAGTGACCATTTGGCTGAGTATAATGAGGAATTGAAGTGAATTGTAGCTTAGGATTTGAGGTTGGGTATGCTGCCTTGAGTGACCTACAGGACTGAATGTGAGTCCAGCAAGTTTGGGCAGCTATAACTTGAGTTTTGTAGGTTCAATTGGTGCAAGGCCAAATTGGACATAAAATTAGACACATAATGGCACAACTTTGATGAAGGAACCCTATCCAGAAAGAAAACTTAGGATGCCCTAAAAATTGACCACATCTGGGTAACTTATATTCTGCCTGGGCAAAATGACCAAATGAACAATGTTAATTCATTTGGTCATAACTCAGTGTAGAAAAGTCTAATTGACCTGAAATTTATATCAATGAAAATCTTAGACAATTTAGAATAACTTTTATGTTGAACACAAACTCTAATTCTGGATTTAACCAAATGAAATTATTGGCTAAAGTTGAACTACCAAATCTGGCATAATGATATTCTGCCCAGAATTTCTGGGTAGATACCAATCCGGCCAGCCTTGCACAAAATGGCATATCTTAAGCTAGAAAACTCCAAATGGGGTGATTCAAAAAGTGAAATATAACTAGACACAATAAAGAACAACTTTGATTTAGAACAATTGGCCAAATTCTCACTGTAGAATGGCCTAATGTAACAGTGAACTATAGCACCCAAAAACTGAAATTTTGATTTATTCTCCATAAGTTAGAAGTATGGATTGGCAACTAATGCTAACACTTTTGGGAACCAAAATGTGGTAAATTTATGTGATTAGGACTCATGTAACTATTATGCATTGGAAAGTCAATAATTTGACCTAAATAGTAAAATGAATAGTAACCTTACATGTGAAACTTAAAAATTCAATCAATAACTTTGTAATGTGCCCTAGTACACCTAGTAAGATTGGTTTGGATAGGTTGGCATGCTAATGGGGTTCAGTTAACAGTACTGCACAGGGCATTATGTCATTCTGTGATTTTATGGCTTTTAGCCATTTTGATATTATGGTGATACTTGGCCTTGTGCCTAATAATTATTACAACTCATTAGCTGTTCTGTTGCACACCGGGAGATACATATGTGACCGATGGTGTGATGGCCCGAGGTACTTGGTACTCAGTGCCAGTTTACCCATTTATCCAGTCTAATCATCCAGTATAGGTTACTTGGGCAATCAAAAATGGAAGTTGATAAATTTAATGAAATAATGGATATAACAAATACCAAATAAATAATACAACAAATAATTACTAATAATTTGTCTGTATGAGAAATCAACATATACACTGCGTAATTATTTTCTTTTAGTTCTTTTTATTTTATTATTGGCACCACTAAGCATTATTGCTTAGCGTGTTACTTTTTGCCACGCGTAGGTTCTGAAGAGACTGATAGAGAGCCCAATAGACCAAAGACTGGGTGAGGCTATTCACAGTTCTGCATAGTGTCCGTGTCATCTTTCAGACTTCAGTGCATTGGTAGGACACTAGGTCCCATTTTGGTATTTTGTACTATTTGTATTTTGTAATTAAACTTTTATTTTCTCTTGTATAGTTGAAACTCATGTAATATATTTTGGTATTAATGCAAATATTTGTAATTTTTGTTTATAAATGAAAATTGAGTATTTATTTATGATTTGTACATGATTATTATGTGAAATAAATGAATGACAAATAGAAGAATTTTTGAGAAATGGTTGAGAAATATTGAGATTATGTTGATATAATGGAGTTTGAGAATGATTGAAAATGTATTGGAAGTTTTTTTCATAGGTTCCGAAGAACTGTTTTCTCCATTTTTAGCCGGTACTTTGCTGGATTTTCTATAAAATTTTCGAAACCTCAAATGAATTTATAATTTCAATAAATGACTTAAATGAGTTAAATTTCACAAATTGCACTTCATAACCATAAAGAAATAAATTAAGAAAAGATAAAAATAATTGAGATAAAATATGGTGTTCTAGTACACTGTGTGACATATCTTGCTCAGTTATACTGTAGATAGGTAAGGGGTGTCACATATAGATTTCATGAGTTTATAGTCTTTTACATGTTTATAGAACTTTGGAAGTAATTAAGTTAATCAGGATATTTTCTGTTCATTTATTCTATGTTCAGTCTTATTACTCATATCTGTGATCTCTTCATGTAATTATTTAAATTTAAAATGTATTACTGATATCTGTGCCCAAGTAACCTATAACAAATTATAAAGACTGGATACACGAGAGTATACGAGTTAAATATCTGTATGTCTAACATGTATACATCTGTCATGTCAGGCACAAGGCTAGCGGATAGGCATAAAGTCAGAAATAAAATTAGGCACAATGGCCAACGGACAGGCATAAAGCTAGTAGAACAACCATCTTAAACATATATTGTCTACTAATGGTTATTCCTATGGGCAGTACTGTAATCTGTAGTCCCTAATTGGTATACCAATCGATCCATGCTATATAAATAAGTCTAGGTATACTTTGGGCAAATTAATATTATTAGGTATTTATAGTTTCATATCATGTGCTAGTTGTATTTAATAACATTTTCATGTTACTTATGATGGGAACATAAGTCCCATGTTACACTCATTTCATATAAGCATTTTAGGGTAGTTTTGCATCCATTTTGCCTTAATATCTTAGTGTATTTTATGTTTCTAGCTTTATTTTATCTTATTTGTTAACTTTAGAGACTTTATATTTGATTTTTCGTAATTTTGTTATTTTTGATAGGATTTTGTGGCAAATTGAGGATCAATGAGTGCATTAGGAAGTGATTTGAAGAAATTTGGGATTCTTTAAGCATGGAGGAAAGTTGAAGATATCAAGCCTTGAAAGAGCAAACTAGCCGAAATTTGCTTGAGACCTTGCTTAAGGTCATGCTTAGGGTAAAGCGGCAATGCTTAAGGTGCAACACAAGTTAAGCATGAGCAGAAAAGTCCATTTTACTATAAGTCTGCCGAGATTTGCTGAAGGTCTGCTTAACCTTAGCATAGCAAGGCGACCAGAGGCTAAATTGCTAAGAAGCTGCTTAGGGTTAAGCCGAACCCTAAGCAGAATGCCCAGAACATGAATAGTGCTGCTGACTTGGATAATTTTACACCTCATTTCCTATCCACTCCTTGTCTTTTATTTACTTTTAGGGTAACTTTTAGGGACCATATAAATTCATCATTTCCTTATTTTTGCCACAAGAGGAAGGGGAGGAAAAACAAAAAGGAAGGAAAAATTGAATAGAAAGAGAGAGAGAAGACGCCATTCTCTCTAGGAAGAGGAGCTGCTGCACGAGTTTGGAGCTCCAGAAACCAGAGACCTTGGTTCTTCCACCTGGGTTTTCCCATTTCAGTCCTTTTATCATGTTTTTTCTTTATTTTTCCATCTATATTTCTTGTAAATACCATCATGAGTGAGTAATTTCTTTAGATTTCAGAGTTGAGAAATATGTTTTAGATTAATTTGTGGATTTGGATTGGGTATTTCCTTATTTTATATAAATATGAGTTTTGATTCCTTCCTTGTGTGCTTGATTTACTTGCCTAATGTTGGTACCCATTGGGTATTGTGTTAATCTTTGATTGAAGGACCGAAAGGTGAAAGTCATTGATAGTTAATCAAGGATTGGAACTTAAAATCACCTAGATTTAGAAATAAACTAGGACTTTAAGAGGAATTAATTATTGGTTACAAAACTTAATGGGTTTTAAAATAATCAAATACATACGAAAGTAGGTTTGGTTATTTTAGAATACGCTTTGATTTGCTTGAAAAAGATATCAAAGGGATTTAGAATCAATTTCCTTCAAACTCTATTTTCTTTTAAAAATTGGAATGCCCAAGACAAATCCCAATTAATTTATGCATAAACCCCCAACTCTGGAATCACTTTTACCATAATTAGACTTTTGCTTAAATTACCCATTGTTAATTTTAGTTTAATTGCGAGCTAGAATTAGAATTTATTTGTTTGCTCTTTACCCATTTCAATTGGATTAATCAATTTACCTTGCTCATTTACATTTACCATTTATTCATTAATCATTAGCCCAAATAATCGCTTCATTCATAGTTTAGTAATCAAACAGCAAATCCTCGTGGGAACGATACTTGATTCATCACTTTATTACTTGAGACGACCCGTATACTTGCGGATTAGTCACATCAAGTTTTTGGCGCCGTTGCCGGGGATTTGATTTTTGTTTGATATTGAACAATTGTTTGTTTGGTTAATTTGGGCATTTTATTTTATTTTCTTTTTACCATTTTACTTTGAGAATTTGTTTATTTTTGTTTTTCAGGTGCTTTATTTTATGAGAAGGACAAAAAGTGAAGAGATCAATCTATTCTTTGACCCAGAAATAGAGAAGACAGCAAAAGCTTTAAGAGCAGAATCTAAGAGGAGAAAAGCTGAAATTAAAGCTCAACAACAACAAGAAAGAGCACAAGAGCAAGAGCAATTACAAGAAGAAATGGCTGACAACAACAACAACAACAATAACAACCGCTCTGTGAAGGATCATGCCTATCCTAACATTGGAGATTTCATGCCAAGTATCACAAGACCAAGGGTAGAAGCTAATAATTTTGAACTGAAGCCTGCACAAATGGTACAACAAGCACAATTTGGAGGAAATCCAAGTGAAAGTCCACATGTGCATCCGCACACTTTCTTGAGATCAGTGATATGTTGAAGATAAATGGAGTTTCTGATGATGCAATTCGACTCAGATTATTTCCTTTTTCTCTGAAGGACCGAGCTAGAGAGTGGTTACATTCTTTGCCACCGGGTTCTATCACAACATGGGATGAACTTTCTCAAGCATTTTTGGCTCAATATTTTCCACCAAGCAAGACAGCTAAGCTAAGAAATGAGCTGACTTCTTTTAAACCTAGAGATGATGAGAGCTTGTATGAAGCATGGGAGAGGTACAAGGATTTGCAAAGGAGATGTCCACATCATGGGATTCCTAAGTTGATGCTTGTTCAACACTTTTATAATGGAGTTTCACCAGCTATTAGGAGTACAATTGATGCATCTTCTGGAGGTGACCTTATGGAGAAATCTGAAGATGAAGCTTTTTCTGCTCTTGATAAAATTGCTTATAACAACTACCAATGGAGTTGTGAGAGGAATGAGATCAAGAAACCAGCTGGTATGTTTGAGCTTGATGCCATGAATATGATTAATGCTAAGTTTGATGCTTTGACAAGGAAGATGGACAAGTTAAGTATGAAAGTAGATTCTTCAGCCGGAGGTTCTAGTAATTCACTAGAAATTGAGTCAAATGTCAATTGTGCAGCAGATTTTTCTGCACTTAATCAAGATTTTTCAAGTGAGCAAGTGGATTATGTAGGGAACTACAATCAAAGACCAGGTGGTAACCCATTTTCTGCAACTTATGATCCAGCATGGAGAAACCACCCACATTTCTCTTGGGAGGTAGACAAGGGCAAAATCAGAATTTTCAAAGAACCTTCGGATATCAACAAAATCGAATTTTCAGAGAATAGAGGTCCCCCTCCTGGAATTTCTAAACCTCAAAATGTACCTGCTCCACCTCTACCACAACAAGCACAACTAGACAAGACAGCTAGATTGGAATCTATGATTGAAACTCTACTTGTGAGCCATCAAAGTCAACAAGAAATGATTTCTCAATTGGCATCTAAAGTGGATCAAATGGCAACACACAACAAGATGTTAGAGAATCAAATAGCTCAACAAGCTAGCTCTTCAAGTAACAAAGCATTTGGGAAGCTTCCTAGCCAACTAGAAAATTCAAGGGAGCATTGCAAGGCTATTACATTGAGAAGTGGAAAAATATTGGAGAATGGGGATAAAAATATTGAAGAGAAAGTTGAAGAAAAGAAAAGCAGAGAAGGAGATGAACAAACTGAAGTTGAAGTTAGAATTGAAGCTGAGAAAGAAAATTCAGTGGAAGAAAAAGGAAGTAAGGAGAGGGAGAGCAAAGAAGAAGAGCCCAAATATGTTGCACCTAAAGCCTACATGCCACCTTTACCATTCCCACAAAGGTTTCAGAAAGCAAAATTGGATAAACAATTTGGGAAGTTTTTGGAGGTATTGAAGTCTTTGCATGTGACTATTCCTTTCACTGATGCCTTAGCACAAATGCCTTCTTACGCTAAATTTTTGAAGGAGATTTTATCTAACAAGAAGAAATTGGAGGAATTTGAGACTGTAGCTCTCACGGAAGAAAGCAGTGCCATTTTGCAAAATAAGCTTCCACCCAAACTGAAAGATCCTGGGAGTTTCTCCATACCTTGTCACATTGGGGATATCAGTATAGATAAGGCTTTATGCGATATTGGAGCCAGTGTTAGTCTGATGCCATTGTCTATCTATGAGAAAATGAAGATTGGAGAAATGAAGCCTACTACCATATCACTACAGTTAGCAGATAGATCTATTAAATTTCCAATTGGAATAGTTGAGAATGTTCCTCTGAAAGTTGAGAAATTTTTCATACCAGTGGATTTTGTGGTATTGGAAATGGTGGAGGATGTACACATTCCTATTATTCTTGGTAGACCTTTCCTTGCTACTGCTGGAGCTGTGATTGATGTAAAAAATGGGAGGCTTACATTAGAAGTTGGGGAAGAGAAAGTTGAATTCAATTTGTTTCAAGCAATGAAAAAGAAAGATGATTCAAACTCATGCTTGAGAGTTGATGTGATAGATGAAGAGGTTAGAAAAGTGCTTAAAAAGCAACATCCTAAAGATCCCTTAGAAGCTTGTTTGGTTCATAACATCAAAAAAGGGGATGAGATTGAAGAAGCTGCAGAATATGCTACAATTTTGGAAGGAAATCCACCATTGCTTATGGCTGATATTGAAAAGATTGGGAACTTGAAGCAAGAAACAACTTCATCATCAAAGTTTGAAAAAGGTGAAGCACCTAAGGTAGAGTTGAAACCTCTTCCAACAAATCTCAGTTATGCTTTTCTAGGTCAAAATTCTACATATCCTGTGATTGTTAGTGCTAAATTGACTGATTGTGAGGTTGAAAAATTATTGAGAGTTCTTAGGAAGCATAGAAGGATAATTGGTTATACCATTGATGATATTAAAGGAATACATCCTTCTGTGTGCATGCATAGAATTTTGTTGGAAAATGACCATAAAGCCTCTCGAGAATCACAAAGGAGATTGAATCCAAACATGAAAGAAGTTGTGAAAAAGGAGATCTTGAAATTGCTTGATGCAGGTATCATTTACCCTGTTTCTGACAGCAATTGGGTAAGTCCAGTTCATGTTGTACCTAAGAAAGGGGGCATCACAGTGGTGAAAAATGAAAATGATGAACTAATACCTACAAGAACTGTAACTGGATGGAGAATGTGTATAGACTATAGGAAATTGAATAAGGCAACTAGAAAGGACCATTTTCCATTACCATTTATAGATCAAATGCTTGAGAGACTAGCTCATCATTCTTATTTTTGCTATTTGGATGGCTATTCAGGGTTCTTTCAGATCCCTATTCACCCAGATGATCAGGATAAAACTACCTTCACATGTCCTTATGGTACCTTTGCATACCGAAGGATGCCATTTGGACTATGTAATGCCCCTGCTACATTTCAACGATGTATGATGTCCATATTTTCTGACATGATTGAGGGTATTATGGAAGTGTTCATGGATGATTTTTCTGTGTATGGTAAATCTTTTGATGAATGCTTATCTAATTTGTCTAAGGTTTTGCAGAGATGTGAAGAGTTCAATTTAGTTTTGAATTGGGAAAAGTGCCACTTTATGGTACAAGAAGGAATTGTTTTGGGACATCTTGTGTCAAACAGGGGTATTGAGGTGGATAAATCAAAGGTAGAAGTTATTGAGAAAATGCCACCCCCAACATCTGTGAAGGGAGTGAGGAGTTTCTTGGGGCATGCTGGATTTTATAGGAGATTCATCAAGGATTTCTCTAAGATTTCTAAACCTCTTACCAATTTATTGAGTAAAGATGTGGAATTTAATTTTGATACTAATTGTATGAATGCTTTTTGCAGGATAAAGGAAGCTTTGATATCTGCTCCTATTATGCAGCCACCCAATTGGTCATTACCTTTTGAGTTAATGTGCGATGCTAGTGATTATGCCATTGGGGCTGTTTTGGGACAAAGGAGAGATAAGAAGGTGTATGCAATATATTGTGCAAGTAGGACCTTAGATGATGCTCAAATAAATTACTCTACTACAGAGAAAGAGTTTTTGGCAGTAATATTTGCAGTAGACAAATTCAGGTCCTATCTTGTGGGATCTAAGGTCATAGTATACACGGATCATGCAGCTATCAAGTATCTCCTTCAGAAAAAAGAGGCTAAACCTATATTGATAAGGTGGGTGCTACTCCTTCAAGAGTTTGACTTGGAAATTAAAGATAAGAAAGGAGTAGAAAATGTGGTAGCAGATCATCTATCTAGATTGAGGCAAGAACAAGGAGACAATCTGGGAAAAGAACCCCCAATAGATGATTATTTTCCTGATGAGCAACTGTTAGTAATCATGAATGCAAAAACACCTTGGTATGCAGATTTTGTGAACTATCTAGTGTGTGGAATCCTTCCACCTGATTTAACATGGCAGCAAAAGAAGAAATTTCTTTTTGATGTGAAGGATTATGATTGGGAGGAACCATTTTTGTTCAAGAGATGTGGAGATGGGCTGATTAGAAGATGTTTAGCTGATGAGGAGATAGGGAATGTTATCAAAGATTGCCATTCTTCACTTTATGGGGGTCATATGAGTGTGACAAAGACTGAGAAAAGTTCTTCAAGCGGGGTTCTTTTGGGCACACTTGTTTTAGGTTGTGAGGAAGTTTGTAATTGTTTGTGTTTGGTGTAATAGGATGGGTAATATCTCTATGTGAGATGAAATGCCCCTCAAAATATATTGGAAGTGGAATTATTTGATGTGTGGGGCATTGATTTCATGGGACCTTTTCCATCGTCCTTGGGACACAAATACATTTTAGTTGGAGTAGATTATGTAAGCAAATGGGTTGAAGCTATACCATCTCCAACTAATGATGTAAGAGTTGTGATTAAATTCCTTAAAAGTTCATTTTACAAGATTTGGAACTCCACGTGCCATTATAAGTGATGGAGGTTCTCATTTTTGCAACCATCAATTTGAAAGATTATTGCAAAAATATGGTGTGAAGCATAAGGTTGCAACACCCTACCATCCACAAACTAATGGTCAAGTGGAGATCTCCAATAGAGAGCTGAAAAGAATTCTTGAGAAAACAGTGAATTGTTCGAGGAAAGATTGGTCACTAAAGTTAGATGATGCTCTTTGGGCCTATAGAACAGCCTTTAAAACTCCTATCGGAACTACCCCATTTAGATTGGTTTATGGGAAGGCTTGTCATTTACCTTTGGAGTTGGAGCATAGAGCATATTGGGCCATAAGGACACTGAACTTTGACTTAAAAACTGCAGGAGAAAAAAGAATGCTGCAACTAAATGAACTTGAGGAGCTTAGATTGGACGCTTATGAAAATGCCAAGCTTTACAAGGAAAGAACTAAGAGATGGCATGATAAGCATATTAGGAGGAAAGAATTTCAAGAAGGTGATGTTGTTCTCCTATACAACTCTAGGTTAAGGTTATTTCCAGGAAAATTGAAGTCAAGATGGTCAGGGCACTACACTGTTATAAAAGTATACCCCTATGGAGCTGTTGAGATAGGCAATGAGACCTTAGGGACTTTCAAAGTTAATGGGCAGAGATTAAAACATTATATTGTTGGAGAACCCACGCAAAAGTTTGTAGAGGTTTCATGGCTTGGTTCTCCAGTCAGGGATACTTAGGAGAATTGGAGTGGAAGGTCAAGCTTAAGACCTTAAACAAGCGCTTCTTGGGAGGCAACCCAAGCGTATCCTTTTATAGTTAATTAATTTCCATTTAATTTCATTTCAGTTTTCACCCCCATTAATCTCAAAAGTGACATTTGTTTATCTTTTGTAGGTCATTCATGAAGATGGGGCAAGTTTACACTTGTGGCAAAAACAAAGAATTGAAAAGAAGCAAGTATAAGCAAAATTCTGCACTTTATGCAGTGCCTGTGAACAGTAACACCTTTAAACTTGTGCTAAATTGCTGATATTGCAATCTACTTGATAGCGCATGTTTGATTTTGTGTTTTGTGTAAATTCTGTGAAATGCAACTTGAATGAGGATCAATTTTGATATTTAGGACTGATGAGAGCTTTATTGAAGTGCAAAAATAATGTTTGTTAAGTTTCACCTTTTAGTGTATATATAATTTTGTAGTCTGATAGGAATTTGCATGCTTTTGTTTGGAATTGCTGCTAATTTTTGAATTCTGCAGATTTTGGTTACTGTATATGCTACTGTTCATGCTATTAAAAAGGTCAATTTTTACATCTTTTCTGCAATTCTTGGTTGATTGGAACTTGTCTCAAATGCTGCTGAAAATGTGCTTTTGGTATAAGTTTAGAAAGGAGGCCATTTCATTAAATGTGCCAAAAGGTAGTCACAATGGGTGCTTAAAATGAACAATGATTGTAAAAAGCTAAATGAACATGTGCTATGCTTACTAAGTTTATGAGAGAGATGAACTTAAATCCCTCAATTTTATGGTGTTTGTGTGTATTTGGTAATTGCTGAGGGTCATGATAGCATTCCATAGCTTTTGGACTGTTTTTGGTAAGCAATACCACAATTTTTCTCAAAACCTGCCGAAACTTGCTGATGACATTGCTTGTTAAGCAGAGTCTTAAGCAAATTCTGCTGAACCTTATGCCTAACCCTAAGCATGGCCCAGAATACCACATGTCTACCCCACATTTTAAAAGGCCCAGCACTTCCGCCAATTTTCCAAAAGCTTCGCCCACACTCCCGATAAACCTCATCAACTCCTTTCTCACGCCATTTCTTCCGGCAATTTTTACAGGAAACCGAAAGGTTTCTTCCTTTCCATTAAAATGGTAAGAACTAAAATGTGGTCTTCCCACAAACCCAAACTCAGCAAATTTCGACCTAAAATGGGTACTCCATCTTCATTGCCCACAAACCCTAACCCCAGCCCCAGTCCGCCACTCCCTCAGTCACCGCCACCACAAACGCCGCCATTACCACAATCGCCACCACCTCAGTCACCGCCACCACCCCCAAGCCAAATACCACCTCTCATTCCGCCGACTCCCCTCTCGCCGCAATCCGAGCCGCCAAATGAAACACCAATTCCCGACTCCCATTCCCCAGAACCAGCGCCTGAACCTGTGCCTACTCAAACGAAAACCCAAGGCAAAACAAAAAAGGCTGCAAGTAAACCTAAGAAAACCCCTGTCGGAAAACGGAAACGAGTACCCTCTGTTCCTTTCGACCTGAATTCTCCACCTCAGCCGTCCTCTGAACCAGTTAGCAAAAGGACCAGGTCTTCCTCACAAACTCCAGCACCAGTGACCCAAACACCAATAACTCAGTCTCCCTTACACTCTCCAGCACCTGCGTCATCTGCAGATACTATAGAGGAGGTAATTTCTCCATTACCTTGGGCTTTTAGGGATATGGATATGAAAAAGGCCTATGAGAAATTACTTTCTAAAACTATTTTGGCAAACAAGTATATGGATGAGCAGATTTTGAAAGAATTAGGCATTTATGATTCTGTATTTGCCTATTTGGATGTTGTTAGCTGGACTGATTTTGCTAAAATTAGGGAACCAGTGTACAAGGATCTAACCCTCGAATTTTTGAGTTCCCTAAGGTTGAGTTTCAAACCAACAGTGCCTGAACATAAAGATATGATATATTTTCAATGTGCTGGAATTGATAGGGAGTTAGACATGGCTGCTATGAATGCAATTTTTGGTTTTCAGGATTCGGGGTATAAAAACATTGAGTGGCGACAAAGCTGTTTATGACCCTGTTCAATTCTGGAAGGATATTGCACCTTTTGGGGGTTATTATAGACAGAGGACTGCAAAAGCCTCTAGGATAGTTGACCATGTATTGAAATACCTCCATAGGTTCATTACTTACACTGTTTTAGGAAGGGGACACAGTAATAGTATTGTGGGTGCTGGGGATTTGTTTCTCTTGTGGTGCATGAAGGAGAGAAAACAAGTAAGTACAGCCCATTTCATAGCTACTCATTGGCACCAAATTGTCACAAAGCATACTAAAGGTAGTATTGTTTTTGGGGGGTATATAACTGCTATAGCAAACTCATTTAGCTTTGATGCTAGTCTATATAAATTGCTGCCAGTTTCTGGGGAATCATATATAGACAGCACAATGTTGCTGCATATGGATGTTTGTGAGAAAATAGGCCATACCTATACTCTGTTACAGCAGCATCCTGATACCACTGGTACTGCAGACGTGGACTTTTGCACCAGCAGAACCACAACCAACCTCTACCCCACAGTTTTCAGCAGACATTTTATCCATCTTAAGATCCTTGGAATCCAGAATAACAAATTTCACTGTCCAACCATCTGTTCCCTCACCTGACACCACAGAAATTCTTGCTACCTTGAAAAACTTAGAAATCAAAATTGAAGCCATGGGTCAGGAGCAGGTTAACCAAAAGAAGAAGCTAGAAAAGAAACTTAAAAAGAGATTTTTATCTCTTAAAAAGAAACAGAAGCAACATCAACTTCAAATGCTAGAGCTTTACAACAAACTGGCCCAATCCTATAACAATTTATATCATTGGGGCCAAGCCATGTTTCAAGAAATGAAAGACTTAACAGAAAACTTGGAAACTGCTTCTGAAGCTTCGGATCACAATGAACCTACTGCAGAACTGAGCGGACCCTAATGCAAAGAACAAAGGCTTGATAGCGTAACTTGATCGATGAGATAGTTTTAATTTCTGTTTTAAGTTTATTTTTGTAATTTGTTTATTTTAATTTTCAAACTTTGGTCATGGTTGTAATACTTTGGTAATTAGTTTTTATTATTATCTCTGCACTTCTTTCCTTTAGTTTACTTTATTTTATTTTATCTTCTGATATGGACATAAATACTCTGTGAATGTTTCTTGGTTTAATTTTTGATTTAACTGTTACATTTTATTTCTTTACACTCTTTCATTTTCTTGAACATTATTTTTGCACTTTATCTTTTCTTCAATCCTAATTTTGTTGACATTGATGAGTTGCACAAATTTTCTTTGAGCCACACCTGTTCCACATCAGTTGGAGGTAATAGCTTACCCTTACACCATTTAAGCTTATAGTATGTTACCAATGCTTATGCTTTCGCTTTACCCTACGCAGTAGGTTAAGCAACATCTTAAGCAGTGTAAACTCATACATTTGGGATACTTTTTCACATTTTTCTCTCTAAAGCTTCATTGTTAATATCATTTTGAGCTAATTTTGGAATTCTTGAGCTTATATTGATTTAATCCCCAATTGTATAAATTTCAATAATTGAGTAATTCACACAATTTTGCCCATCTTTGCATTCATTTTAAACATTGAGGACAATGTTTCATTTGAGTTTGGGGGTGAGGGCAAAATTTCTTCAAAAAAAAAAAAAATTTGAAAAATTTTCATTCATTCATTTATTGCATTTCATTCATCCATATATAGATAATCCATACACTTATACATATACCACACACATGTCTATACTCATACACATACATTTGCATATAATTTTCATATAGATTACACTTAATTTCAATTTGAATTATGCATTCATTTTAGGATCATGCATATCATAAAAATAAATTTTTACCTTGTCCTTAGAGGATTGAGAGTTGCTTTGAAGAGCAATTGAGCTTACTTTTAGAAGGGTTTGATGGATTGAAAGTTCTAGATAGGTGCAAAGTTATTAGATTCTTGCTTTAGTTTATATCTTCTTAGCCAAGGGCCACCCAATCAATTGCATTGACTTTGAGTGCCTAGAGAAAACTCTAGGGTGAGAAGTAGCTAATTGATGTCTCACCAATCCTAGAACAATCTTTCTAAACCTTTCAAGGCGAAATCATAGCATGCACTTGAAAAAGAAATGATCTAGGCATTCTTTGAATTTTAAACCCATATTTTAGCCTTAGCCAACCTCACTTCAAAATTTCCTTTGAAACCAATTTGAGCCTACATTTATCCCTCTTATTTCTTTGAAACCCACATTAATGCCTAGCCATAAACCCAAACACTTACCTACCCTCCATGAGAATAATTCTTTGAGTGATAGATACACTTAAAAAATAATAATAATAATAATAATTAGTTGGGAGAAGTGATTCAAAGTAAAAAAAAAAAAAAAAAAAAAAAAAAAAAAAAGGCTAGCAAATTCAATTATGGTATGTAAAGTAATTCACCACCCAAATACACAAAGAAATGAGTTTGGGGGTGAATTGAAAGGGACAATTATAATTCAAAGTCAATGTTATTTATGTAGTCCCTCTAAAAGCTTCAAAATTATATGCTAGCATTGGTGAATAGTTGTAAAGTTCCTTCTCCCAAATCCTTCCTGATTCAAAAAAAAAAAAAAAAAAAAAAATTTTGTGTGTCTTGATCTTTTAATAATTTGATTATTCTCATCCCTTTCTTGTTAGCCACATTATCACCCCCTTAGCCCCATTATAACCCTTGAAAGTCCTTTTGATCTTTTGATGGTGTTTTGCTACATTAGTGGAGATTGGAATAGGAGAATTGCCTATGGGATTGTGATATCATTAATCCATTCATTTACTTCCATCATTATTTGAGACACTTTAGTTTGTGGATTACCCTATAGTCTATTTAGGCATGATTATTCTTTGTGATTGATTGGTATGGGCTTGATGATATGGATAATTGACCCAAGGCTAAGCGGTGATAACTTTAGTAAGGATTGAATTCTTTGTACCTTGAAAGTGGGTATATGGTTTGTTGGTGGCTAAAGGTAAGCTTGAGAGTTTGGATAAGTAATTTTCATAAATTTAAGATAAGGTACCCCAAATTGCATTAATTATTTTTTAATTTGCTTGAGGACAAGCAAAGATTTGAGTTTGGGGGAATTTGTTACACTCATTTCATATAAGCATTTTAGGGTAGTTTTGCATCCATTTTGCCTTAATATCTTAGTGTATTTTATGTTTCTAGCTTTATTTTATCTTATTTGTTAACTTTAGAGACTTTATATTTGATTTTTCATAATTTTGTTATTTTTGATAGGATTTTGTGGCAAATTGAGGATCAATGAGTGCATTAGGAAGTGATTTGAAGAAATTTGGGATTCTTTAAGCATGGAGGAAAGTTGAAGATATCAAGCCTTGAAAGAGCAAACTAGCCGAAATTTGCTTGAGACCTTGCTTAAGGTCATGCTTAGGGTAAAGCGGCAATGCTTAAGGTGCAACACAAGTTAAGCATTAGCAGAAAAGTCCATTTTACTATAAGTCTGCCGAGATTTGCTGAAGGTCTGCTTAACCTTAAGCAGACAGTGCGACCAGAGGCTAAATTGCTAAGAAGCTGCTTAGGGTTAAGCCGAACCCTAAGCAGAATGCCCAGAACGTGAATAGTGCTGCTGACTTGGATAATTTTACACCTCATTTCCTATCCACTCCTTGTCTTTTATTTACTTTTAGGGTAACTTTTAGGGACCATATAAATTCATCATTTCCTTATTTTTGCCACAAGAGGAAGGGGAGGAAAAACAAAAAGGAAGGAAAAATTGAATAGAAAGAGAGAGAGAAGACGCCATTCTCTCTAGGAAGAGGAGCTGCTGCACGAGTTTGGAGCTCCAGAAACCAGAGACCTTGGTTCTTCCCCCTGGGTTTTCCCATTTCAGTCCTTTTATCATGTTTTTTCTTTATTCTTCCATCTATATTTCTTGTAAATACCATCATGAGTGAGTAATTTCTTTAGATTTCAGAGTTGGGAAATATGTTTTAGATTAATTTGTGGATTTGGATTGGGTATTTCCTTATTTTATATAAATATGAGTTTTGATTCCTTCCTTGTGTGCTTGATTTACTTGCCTAATGTTGGTACCCATTGGGTATTGTGTTAATCTTTGATTGAAGGACCGAAAGGTGAAAGTCATTGATAGTTAATCAAGGATTGGAACTTAAAATCACCTAGATTTAGAAATAAACTAGGACTTTAAGAGGAATTAATTATTGGTTACAAAACTTAATGGGTTTTAAAATAATCAAATACATACGAAAGTAGATTTGGTTATTTTAGAATACTCTTTGATTTGCTTGAAAAAGATATCAAAGGGATTTAGAATCAATTTCCTTCAAACTCTATTTTCTTTTAAAAATTGGAATGCCCAAGACAAATCCCAATTAATTTATGCATAAACCCCCAACTCTGGAATCACTTTTACCATAATTAGACTTTTGCTTAAATTACCCATTGTTAATTTTAGTTTAATTGCGAGCTAGAATTAGAATTTATTTGTTTGCTCTTTACCCATTTCAATTGGATTAATCAATTTACCTTGCTCATTTACATTTACTATTTATTCATTAATCATTAGCCCAAATAATCGCTTCATTCATAGTTTAGTAATCAAACAGCAAATCCTCGTGGGAACGATACTTGATTCATCACTTTATTACTTGAGACGACCCGTATACTTGCGGATTAGTCACATCATCCCACATGTATATTCATGTCACTTTTATGTTTAACAATTCATTTTGATTAACTTCATATCATATAACAAGTCATTTTATGAACCTTTCTCAAGGTCGAGATTTGATGTCTTAAGTTCACCTAACAAATTGGTCAAGGTGTGGCCATTGTTTGGCCACACTCCCTTCATGGAAGTTGTTTCTCTATGTCTTATCTTTGTTTTCCTTTTTGATTCATGTCATTTGAAATTTTAGAACTCAAGTTATGGTCAAATAACCACAACTGATTCATGGTTTCTTTCTGGGTCCAGATTCAGGCAGATTCTAGAGTCCATATTTCCCTAATTATTTGGACATGTCACAATCACCTTTAGACCTAATGTTCTTCATAGAAGTTATTACCCTATGTCTTATGATCACTCAGAATTTTGAATTACATATTTTCAAGTTTTTTAGAATTATTTATAACCAATTAATTGGCCTGGACACAGGTACCCTGTGTCTACAGGATTCCAGGTTCAGGTTAGTGGCTTTGACTCCCATTTTAGAGTTCTTACACTCAAATTTTGAGAAATGTTTCTATATCAAAGTTGAAGTCCTTCTCTTAGGTTTCCATAACAGTTTGGCTCATCCCATTTGGGGTTTCCTAGTGGGAGATATGCTATAAAAACTATTCTGAGGTCAAGTGGTGTTTTAGTCAAATTCCAGGTTTTGATGTGCTGACTTGTTCTAGCAATTTGGCCTAGTTCCATTGGGTTTTGGGCTCTGGTCAAAACATCAATATTATAGATCTATGTCTTATAAAAATTTTAGCATTAGTTTAATTACATTTCTAATTTCTTTGACCAAGTTATGACATTTTTTCCAAAACTAGTTGGGTGAGCCTAAGTTCAGAAATTTTGGGTAGTTTGGTTCTGGATAATTTTGTTGACCTAAATTTTGCTAGCAATTTGATTTGGTTAGAGGCAATTCTGGGTTCTGTGTTCTCCATGAAAATTGTGCACCTATGTCTAATCTTTCCAATGGTATAAAACTCAGATCATTCTGACCTTTCTAGAGTAAGTTATGGCCATATGAACAATTACTGTTTATTTGGTCATTTTTTTGGGTCCAGATTAGGGTTATCCAGATTCAAACACTTTTTAGGTCAAGTTAGAGACAGTTTTTGAGCATGATCTCCTCATGAAAAATGGGGCTTTATGACTCTAGTTTCATCTCCAATTGGCCTCACACCAATTGGAGCAACACAACTCTACTTATAGCTCAAAAACTACACTAGACTCATAGGTTCGAATTCCTGCATGAAAATTTAACACTCCCAATTCAATTTCTCCCAACTCCCAAACTTTAATTGGCATTCAAAGCACTTTTAATGGTCAAAAAAATCATCTCAACATCATTAATTTTAAGCCATACATAAAGTTTCCAAAGTTAGGTAAAAAACCCTAACTTCCATACTTAATTTACATGCAACATATACCAAACTCATATCCAATCAATTTGTCTATCACATGTGCTCATAAACAACTCTAATAAACAATTAATTCAATAAAAAATCAACAAATCCTAACTCTTTTAATGGCTACCGAAAATTAGGGTTACCCTTTTTTTCATGATTTTCTTTCAATTTTATAAAATTTCGACTCATTTTTAACTAGAATTCAAAGTTTAATGAAGGAGGGAAGCATAATAGTGCACTAACCTCTTTGGAGCTCAACTTGACCTTGCTTAAACTTAAATTTTCCTTCACTTATTAGCTGCCACTTCTCAAGGTGAGAGATTAATTTTTTATGGACTTATGAAAAATATGGGAAGAAATTAGGGTTTGGTGAGCTTAAGCAAACAGAAATGGAGGAAGGTGACTAAGAGAGGGTTTAGGCCATAAGGAAAACCAAGGGAAGAAGAAGAGCTTTTTGGTCAAATTTGTCTCTTATTGTGTATTTATCTTCTTAATATTGAATTAAAATTTTAATCATGTCATTATTCCATCATGCTCAAATCATGCTTAACTCATCCTTGTATCATGCTTACATCATAATTAATTTCATTTTCTTTTCTTTCTTTTTCTTTCTTTCATTGCAAATTCTTGATTTTTAATTTATTTTCAATATTTTATTCTCTCTCTTTCTGACTGACATTTAGGTCAAAATTCATCACTAGGGATAAAATGACTAAAATGCCCTTCGTTATCGGGTTATATTTGTCTGTACCGATTAACTAATTTTCCTGAATTTTCTTTAACATTTTAATGTCATTTAATCTTCATAAATCCTCTAATTTAGTCTAAAAAATTATCTCATAGGGTTCCTCGCAGGTCTGGGGTCGGCAACTGTCTTCACAGTCGCTTCCCAGTACGGTCACCCATCACCGTGATCCTGGCTCATTTAACCGAATTATACTTCACTTCTTTTACTTTTCTTTAATTTTACCTAGTCTTTATTCAGCCAATTTATGTTTCCTCACTCTGGTTTAAGTGTAGTTCCAGACATCCTAGCTGTCTGAATAGATGTTAGTCATCGAAATAATAGAATATACGGACTACCTAAAGTGAGGGCATTACATTTGCAGTCTTCGCATGTGGGAAATACCTTGCTAGAAAAGCTTGTTAGAGGTCTTCCCAAGTGGTGAATGTGCCAGCTGGTTGAGAAAGTAACCACTTTCTCGCTCTATCTCGAAGGGAGAATGGGAATGCTCTGAGTCTTATAGCTTGATTAGAGACCCCATTCATCTTGAATGTGTCACATAGGGCAAGAAAGCACTGGAGGTGGTAATATGGATCTTCTATGGGTGAGCCCCCAAACTAGGTCTGTTGAATCATCTGGAGCCATGCCAATTTTAATTCAAAGTTGTTAGCCTCCACTATTGGTCTCATAACACTGGGCTGGAATCCTTAGATAGATGGAGCTCCATAGTCTCTCAAGAGTCTTGGCTTGTTGTTGTTATCGGCCATGACTAGAGTTTCTAGATTTCCTTGATCTTGTTCTTGGTGTCTTTTTTCTCTCCTGATAGCTTGCAGAGTTCTATCTATCTAGGGATCCAAGTCCAAGACTTCTTCTTCTAGCTTTGCTCTGGTCATACACCAGACCAAATACCTGAGAGAAAATAAAAGAAATAAAACAAATTAAATAAAACTAAATAGTAAATACAAATGCCTAAATCAGCTAAATTGCCTACCGCTTAATATTACTAAAACTAAAATCCCCTGCAACGGTGCCAAAAACTTGTTTGTTAGTTTTATAACCACCCCAAGTGCATGAATTGCTAACAAGTAATAAAGTGATGAGTAAAGTATCATCCCACGAGAAATTTAGTTAGCAAGTACCAAACTACACTATAATTTTAACTATTTAGGCTATCGAATATGTATGAAGAGTGGATTAAATCTATTCTGTATACTGAAAATAAACTTTGAATAAAACTATCTATTTAAGCAATTTCAGAATTAAGATTTTATACTGTAATCTCATTATGGATCGTAATATTGTCTATTCATTGGATTGAGGATCGTCACTTTGATGGAAATTAATCCTAAAATATCTTAGGTTCTCTCTCAAGGCACCTAAGGTGTGTTTCGATTAGAGCTAAACCCTACTTTCATTGGTGATTAGTTCTAATAAAAACCCTTTAAGATCTTTGATTAATTACGGAACTCCACAAAGGTTTTTAGCCTATCTCTAAGTCAGATTTTCTAGGTTCAAGATCCTGATTCTCTAATATTAATCTTCACCTTTCAGTCCTTCAATTAATATCTGTAATCAATACTAAGTGGGTGCCAACACATAGCATGTATTAAGATCACAAAAAATTGGATCAAAGAATGAAACTCAAATCCAATAAATAAAACTCAATATTTATCCATAATAATAATTACAAATGTTACTCTCCTAATCCCAGAATAAGGGGATTACTCACTCATGGTGAGTTTAACAAACATAATAGAAATAGAGTAAAACAACATGAACAGTCTGCTTAAAGAAATAGAGCAAAAGAATCGATGAGGGTTTTCTACAGCCTTGGACTCTTGGAACTTCGGCTGAAGGCTCCCCTCTTGTGATGATGCTCTCCTCTTCAAGACGATTATGAAGAATAATGTGTGTGTGAAGTAAAAGCTCTCTCTCTATTATCTGCTGCCTCCATTTATAATAATTGGCCTAGGGTTAGGTTTTTAGAGTCCTTAAGGCATAAAGAGTCTCTTTTCTCTGCAGAAACTAGAGTTGGAATCAAATTGGGAAACTGGCTGCTGCACGATACACAGCCCGTGTGTCACTACATGGCCCAGGGCCATGGAACTTACTGGAGTTTGAATGGTTGCATCTTGCATTGGCATAGGAATTTACACGAGGCATCAGGTAGTTACACGGGCCTGATTACACGGCTCGTGTACTTTTGTTCTTCAGAAAAATCTTCAAGCCTGGCCTGGCAGAGACTTACACGGGTCTCCATAGTTTACACAGGTCATGGTACACAGCCCGTGTACTTTGTTTCTTTCTTGGCTCTTTGGCTTTCTCCTGGCAGTAGGTTACACGGGACTATGGCTTTGCTTACACGACCTGTGTAATGTATATCAGCAGCACTTCTCAATCCTTTGGCCTTTCCAAGCCCTCTACTTTACTCATATGCCTTGGGATTTCTTCAAAATACCTTGGAACATACAGAAAACATAGAATTCAGAGCTTGGTAATAGAATTTACAAAAGTTGATGAAATTGATGATTATGTATGAGATTACTTATCTAAATGGTATGAAATGTTATACAAATTTACTTAAAAACATCTATACAATACAAGTGCATCAGCATTCTTTCGGAGTCTGCTTTATCAAGACTTAGAAACATTCCATTATAAATAGGGGTGAGCACTATTTGATTTGAATAAAATAAATTGAACTAAATTTCCTTAATTTGATAATTTAGTTCAGTTTTGATATTTGTTTGATTTAGTTCGATTTTGTTTTTTTTTTAGAATTTTGATTATTTAAATTTAGTTCAGTTTTGAAGAGAAAAAAATTCGATTGAACCAAATCGAATTATGGCCAATATGCTGTGTTTTGGAAATTTAATGTTAAAATCCCTAATCCCATTCCCATAACACATATTCTGCTATGCTAAGACGCCATCTCCTCCTCTCTAAGCTGTATCGTTTCTTTTCTTCTCATTCCTAGTTGTTTTCTTCCTCCATAAACACATTTGCTTGTTTTTCTTCTTATTCTTGTTCTTGTTGTTCTTCTTCTTCACAGTTCACACTCAACTCTCCAAGAGACAAACCCACTACCCATGGCCACAACAACAACCCACAACAATAGACCCAAACCCATTTCCATCTCCTCACTCCCTTGAAGCCTTGAGGCCCTTGACTACCCACTTCCTCACGGCTACAAAAACTCATTATAACACCCCCATACTAAGTAGTCTATACATTCTACTGTTCTAGTGACTAGTATCTGTTCGGACAGTCAGGATGTTTAGAACCATATTTAAGTCATCTAGAAAATCCATAAATAAAAATTAATAGAAATCACATGAAGGTAAAATGGAAATAAGAAAAACAAAGTCTAATCGGTTAAATGAGCCGAGGTCTCGGCGATGGGTGACCGACTCGAGAAGTGACTGTGAACTCAGTTGCTATCATAAATTCGTGTGGGACTCTATGATACCCTAGGCTTATGGATAATTGCAAAACCAATGGTAATGTGAAAACCACAAGAAAGAAAAGGAAACAAGTTCAAATAATTGAATCAACATTCAAAGAGCTGCCAAACACTATTAGAAAAATGAATCGAACTGACGAGGGGTATTTTGGTCAATTCACCCATAGAGGTGATTTTTGACCTAAATTTTCATTAAAATGTGTGAAATTAAAATATTAAAAAATAAATTAAAAATGAAGAAGTGTAGGGAAAGTAAGGAAGAAGAAGTGGAAAATTCAATTTTAATTCCCTTTATGACATAAGCATGACATCATGGTGACTTAATTAAATTTATAATTTTAATTTATGAAAAGTGGGGATAATTATCTTATAAAAGAGACAAAATTAAAAAGAAAAAAATCTTATCTTCTCCAAGCAACCAACCGGCCATCATCATCTCTCTCTCTATACCTCCATTCTTAAAATTCCTAAGCTCCAAATCACTTCTTTTTCCTCCAATTAATATCCCAAATCAGAAAAAAAAAATTTCCTCTAATTCACCCTATAATAGAAGATTAGTAGCAAAGAAAGAAGGAGAAGCTTGAAGGTTGGAAGATTGGAAGAACTCCATGAGAGGTAAGTGCACCATCTAGCTTCCTTTTCACTTCCTTTCTTGAAATTAGGTTTAATTTTGAAGAATTGAGTTAAGTATTGAAGAAAACATACATGTAAGGTGGGATTAAAAATTCTGCCAGCCATGGAGTATTAAGGTTTTGATGAGTTTTAATTTGATTAAACATGGATTATAGCTTGATTAGGGATATGTATATAGTTGTTGAGTTAATCTTGCATGAATTGTATAAGTTATAAGAGATGGAGAAGATAACCAATTAGGGTTTTGAACCAATTTGGAGAAATTGTGCTATGATGCTAAATTAATGTTGTGAAGGTCAAATATTAATCAATTGATGAGCTTTGATTGTGAATTGAATTAGTGATTGAGATGAATTAATGAGATGGGAAGTGTGTTCGATGTGCTGGATTGCTGGACCTTTAAGTCTAGTATACTTTTAGGATTATAAGTAGAGCTAGGCAGCTCCAATTAATTTAAGGCCAACTGGAGTTGAAATTTAAGACCTAAAGCCATATTTTTTATGGAGAAACCTTACCTTAAAACTAACCATAAGTTAGTCTAAAATTGGCTTGAATCTAGGTGACCTAATGCTAGACCTGGAAAAATGACCAAATGAACAGTAAATGTTCAAATGGCCATAACTCACTCTAGGAAGGTCATAATGACCTGATTCTTGAACCATTGGAAAGGTTAGAAATAGGAGCATATTTTTCATGAAGATCATGAGCCCAAATTCTAACTCTAACCCAACTAAATTGTTAAAAAAATTTTGGTCAACAAAACTGACCAGAACCAAAACTGATATGAAATTCTGGACAAATGGCCATCCGACCAATTTTGGCAAAAATGCCATAACTTGGTCCACAAACTACAAATGCAGTGAAAATAAAGCCAAAATTTTTATAAGACCTAGAACTACAATTTTGGTGTTTTGGCCAAAATCCAGAACCTAATGAAACTTGGGCAATTTGCTAGGACAATTTAGCAATTCAAATCTTGAACATGAGCTAAATAGCCATTAACCTCAGAATAGTGTTTAAATCATATCTCCCACTAGAAAACTCTAATTGGGATGAGCTAAGCTGTTCTAGAAACCTAAGAAATAGGGCTACAACTTTGCTTTAGCAATCCTTACCCAAATGTTGAGGATAAGATCCTCAAATGTGAAATGAAATACACTGACCTGAATCTAGAATTCTGATGCATAAAGTTTATGAATCTAGGTCAGTTAAATTGCCATAACTCACCATGCATAACTTTAAATTTTATGATTTTGAACCTGTATGACCAATACACATAGGGGAACAACTTATATGGAGAACATTAGGCCAAACTAAGATTGTAGCTAGTTCAATTGGCTGGGTAAATTGAGGTTCCAAAATCTGCCTGGTTCTGGAACTATAAAGAGTTATTGGACCAACACATGATAAATTGACCATAACTTGAAAACCAGAATTCCAAATGGAGTGATTCAAATTGGAAAATGAGATTAAGACATAGAGGGAAAAATTTTATGAAGAACACCTCACTAGATTATGACTAGAACTAGGTCGAAAATGGGTTCAAAAGTCAGGAAGTAAAACTGTCCAGAATTCAAACCTTATGAAACTTCATAAGTAATTTAAGTATGCATAATGCAATTGTTGGATTAGTTATTGGAAACATTTTGGATGAGTATTGGGACACTTTAATTATATGTTTTAGTTGGAAAGGAGCCTTCTAAGGAAGGAAAAAATTGGATTAAATCAAGACAAGTAAAGAAGGTTTGTGCACAACAAATTTTAATTCTTTGTATTTCATTTGGAAATTTATTTGAATAAGTATTGTGAATGATTTTTTTATTGTTATGGTCTTGAGAATTTTATTTGAGAAATAGTGTGTTGCCTACTTTATAAATGAGAATTTGGAATGAAATATGATTAGTGATTTGTATGAAATGCTTGAATGATATGGTTTTGAATTAGGTTTTAAAACCACACTTGGCAAGATTATTCTATTGTATTCCTCCTCCATCCATGGAGTTAAGTTTGACTATGTTTCCTCTCTCTCTAGCTTGCCAGTTGAGGTTGAGTTCGGATGAGTATTCATATAGCTAGCTAGCCACCTCCCTCGTTAATTTTGATTAGTGAGATTGTGGATTGCTTTGTCGTGGTGTACAACACCGCATTGATCGTGAAATTTTGTGTCATGACCTAAGTTGTGTTAATTATTGGTGACATTATTGTTTACAATTCATTTTGATAAATTGTTATTAAAACATTAGCATCAGCTTTGTGAATTATGGATTGTGAAAATTTTTAAATTTTTGCTTACCAATTGATGATTATGTTTTTCGTGACTTTTAAAAATTATTGTTGTGCACCATTGAGAAAATTACTCAGTGATAGCTTTTTTTCCTGCTATCGCAAATAAAAAGAAGGATAAAGTAGCAAAGTGAGCTGCTTATAGTTGCAGTTGAAGCAAATTTTGAGATTTTTTACCGGTATAATTTTATACCCTTGTAAATTACTTTCTGATATAAATTGTTTATTCATATGTATCTATAGAACCAAGTGAGTAGTTGTACAATAAATTTGTAATAATTATATTTTGTTCTCTTTTTCTTGAATTTAAAATTTATATATGAATCAAATTGAATTGGATGATATTGAGATTGACTGAAATTGTGATGGTTGAGATTGAATTGTGGTGATTAAGTGGAGTTGTGGATAATATATTTATAGGAAGTGTTTTTAACAGGTTTTGAAGAACTGTTTTCTTAAATTCTAGCCAGCACTCTGCCAAAATTTCTGTAAAATTTTAGAAAGACCGCATTAATTAAAATTATAATTCAGGATAAAAAAACTTCATTTAAAAGCTCTTTAATAATTATCTATCACTACTTCAGAATTTAAAACGAATTGAATTTGTTTAAAATCCCTTGTAGTATATTTAATGAGTTATCAGTAGACGAAATTCGATAAGTCATTAGGTATACTACGGGATCATGTTATACCTTACAGAGGGGTAAGGTGTGACATTCATGTACTGCTCTTTCTTTCTTTGCATGTTGCCTTTTGTCTACTTGATCTAACCATCTCTACACTCGATTGTATTCCTCTTAGCATCTCGACTTATGATTGCTTTGCGGACTGCACCCAGAGAAGAGTTTCAATTGTTTTATGATTTTGGTGGTAAATGTTTATAATTTTGTTGGTATTTTTGTTATTCTTTGAAAATTGAGGTTTGTTGGTCTTTTATGCAAATTGAGCTTGTTTATGAAATTAAATTAATTGTATTTGATTTGTTGATCATGACTCTGTGATTAAAGTTTGAAGGCTGTGAATCCAGAAAATAGGTGTGAATTTGTAGAAAAAAGGAGAGATGATGGAAGAAGAAGAAAAACCAAAATTTTGGACTAAATTAAACTGAATAAATTTATTTTGATTTGATTGGGTTCAATTATTTATATAATTCAATTTGGTTTGATTTATAAATTTATACGAAATTTGATTTTCAATTTGTTCCATTTGGTTCGGTTATAAACCGAACCAAACCAATTGAATGCCCAGCTGTAGTAATAAAGTCGCTAGGATAAGCACATCCTTAATGCATTATGTGAAATCCCATATTTTCAATGATCATCCAAATTGATGCCACTCAATGAAAGAGAAAGAGTGTTCTTATGGATGAATACCGAATCTCACTAAGGTAAATTATTATTTAATTCTTATATTTTAAAGTAAATTATTATTTAATTTTTATATTTTAATTGAAATTAATTATTTAGTTATTATATTTTAAAAAGTATTTTATTTAATCTTGTATTTTGCTTTCGTTAAATTATTTAGTCTCTCTATCAATATTTTTGTTAGTTAATACTTGTCAAACTAATATTTAATCACTCTATTTTAGTAAAATTAATTAGTTAGTTTCTATATTTTGAAAAAATATATTAATTAGTTTTCGCAATTTGACTTTATTAACTATTTAGTCACATAATTATTTTTTTATACCTAACTATCATAATCTTCTCCCTTTACTTCTCTCTTATCTTTCTTATTTTTCTTCATGTTTCTTCACTTCTACACCCATACTCTTTTTTTCCTCTTTTTTTTTTTGTTTTTATTTGTTAATGGAAACGGTACAAGATGTGTACAAAGAAGTTAGTTAGTTTCTTTAAATTTTTAAGTAATAAAGAAAAATTATTTCACAATACAGAAAACATAAAAAAAAGATATCTAAGGAATTGAAAATTTTTTTTAAAAAAACCTATAAATTTAAATTTAGTCTTCATATAACAAAATTTTTATTTTTATCCAATAATATAATTTTTAAAATATGGTATTTTTCAAAATATATAGACTACTTATTAGTTTCACTAAAATAGAGAGACTAAATAATAGTATTTTTCAAAATATAAAGATCAAGTAATTAGTTTTCTTAAAATAGAATAATTAAATAGTAGTTTGAATAGTATGAATAATATAAAATTTAATAGAGGGACTAAATAATTTAACCAAAGCAAAACATAAAATTAAATAATATATTTTTCAAAATACATGAATCAAATAATTAATTTTATTAAAATAAAAGGATTAATACTACTCGTCCAAAATTCTAATCAAATAGTTAAAATTCTACACGAATGTCCAATGTGGCAGTTAAAAAAGTCACACTGTTTTAAATGGTTAAAAGGTCAAACGAGCCAAACAAAGCACCACTTAGACAAGACCGAACAAAATGCTCTTATTCACCCAACTGGGCAAACAAAATATATACCGAGCAATAATCATACCCAAAATCAAGCAAGGTCTGGATATCACGTATTGAGCGATAATCACGCTAACTAACAAGAGCAGATTTCACGAAAATAATCTTGACAGATCAAACAAGATCATCTTCAATAATGAAGCAACAACTATTTTCCTAAAAGACCTATAAATACCAAGTAACCAAAAATAGGTATGCAGATTTCTCATTCCAAAATTCTCATTACCATTCTTCCAATACTCTCATATCCAACTCTCTAACTTGGGCCTAGGCGTAGTATGCTAGAAGGCTATCCGCCTTATCATCTTTTTGTATTGCACGTTTACATGGCATTGGGACTAAAAAATTTTCCCAACTAAAAATCAAATATTGACAAATATTGAGGGCTAATTAATGTTATTGGAAATAGACTAGGCACTTGGCATTTTTGTAAAGATTCGCTTGCTTGCCTTCTATTAAATGTTTCACTTTTTAAACAAATTTCGAAGTATTTTCCAATATATGTATGGCTACCTTTTAAAAATGAAAAACTCAACATTGCATAGGATTACAAGAACCATCTTTGCCCAATTTGAGTTTCACGATATGTTTATGTAACGCAAAATTTAAAATTAAACTATTAAGAATAGCATTTTTTTTTAAATTACACAGGAGAAAAAAATTTTAAAAAAAATAAATAATAAACTATTTTTTAACTAAAGTTTGATAGAGTTAAATTTTAACAAGAAAAGGCATTTAATTAAAAGAGAAACATAGAATTCAGTTAAAGTATCAATTAACTACTTTTTTTTTGATAAATTCAAACATTCTTTTCTCTATCTTTCTCTTTTTATCCATGAACGTGTTTATCCATGAACGTGTGGTCAACTCTTTGAGCAAGGGAGAGAGAAATCAATAATTAAATCGTGACCTCATGCTTGAGATCATATCATAATCACTGGATCCGACTAGCTATTGTTACCAACTTCAAGCATCTCTTTTTATTTTTATCTACTTCCTCCATTCTGACTGTAACACATATTAAATTAAAGTAGAGGTGAAGAATCAAATGCTTACTGGAAATGCAAAGCACGTAAGCAATAACATCAATTCAAACATTGATAATTCATACAACAAAATTAAAGTCGATGTTCAGGAAAGCATATTAAAAATAAAGGGAACCGTAACACAGCAATATATAAAGCAATAACATATCGTCATATGAAAATGATAATATTCACATGGCCACACTTGGAGTGGGATAAGTTCCAGAGCTCTCCATCTTTATTGTTGGATGAAAAATTCTTCATGAATGTTCTTTTTTCTCCTTTAGACAACTGCATCAGTGCCCTTCAAATTGATGCCACTCAATGAAAGAGACAGAGTGTTCTTATGGAGGAATGCCGAATCTCACCAAGGTAAATTATTATTTAATCCTTATGTTTTAAGATAAATTATTATTTAATTCTTATATTTTAATTGAATTAATTATTTAGTTATTATATTTTAAAAAAATATATTATTTAATCTTGTATTTTATTTTCATAATAATCTCTTTATCAATATTTCTGTTAGTCAATATTTGTCATACTAATATTTAAGCACTCTATTTTAGTAAAATTAATTAGTTATTCCCTATATTTAAAAAAATATATATTATTTAGTTTTCACAATTTGACTTTATTAACTATTTAGTCACATAATTATTTTTTTTATACCTAACTACCATAATCCTTTCCTCTTATTTTCCTCTTATCTTCCTTATTTTTTTTACTATTTCTTCTTTTCTACACCCATACCCTTTTCCCCTCATTTTCTTCTTATTTTTATTTATTAATGAAAATGATACAAGATGTCTACAAAAAAGTTAATTAGTTTCTGTAAATTCTAAGTAATAAAGGAAAATTATTTCACAATGCAGACAATACATAGACCATTAATTAGTTTCACTAATATAGAGGGACTAAATAACAGTGTTTTTCAAAGTACAGGGATCAACTAATTAGTTTTCTTAAAATAGAAGAATTAAATAGTAGTTTGAATAGTATAAATAACATAAAATTTGATAAAGGGACTAAATAATTTAATCGAAGTAAAATAGAGAATTAAATAGTATATTTTTTAAAATACAGGAATCAAATAATTAATTTTATTAAAATATAAGGACTTGATACTACTCGTCCAAAATCCTAGTCAAATAATTAAAATTCTACATGAATGTTCAACGTGGTAGTCAAAAGAGTCGGACTGTTTTAAATGGTCAAAAAGTCAAATGAGCTGAATAAAATGCCAAGGACTTAGACAAGACCGAACAAAATGCCTTTGTTCGCCTAGCAGAGCAAACAAAAGATATACCAACCAATAATCACACCCATAATCAAGTAAAGTCCAGATCTCGTATATCGAGCGATAGTCAAGCTAGCTAACAAGAGCAGATTTCACGAAAATAATCTCGTTAGATCAAACAAGATCATCTCTAATAACGAAGTAATGATTATTTCCCTAAAAGGTCTATAAATACCAACCAAGCAATGACTATTTCCTTAAAAGGTCTATAAATACCAACCAAGTAATCAAAAATAGGTATGCACATTTCTCATTCCAAAATTCTCATCACCATTCTTCCAATACTCTCATATCCAGCTCTCTAACTTGAGAATCGGAGTAGCCTGCCAGAAGGCTATCCACTTTATCTTCTTTTTATATTGCAGGTTTACGTGACATTGAGACCAGCCCCTAAAACTCCAGGTAGCATCAGGACTAAGTAAAAATTTTCCCAACTAAAAATCAAATATTGAGGCCTTATGTCACTGGAAATAGACTGGGCACTTGGCATTTTTTGTAAAGATTCGCTTGCTTGCCTTCTATTAAATGTTTCACTTTTTAAACAAATTTCGTAGTTTTTTCCAATATATGTATGGGTAACTTTCAAAAATTAAAAACTCAACATTGCGTAGGATTACAAGAACCATCTTTGCCCAAGTTGAGTTTGAAGATATGTTTATGTAACGCAAACTTTAAAATTAAACTATTAAGAATAGCAAAACTTTTTTTTTTAATTACACAGGAGAAAAAAAAAACAAAAAAAAAATAATAATAATAAACTATTTTTTAACTAATGTTTGACAGGGTTAAATTTTAACAAGAAAAGGCATTTAATTAAAAGAGAAACATAGAATTCAGTTAAATTATCAATTAACATTTTTTTTTTGATAAATTCAAACATTCTTTTCTCTTTCTTTCTTTATCCATGCACATGTGGTCAACTATTTGAGTAAGGGAGAGAGAAATCAATAATTAAATCGTGACCTCATGCTTTGGATCATATAACAATCACTGGATCAGACTAGCTATTGTTACCAATTTCAAGCATCGCTTTTTATTTTTATCTACTTCCTCCATTCTGACTGTAACACATATTAAATTAAAGTAGTGGTGAAGAATCAAATACTCGCTGGAAATGCAAAGCACGTAAGCAATAACATTAATTCAAACACTGATAATTCATACAACAAAATTAAAGTCGATGTTCAGGAAAGCATATTAAGAATAAAGGGAATCGTAACACAGCTATATGTAAAGCAATAAAATATCGTCATATGAAAATGATAATATCCACACAGCCACACTTGGAGTGGGATAAGTCCCAGAGTTCTCCATCTTCTTTGCCGTATGAAAAATTCTTCATGAATGTTCTTTTTTCTCCTTTAGACAACTGCATCATTGCCCTTCAACAAGAAAGAAATAAAGAAAGTTGAATATGTTGTACAAGTCCAAAATATTTTGATACTAATGTGACCCACTAATATTTATTTAAATAAGTCTTATTTATTAGATAAATAAAATTTGAAGTGATAATAATTAACTATCTAATGCTACTCTCATGGGATATTAGCACTAAAGGAAGTGTTTTTTTGATGGTAGAAAACATTAACTTAGCATACCTTTTCCTAAGTTGTGTGTAAAAGAGCGATTTTATGATCGGAGTTTAGCTGAATCTGATTATGCTAAATTTTTTTTCTGAATTTTTTTATGATAAAATTTTATTTATAAAAAAATAAAAAAAAAAAAACCATCAGCACCGAACATTATAAGCATTATACCTACTATTAGTACAGGCTTGAAGATACCTTAAAATTAAACAGTGAGTTGAGAATTTTTGTCTCGGACTTTTCGCACAGTTGTGGTATGAGGGCAATCTCCATGCTATGTTTTTCTGATTTTTTTAGAAAAATTAGACTGAATCTAACTTAATCCAAAAGTTATCTCAAGAGAGGAACAATTTCTTTATCCAAATCGATGTGGAATAACATCCCTGTCATGACCATGCATGGATATTTGGAATTTGAAATTTGTAAGAATGAACATTTGTAAGTGCCCCGATATCTAGGTAAGGTAGACTATGATACCATGTAAGGAAAATGGACCGGCCCTTTAACTCAACCTCAACTGAAGGTGCCCAGCCGGTGTGACACAGTAGATTTTGAGCAACATGAAAGGCATATGAATATATCAACGAGAAACATGTGAACAGTTATCATGGTCGCCCACATGGAGATTATGCAGAGGTTTTATCCAAAGTTTTCAAATGATTAAGAAAACTTTGAAGAATCGTAAACCTTGTGATAAGAGGACTACTGCAGGCTGCAACTGCAGGAACAACTTTTCTCCTGAAATGCTCCTGCAGGCTAGCGAGCTAGGCGGACTAATCATGCAGGTTTTCCAAGCCCAAGTTAATCCATCATACCGTTAGCTACTGGTAAATGTGTTTGTGTGTGTTTGGCATTGAAGAAATTAACATATTCCCATGGCAATAGAAAGAAAATTAATTCCAACCAAATTAACCTACCAGTATAGCAGGCGTCAATTATGAGGTGGGCAAGGATTCGGATTATATATCGGGAGTTGAGTGCACGAGTTAGGGGCAGAAGGAGGCACCGGATTCTTCATAGTATTTGCTGTGAACCAAGGATTTTCTCCATCCAAAGGCCTTGAAGCAACAACCCCACTTAAAATCAACAACAAAAGGATCATCCCTTTTGTGATGAAGAGAAAAAGAATTTTCCTACCCACAGTATTACGATACATATTTTCTTTTGCTTTTCTTGGATTGAACAAGAAACAAAGAAACTAATATCCCTAGGCAAAGCACAAGAGAGTCTTAGATATGATAATTAGATGTTTGGGATATATATATATATATATATATATATAGAAAAAGTGCAAATGAAAATCAAGCTGGTCATAGTTTGCAGGCGCAGGGATGCCCAAAAAGAATGCGAAATTGACAGCCAAAAGATAAATGTGTAGGTCATTCTTGAAAATGAAATACTGTATCTTTCACTCTTTTTTCAATATTGAACCTTATGGAAATATGCACGACTTCGTATGATCACCAAGTTTTTCATTAAATGAATCAGATATTACATGTTGACATTTGAAACTAGAAAACAAAAATTGATTGTTCACCAATATCACTAATAATTTATTATTATTATTATTATTATTATTATTATTATTATTATTATTATTATTATTATTATTATTATTATTATAAATTCTATAATATTATAATTTAAAAAGCTCCCACAAAATTTGCGATTCATTTAATTAATATTTGATTGGTCATTCAGAATACAAATTTCTGGATTTTGTTATGGTTCTGGACTCCTGGATAACGATAACTACAATATTTTGTCAAAGACAATGATTCTATCACAAATGCTTGAAAATTATAGTATTTTTGAGACCAGATATCACTCTTCTTTTTTTCTTGAACCCGAGATGAGAAAAATACCAGAATGATTCGCCCCTCCTGCACTATAAACCAGAGGTGGGGTTGGTAAACCTGTGATTAATATTCTAATGGCAAGATTAATTAATTAGTCAAAATGAAAAAAAGTGTATTCATGGGCCTGACTGAATCTTGAATTTACTGGAATTTTCAATGGGTAATGAACTCTTTCGGTAGTAGAACATGCAACAAATAAATGCCCGTAGCCTTTCTTTTCCCAATCATGTCAAAGGGTGGCCAAAATTGTGGCATGGGAATTGCCGCATTGAAATCTTATTGTTATATTTTAAATAATCATTAAATTTATTAAATTATTAAAATAAAATTAATTTTACCAAAATCCATTATAAGGTGAAATTTGATGATTTGGTATCATAAAATTATTAGTGTGAAGGGAATATATAATTTTTAAGGTGTATTCTATGTTATTTAATTCCATATAGAGTAAAATTATTTTATTATGAAAAATTGGATAATTTAATATAAATTTATGACTCATCTTATGAGATTTTCAAAAAATATATTTTTTTTACAAAGTAATTTATTGCTGAAATTTTATTAACTTAATGAGAAAAATAATTTTTTTAGTGGTAAATTTTGTTAAACAACTATAAAAACAGGTTCAGAGTTTATTAAATATTTTTTTTAAAAAATGTTATGTGTAATTTTTAATGTGAGGATTTTTGTTTGTTAAGTTAATAAAATTTCAGTAATTAATTATTTTATAAAAAAAGAATTATTTTATGAAAATCTCATAAGTTATAAATTTATGTTTATTTTTTATAACAAAAATAATTATATTTTATATAAAATCAAGTAACCATAGAAACACCAATTTTTAAAGTTTGATGTTTGTCTAATTCAATATTTTCAAGTTAAAAATTAAAATTGAGAAACAATGCGGTAATATATATGGTGATAAGTTTGGGGACTGTGCACGTATGGTTAATTTACCATTTCTTTTTGTTAACTTAGACATTTTTAAAGAAAATTTTATCATGCCTATGTAAAAAATATTACAGCAAGTTAATAAATAGGTGTCAAATATAAATAAATAATTAATAATTGAAGTACATAGTAATAATTTATTGATCAAATATAAAGGGTGGAAAGTATTTTTTATTTTTTATTTTTTATTTTTTATTTTTTATAAACATCAAAATTTTATTAAATTGGCTCTATTTATTTAAGTGGAAAATAATTTTATCTATGAAAAATGCCTTTCATTAAATTTATTTTTTAGAAAAATATTTTTTATTTTTTATTATATTATTGTAATATTAAATTAATAATATGTATTTATATAATGTATTTATAAATATTTTTATATTTTATTATAATTATTAATAAATTTAAAAAATAATTTTTTTAAGTTAAAAAAATATTTTCTATAAAATAAACAGATATTAAAAATGAGAAACCATGACCTTTTAGCAAATCAGCAGAAGCCAGGACACTGAAAACAAAGTCCCACTAAGCCAAAACAAGGATACCTTATTTTAAAAAAATAAATACCTGGCCAACAAAAGGACATAAAGTGACATTCTTTAGCAATCTGCTTTAGCAAGATAACTGGTCATTTTTTTCGTGCATTATACGTATTATTTATTAGTTTATTTCAATAACATAAATTTACATTTTTTTTTATTTTTATAATTATATTATAAATTTTTTAATAGTAAAATTTTAATTAATTATAATTTTATTTTAAACGTGAATAAATAAATAAATAAATTAATATATTATATTTTAAATTATTAATAAAAATTATCTATAATTTTAATGCTTTTTAAACATTAAATGATTTTAAATTATAAATTTTTTTGTAGGAATATCTATTCTTTGAAGCACAATATATACTTATTTATATATATACTTATAGATATAAATAGTTGAGATTTGACAAACAGTTTATAAACATAAACATTAAGATTTTGAAAAAAAAATTAATAATTAAAAATATAATTATATAAAAAACAATTAAATAATTGAAATCAGGGAGTGAAAAGAATAATATCTTAATAAGCACTACATTCAATGTCAAAATGGATTTATTTTCTAGTACTAATAAGTTTTATTAAATTTTAAATTTGTATTTTTAATTAGTTCATATATATATATTGATTTGCTTCACGCCTTGTATGGGTCACATAAACATTCGGTCAAAAAGCAACCAGGATAAGCACATCCTTAATGTATACTGTCAAATATCCCATGATTTCAAAGATCCTCCAAATTAATGCCACTCAATGAAAGAGATAGAGCGTCTTATAGATGAACTTCGAATCTCACCTTTTTTTCAATTATATTAGCATGTTGAATTTGAAACTAAAAATCACTTGGCATTTTTGTCAAGATTCGCTTGGCATTCCCTTGCCCTTCTATTAAATGTTTCACTTTTTGAACAAAAAGTGATGCTATATGAAACTAAAAATCACTTGGCATTTTTGTCAAGATTAGCTTGGCATTCCCTTGCCCTTCTATTAAATGTTTCACTTTTTGTTCATGGCAAGGGAATGCCAAGCTAATCTTGACAAAAATGCCAAGTGAATGTTTCACTTTTTGAACAAAAAGTGATGCTATATGGATATGGATTAAGTTCATTCACATTTAATGTGGATGAATGAGATCATTTTATAATTTCATATTTTAAAAAATAGACTTTTACGTTATTGTCTATCTATAAATTTTCTTAAAATAGTGTGCAAGTATAACTAAAATTTGATTTTTAAATTTTCTCTCATTCTTTTATATAGATTAGTTTTAAAAGTACTTTAAATTTTGGTACAAATTGCTGCTTTTTATATTCTTATCACTAAAATAGTTTAACATTCATTTTAATTTTTAAAGTTTTTTATTTTAGTTAAAAAAAATTGTCACGAAGTTAAAAAAAAATTGTCACGACCCAACCTATGGGCCGGACCGGCACTAAGACCTGGGTCAGCCTAAAGCCCCCGAGACCCGTAGTAAGCCTAATTATTCTTCAATCCAACTCTAAGGCCCATTTGGGCCCACTTTCAAGAATTCAACTGGACAGAGTCCGACCATAAAATGGACCTTTCAACGTGGAGTTTTTGATTCACCCGACCTGTAAACACAATATATAATCAATTGGGGAGCTCAGCTCACCCTTCACATACTCATATGTCATAAAAATAAATGGGAGCTCAGCTCCCTCATCCAGTCCAACATACATGCATATAATAATAAGTTTACAGGTCCAACATGGTAATTATATTACAGACCCAAATCAAATGAATATTTCTAACACATGCGAAAATCTAGAAGTTAACAGAATTATACAAACATGAATAGATAACCTGTGAAGAAGAAAAGCAGGTTAAGCACAACAATAATCCTCCTGTAGCCTGGAAAAATATTGAACAGGAGTGAGCGTTCGACTCAGAGAGTAAAATATCAATTTTAACCATATTCTCTATAGCTATCTAAAGCTAATGCACCCTGTGAAGTGAAATGCAACATCGTCATAATTTTCATACAAATTACATCAAAAAGGCAATTTGGAGCACTCACACACCCGATAATGTCAAACAATACATATATGGGAGCTAATCCCCTATACAACCTTCTTAATCCAACCTATGCCAGCATAGAACTCAAGTTGGACTTTCGCTTAATAAACCAAATCGAGGTCCCAGCGAAGAACTCAAGCCGTGTCTACCCCGAAGGACCGGGTCCCAACGAAGATCTCAACCCGTGTCTACCCGTCCTGTCCATAGCCAACACCATATCACGCGCACGCCAATTCATGCACACTGCTCCAAATTACCACAACAACATCCATGACACTTTAACAATTATGAATGCAACATAAAACGTGCCTAGTGTTTAACTACATAAATACATATTTATAAGTGATGCATGGGCATGCTTGAATATATAATAATATCTAAATTACAATTAAAATTAATATTTTACTCACAGACTCAACCGAAGTCACTGTGGCAGCTAGGCGGAGGAGGAAGGCTGTCCCGGCTCACCTGACAATTTTATTACAATTATTTAGTATATTTGACTCAATACAAACTAAGAAAAGACCAAATATGTCATAAGTCTTGCCGAAAATCCGGCAGAGTCTCCCCTATACCTAGGACCTACCCAACCTACAAAAAGGCTTAAAACACACTTCTATATCCATAAATCATATATCCACAACTCAATCACATCACACAGCCCGTCTTGGGCCCATCCAAACAGTCATCAACCACACGATGTAAAATTATAGTTTAGTCCTTATAATTGACCCTTTTTACAAAAACTATCCAAATAAGCTTTAAAAATTCTAAAACTTTGTCCCCCGGTCCTTAGCAATATTACTAAGCTAATGCAAAAAGAATCATAATTTTCTGAGATACCACGAATACTTTATGGATTTTTAATCCCATTCAAGCACTAGAAAATTATAAAAAAGTAAAGTTCGGGTTTACCTATGCCGATTCTGACTCCGGAAACGCACTTGGGACGTCTGACAATGGTGGGGTAGCCAAAATCTCGATCCAATTTTGAGACTTTTTTAATAGCCTGTCTGTCTGGCTAGAAATTCACAGACCTGGACAACTGTCGAATTTCCTCGAATTGAAGGTACTTACACGAAGTCCACAATACGAGGGTTAGTATATCATTTTTATGAAATTTTCTAAGGTCATTTAATACTCGAAAAAATACTACGAAGTTTCGTGGGACCCACCGAAAAACGGTGTCGAAAATTTTTGAAATTTATATTGCTACGAAGCTCTCGACGAGTGGAGCACTCTGGTACTCTCAGTTTTCTCGTGGGGTTCACGGTTTGCGAGAAATCTAGACCAAAAGTCGAAATAGGCTAAAATTTCCCGGACAAAAATTGGACAAACCGCTCCATGGATTTTGGTGTTCTTAGTGTTTATGGAAAGCTCTCGAGATATAGATGGTGTTTGACACAAGACCCGGCCTAAACAGTGGCCGGATCTACTGGATTTCGGCCAGGAAGGCGAGGCGTCGCGCTGCGCGTTGCTTGACTTTGCGCGCGTTTTTCCGGCGTTCCAGGCCGCGCCCGGCGAGGAGGGAAGGGCGAGGCAGCGCGTCGGCGAGCTAGGGAGGCTGGGGCGATGGCTGGCCAGGGTGGGGAGGAGGGAGGAGAGAGAGGAAGAAGGGTCGGGACAAGCGGGGAAGAGAAGAAAAGAATGAGGGAGGCCGGTCCGATTCGACCGGTCTGGTTCGATTCGGCCGGTTCGATTCAGGATACAAAATTTTAAATTTTTACTCTACCTTGAGACCGAAAAGAGGCCCAAAAATTCCGAAAAAATTTTAAAAAACTCAGAAAAATTCGTAGAGTCTAAATATATTTTTAGTTTTGCCACGTGGCCTTTAAATTAATTTTTAAAAATCATCAAAGTTTTATATTTTTGGAAAATCGAACCAGATTTCTAAAATCCAAAAAATTTCAAATAATTTCCTAAAATTTAAATAAAATAAAATATTAATATTTACCTACAAAATAATAAATTTAAAAATTAGGGGTGTTACAAAAATTGTGGTTTGAACCTAAGAGTCTAGGATTTTTTTTTCTTCATATACTTGCATTTTATATTTTTGTATTTTTATCTTATAGCATAATTGAAATAAAACTTTTGTGATATTAAATTATTTAACTATTATTTAACTATTGTGATATATATATAATCCATTAACATTCTTTGGCTTTAAAATTTTACCAATACTTTTTGTGATAAATATACTTTAATTATATATACACATACTTCTTACTTACTTTTATGAAAAATATTTTAACATACATACAAAAAATTTGTTATCAAGTAAATATTTATGTTCTTATAAAATTAATAATATATAACTTATATTTGTTATTTTAATGTATAACACATGATTATAATTTTATTTTAGTATTGTCATATTCAATATATGTTGTTTAATTTTCTCGTATATTATTTTTCATTTAATTACATTAGTTGCGTGGATAATATTAACATACTATATTACAAGAAAATGTAAAATTAATTTTATAAAGTTAATAATAATAATAATAATAATAATACATATTTATTATTTCAATGTATAGTACTTGATTATAATTTTATTTTTAGTATTGTGATGTCCAATAATATATTTTTCAGTTGTTTTGTATAAGAAAAAATGAGTTTGTTGACAATGAAAATTTTTTATTTTATCAAAAAATAATTGACATTAATGTAAAATATGCCAATGATTCTTTTCCACTTGTAATGTATATTTTGACTTTTTTACAACTCAAATAATTCCGTAATTTTGATAATACGAGTTATCATAATTATTGTATTTAGCATATATGCTCTAATTCTGATTTTGATGATATGAGTATAATAAATACTACACTTGTCCTAATTAATTTAGAAACCTACATGCCCTACATGCCCTAATTACGATATACTCAATTTAAAAGTTTATCATATGTATCATAATTGTGATAGCACAAGTATCATGCGTACTGGATACTTAATTTAAAAGTTTATCATATATGTTGTAGTTCTGGTAATATGAGTACCATTAATACCATATAAGCTCAAATTTGAAAGTTTATCATATATGGTTTAATTTTAATAACATGAATATGATAAATACTATATTAATTATTATTAATTTAAAAGTATTAATAAAAATATAAATATAAGCTAAACTTAATTTAATATGACTAATTTAGACTTTGTATATGTGTTCAAACATCACAATTTAAATTCTTATAATGATATGAATCTTCGAAAATTAGATTTACCATCTTGATATATAATAAGTAATTTCATTTTACAATTGGACTTATTCACAAATCTCTTCTTTAATTAAGAAATCACATATTAAGATTATAATTAATTAATTAATCTTTTATTATAAGTCTATGTTTATAGTATCTATATATTAATTATCATAATATATATGATAATTAAAATTATCTATTTATATATTTTTAAATTTTATATATGATTATAAAATAAAAGCATTTAAACATATTCACATGGGTTTAGGCATAAGGTTAGGGTTTGCAATTTAATGTTCACGCCTCATGTTCATGATTTCAAAAATGATTCAAAATTGTACAAAACTCAACTTTGCCAATTTTTGGATAACCATGTGCTTGTTGTAAATGTGCTTAATTGAAATCATTGGGGCAATTGATTGAATCCTTCATTCTTTTCTTTTTTTTTTTTTTTAAAATATTACAATCAACAACTTGTTTATTTCAATTTCATTGGGACAAAGTCATTATATGCAATAAGAGGAATAATAACGTTATTGATAAAAAAAAAATAATATATTTACATAGGAGAACACACTAAAAAAATTAAATTTTTATAATTTTAAATTAAATAAATTTTTATATTTTTATATAATTAAATACTAATTATTGACATTTACTCAAAAAAAATCAAAATATTAACATGTCATATGCGTATATGATATATAGTTATATAGGATAATATGAATATTATTTTTTTAATGTTTAAAACAATTCCAGAAGCCTTAGACGGGGGATCCTCTTTTCCCATACCTTTTTTCACTTTGTGCAGAAAGTCTTTCCGATGTTATCCAGAATTCTTCTCTGCAAGGCATCTCAATCTCCAGGAGAGGCAAAGCATCTATTACAATGGCTTCAACCATTAAGCATATTCTATGTGAATTTTATATAAAGATTCAATATAATATTTTCATGTCGGCTGATTTTTATTTTTTAAAATAATATAATTTATATTATGAAATTATATAATAATTAAAATTATAATATTGTAATACTTATTTTTTAATATGTTTTTTAATCAACAAAAATTCTTTATAGTTTGATATTTTGTATTATTTTTATTTACTATATATTTTGGGAAAATTACTTTTTAGTTTATATATTTTAATGAAATTAATTACTTGATTCCTATATTTTGAAAAATACACTATTTATTTCTTCTATTTTATTTTCTCATAAAAAATAAATATGAGACTAAATAGTTAATAAAGTGAAATTATAAGGACTAACTAAAGTATTTTTTTTAAAATATAAGAATTAACTAATTAGTTACACTAAAATAGAGAGACTAAATAATATTTTGACTAATATCAACTAACAATAAAATTGACGGAGAGATTAAACAATTTCACAGTAGCAAAATATATGAATTAGATAGTTTATTTTTTTAAACTCAACTCAACTCAACTAAGCCTTTATCCCAAAAATTTGGGGTCGGCTATATGGATTCGTTTTTTCCACTCTGAACGATTTTGGGTTAAATCCTCAGAAATGTGTAATACTTCTAAGTCATGTTGTACTACTCTCCTCCAAGTCAATTTAGGTTTACCCCTTTTTTTCTTTCTATCCTCTAACCTAATGTGCTCTACTTGTCTAACTGGAGCCTCCGTATGTCTACGCTTCACATGACCAAACCACCTTAATCTCCCTTCTCTCAACTTATCTTCAATTGGCACCACTCCTACCTTTTCTCTAATACTTTCATTACGGATTTTATCTAGTCTAGTATGGCCACTCATCCACCTTAACATTCTCATCTCTGCAACTCTTAACTTAGATGCATACGACTCTTTCAGTGCCCAACACTCACTACCATATAACATAGCCGGTTGTATGGCTGTGCGGTAAAATTTTCCTTTTAATTTATTGGGAATCTTACGATCACATAAAACTCCCGTGACACGTCTCCACTTCAACCATCCGGCTTTAATCTTATGACTAACATCCTCCTCACATCCCCCATCTACTTGAAGGACTGAGCCTAGATATTTAAAGTGATTACTTTGGAACAATACCACTCCATTCAAACTAACTCCTTTCCTATCACCAGTTTGGCCTTCACTGAACTTGCAATGCATGTATTCTGTCTTCGTTCTACTTAACTTAAAACTCTTTGACTCTAGAGTACTTCTCCAAAGTTCTAGCTTCCTATTGACTCCTTCTCGTGTCTCATCTATCAGAACAATATCATCCGCAAACATCATGCACCAAGGAATACTCTCTTGTATATGTTTCGTCAGTTCATCTAAAACTAATGTAAAAAGGTAAGGGCTTATGGCTGATCCTTGGTGTAATCCAATTGAGATCGGAAAATCTCTTGTGTCCCCTCCCACTGTGCGCACAATAGTAGTTGCTCCTTCATACATATCTTTCAATACTTGTATGTACCTAATAGATACCCTCTTTTGTTCTAACACATTCCATAAGACCTCTCTTGGAACACTATCATAAGCCTTCTCCAAATCAATAAAAACCATGTGTAGATCTTTCTTCACATCTCTATATTTCTCCATTAAGCTTCTAATGAGAAAGATCGCTTCCATAGTTGAACGACCGGGCATGAAACCAAATTGATTGAGAGAGATATAAGTATCATGACGTAGTCGATGCTCCACAACTCTCTCCCACAACTTCATAGTATGGCTCATGAGTTTAATTCCCCTATAGTTTGAGCAACTCTGTATGTCTCCCTTGTTTTTAAAAATAGGTACTAAAATACTCTTCCTCCATTCATCAGGCATTTTCTTTGAGTTTAGAATCTTATTAAATAATTTAGTTAACCATGCCACTCCCATATCTCCCAAATACTTCCACACTTCAATTGGTATTTCATCGGGTCCACAGGCTTTACCCACTTTCATTCTCTTAAGTGCTTCCTTTACTTCTAAAGATCTAATCATTCTAGTATAATTTACATTCTTTTCTATTGTTCTATAATCTATATTCACGCTATTTCCATTTTGACTATTATTAAAGAGATCATTAAAATAATTTCTCCATCTTTCTTTAATGTCCTCATCTTTCACCAACACTTTTCCTTCTTTATCCTTAATGCACCTAACTTGATTGAGATCTTGACATTTCCTTTCTTTACTCCTTGCTAATCTATAAATATCTTTCTCCCCTTCTTTAGTTCCAAGTTTCTCATATAACTTTTCAAAGGCCTATGCTCTTGCTTGACTAACTGCCTTTTTTGCCTCTTTCTTTGCTATCTTGTACTGTTCATATGCCTCATTATTATCACATTTAGGTAATTTCTTATACCATTCCCTTTTTCTCTTCACTGCCTTTTGTACTTCCTCATTCCACCACCATCTCTCTTTTGAGGGTGGTCCATGTCCTTTAGACTCTCTAAGTACTTTTCTAGCTACTTCTCTAATCTTTGATGCCATCTGTATCCACATATCATTAGCCTCCATATCTAGCTTCCATACTTCGGACTCGAGAAGCTCATTTTTGAACTTCACTTGCTTTACTCCTTTGAACTCCCACCACTTTGTTCGAGCTACACTATTTCTTCTGACCTTACTTGAATTGTTCCTAAACTTGACATCCAAGACCACCAACCTATGTTGACTTGTTTAAAGCCTCTCCTGGAATGACCTTGCAATCCTTGCATAGAGCTCTATTTGTCTTCCTGATTAAGAGGAAGTCAATTTGGCTTCTATGTTGCCCACTTTTGAAAGTCACTAAATGTGACTCTCTTTTTATAAAGTAGGTATTTGCTAGTATTAGGTCATATGCCATAGCAAAATCCAGGATGCTTTTTCCCTCCTCATTTCGACTGCCAAAACCAAAACCTCAATGAACATTCTCATAACCTTGCCTATCACTTCCTACGTGTCCATTCAAATCTCCACCAATGAAAATATTCTCTTCATTCGGTATGCTTTGCATTAAATCATCCATATCTTCCCAAAACCTTTGTTTACTCTCACTGTCTAGTCCTATTTGTGGGGCATAAACACTAACTATATTTATTGTTTCTCCTTCTAGTACTAGCTTTACTAGTATAATTCTATCTCCTACTCTTTTCACGGCTACTACTGCGTCTTTCAATGTTCTGTCTATGATTATACCCACTCCGTTCTTGTTTCTCTCCTTTCCGGTAAACCACAGTTTGTACCCTGAATTACCCACTTGCTTACTTTTCTCTCCTACCCATTTAGTCTCCTGAATGCAAGCAATATTCACCCTTCTCCTTTCCAAGGTATCCACAAGCTCCATTAATTTTCCTGTAAGTGATCCAACATTCCAAGTACCAACCCTAATCCTCCTCCTATCCTGCTCCTTCCTAATTGGTCTCCTTCTATGATATCTTCTATTGTTTTCTATGTCTATCTTGTATTCTGTTTCACTATTTGTTCTACTATCTGTCCTATGGACTAACTTCTTTACCCACACCCATCCATGATGTGGGAACCCTTGCTCACTTAACACCACACCCGGGCGCCGGCATGGCGCGTCGCTTTCGGTGAACGCCCTACACCCTTGCATATTTATCACTACACCCGGGCTCCGATGTAGCGCGTCGTTAGTAGAGGACGCCCCAACGTTTATATCTTTTGAATCCATATCATAGGGTGTGACGAAATTTTTATGCTGGTTGTCACCTACCGCAACCCTCCTCCTTTATCCGGGCTTGGGACCGGCTAAGTGCAAACTACTTAGGCGGAGTTAGATAGTTTATTTTTTAAAATATAAAAATTAAATAATTAATTTTATTAAAATATAAAAATTAAATTATAATTTTTTCATAGATTGTATACCCTACATATGCATTTATGAATAATTTTATTAATATATTATAATTGACTCAGCCCCTAAATAAAAAATTTTTGACTCCGAGCCTCTATATATATATATATTAAACTCAATGCATAATATTAAACACTCCACACATTTAATTGAGCACTGTACACATTTAATTTTGCATACTTATGGTATACTTTTAACATAGATAAGCCAAGAGGCGAAAATACAGTTTTGTGTATGATAACTACAGCATATAATGTGAAAATTAATTGTAATCGCAGCCATGACACGCTTCAATTTCTGTTCCCCGTATAACAATCTTCGCTTCTTGCGTCTTTTTGCCGACATTGTCAGTACGCCTTATCAAGAAAATGGAACACAAATTCAATATTTGAGAGAGCAATTAAAAATTAAATTTATTAGTCACAAAATAAAAAAGAAATTTATTGGTTTTAATAAAAAAAAATTAATTTTATTATTTAAATCATTATTCAAAATTTTCAAATCTTTTTATTTATTTTACTTTTATTAAAATTTAAATTCGAGACCTCATATTATCGGAGATTATTTTAACACTACTGTTGACATCACTATTTAGGTTAATATTAGAGGTATCCCAAGATCTTGATGGGAAAGTCATAAGTTTGGATTCTAATATCAAGTACTCTAAACATGAAAAATTATATTTATAAAATATATATATATATACACACACACACTCACTTTTCTCCTGAAAAGTTGCAGGACCAACTTTTTCCTGAAATGCTTATGCATGTTTTTCCAAGCTTAAATGTGTTTGTATGTGTTTGACTTTGAAGAAATTAACATATTCCCATAGCAATAGAATGAAAATGAATTCCAACCAAATTAACCTACTAGTATAGCAGGCGTCAGTTATTCTAACTTTTAATTACTGATTTTTCAATTAAAAATTAATGTTAACTGCTCCCGCATGACCCTTAATCAACATTTCTCTCTCCTCTCTTATTTAAATTGTAAAATTATTCTCTCTGTACTTGAAAAATTATTCTGTTTACAGTAAGAAAAATGATTCAATTTACATATAACTTGAGAAAAAAAAAATATATTGACTAAGCTCCACGCTAAAACTGTTTAAGTCAGCGTCTAACTGAAAAATCGACGATTAGAGATTAAAGGAATTTTACTATGCAAAATTTGAAAGTTGAAGGGGTTTAATATTATATTTTTAAGTTGAAGAATTATAATGTTATAGTAGATAAGTTCAGAGACGGTTATCAAAATTTATCCAAGATTACTTATCGGGAGTTGAGTGCAGGAGTTAGGGGCAGAAGGTGGCTCCGGATGCTTCATAGTGTTTGCAGTGAACCATGGGTTTTCTCCATCAAAAGGCCTTGAAGCAACCAGCCCAGCTAAATTCAGCAAATCCCTTTTGTGATGATGAGAAAGAGAAACTTCCTACCTTCAGTATTACCAATCATATTTTCTTTTGCTTTTTCTTCGATTGAACAACAAACAAAGAGACGGTTGCTGTCTTCTGGCCAGTATCCCTAGGCAAAGCACGAGAGTTTTGGAGATGATAATTAGATTGGGGGGTTGGGGGGTATATATAGAAGTTGAAAAAGTGCAAATCAAGGTCAGGGTCATAGTTTCCAGGCTGCAGGGATTCCAAGAAATGACGCTAAAATGACTGTTAAGAGATCAATGTGCAGATTCTTGAAAATGGAAATGCCGTATCTTTCAATCTTTTCTCAGTTGAATGTGACCATTTTTTTTTTCAATGGGACTTTCACACCCCATTTGGCGTCTTGATAAAGGAGATAAAAAGACTACTCGCAAATTTGGCTTTCAAGTTTCTTTTCAGCCACTTTGATTAATTAAGGTGGAGTTCTTGGTCTATGTTTTTTGTTGTTTTTTTTTTTTCTTTTTTCTTTTTTTTCTTTATTCAAAGATGGATGTTTTCATAGAAGCATTAAATAGGCGACAAACTGAATACAATGTTCAATTGGGCTAATCTGTTACAACTAAAAGACAGATCATGAAGACATTTTTGAGCAATAACATGTGCAGCCTGGGTTGCAGTCCTTCTAACTGTTGAAAAAAATAATATGTTCACAGTTGGCTGTTAACTCTAAAACATTACGACGGACTCCTTGTATAGCAATTGGTGACTCTCTGCTACGCGAACCATCAATCACCATTGAGGAATCTCCCTCCAAAACTATTCTGGTAAAACCTGATGAAACACCCAAAAGAGCAGCCTCCCTACATGCTAAGCTTTCTAGTAACAAAGGGGTCTTTGAATCGCATCCCACAGCTTGCATCTCCAATCTACAACTCTTCATAGGTGGTCTCGCATGATAACAGCAGAAGCACCCTTTCCATTCCTTTGATCAACAGTTGCATTAAAGTTAATCTTAATTGCATTCAAAGGCCGAGGGGACCAAGTAAGGGTCGGCTGACCCCGAGGGAAGGTTTGCATTGTTTCATTTGAAGAAGCTGTTAGAAATTCTTCTTGATATTTTAAAGCATATGAAACTACCTCCTGCCATGTCTGGTTCCGTTTCTTGAAGATGGATGCATTTCTACATTTCCAAATTGCCTATAGTATGAAAACTATCAGTTGCTTGAGACCTACACCATCCGGATGATGAGCCAAACCTGAACTCATTTCTGTCCAATAATTCATCATATTTATATTTACTAACAAGGAAGAACGGATCTTGATTGGCGAATTAATCCAGACTGCCATTCCCTTTGGACATGGAAGGAACAGATGATACAAAGATTCCTTCTCCCCATGGTACTGACATTCTGGAGCCATATGAGGAATTCTTTGGTGAAGCAGCTCATTGCATGGTAATCTCTCTTTTAAAAGGCACCACGTAAACACCTTCAATTTATTTGGCAATTGGATTCGCCAAAAGTTTCACCAAAAAGTGTTGTTATGGGATTGAGATGTCGGTCCTGGTCCACCAGTTTGCCCTGAATTTTGACAGAGATGAAGCTGCCTTGCAAGCTTATATCCGGATTTGACAGTTTAATGCCCATGAGAATCACAGTGCCAAACCACTTTATCTTCCCTCTGGAACAGACTGACTGGAATAGCAATAATTTGATGAATATCCTCCTTGTGAAAATTGGCCGAAGAGTTTGGATATCCCAAGTTTTCAAAATTGAATGAATAAGTTGAGATACCCAAACTACTTCTTGTTGATGTGTGGAATAACCCTTGGGGTGTGAGGAAACAAGTTTGAGACCCAAATATCTTCCTTGCATAATATTGATCTACCATCCCCAACATTCCGTCTAATTCCTTTACTAAGAAATTGTCTACCCCATAAGATACTTTGCCATCCACAAGATGCTCTATTGCCCTGTCAAGCCTGCAAAAAAGAGGAATGAGGAAAGTATTTGCCCTTTAATATGCGGGAAAGTAAGGCATTTGGCTTAGTAAGAATCCTTCAACCCTGCTTTGCCAATAAAGCTTTATTGAAGCTAACCATATCTCTAAAACCCAATCCTCCATACTCTTTAGCATCACATAATTAATCCCAACCAATCCAATGGAGCTTCCTTTCCTCCTTTTATTGACCCCACCAGAAGTTTGATATCAAACTGTTAATTTTGGCACATACAGAATTTGGAAACCGGAAGCATGACATGGCATAAACTAGAATTGCAGCAGTTACAGCTTTTATGAGAACTTCCTTGCCACCTTTAGATAAAAGCTTCTCCTTCCACCCTGAAGTTTTCTTGGCTATTCTCTCTTTTATAAACTTGAAAGCCTACTGTTTGGATCGTGGGATTACTGCAGGAAGACCTAAAAACTGATCTTGCACATCTATATTTGAGACTTGCAAAAGGAATGCAATTCTCCGTTTGACTCCCAATTGCACGTTAGTACTGAAAACTATAGCCGACTTCCCCAAGTTTATGCATTGCCCACTAGCTTCAGAGTAACTTTGAATGACATTTTTAATTTTTGCAGCCTCTTTCATAGTAGCCTTTGAGAATAAAATAGAATCATCAGCAAACAAAAGAAAGGTGATAACTAGTCCATACCTGGAAATAGATATACCCTACAATGAAGATTTCTTGATAGCATGAGAAAGGCCTTCAGCACAAATAAGAAAGAGACATGGGACAGCAGATCACCTTGTCTCAAACCTCTGGAAGGAGAGATAAAACCCGATCGATGCCCATTCATTAGGATAGAGTAAGATATAGTCAAAACACACTGTATGATCCAAGAGACCCATCGCGCATGGAAACCAAAACACTGCATCATATGATGAAGAAAAGGCCATTCCACACATTCACAGGCCTTACTAATAACTAGCTTGAGTGCTATGCCATAATTTCGACCCTTTGTGCTCAGCTTCAAGTTGTGAAGAATTTCATGGCTTATTAGTATATTATCAGAAATCATCCTTCCTTTGGTAAAAGCATTCTGTTCTTCACTAATTAGATCCTTTACAAGGGGCTGCAATCTATTTGTGAGGATCTTAGCAATAATTTTGTAGAATACATTGCAAAGAACTATAGGTCTAAGATCTTTCATTGTGAGCACATGCTTAACCTTAGGAATGAGAGTTATAACTGTGTGATTAGCTTTTCTAAGCATTCTCCCCCCTTCAAAGAATTCCCGAACAGCTTTCCCAATGTCCTCTCCAATAATATTCTATTACTTCTGGTAAAAAAGAGCAGTAAGGCCATCCCCTCCTAGGGCTTTAGATGGGTTTATAGAAAAAACTGCCCTCTGGATCTCTTTATCAGTGATAGGCCGAATAAGTTGATCATTCATGTTATCTATATTTCGGTTTACAAATCCCTGTGAAATATTTCTAAAGTTGTTAGGCCCTTGAGAAGCATATATATATATCCCTGAAATAATTAGTAGCCATATCCTGCATGTGCCTTAATTCTGTTTCCCATGATCCATACATGTCCATCAATCCTGAGATATGATTCCCCTTCCTTCTTTGAATAACTTTAGCATGAAAAAAAGAAGTGTTTCTGTCACCTGATTTCAACCCGTTGATTCATGCCTTTTGTTCCTAATACTGCTATTCTCTCTTCAGTTCAACAATCAAATCTTTCTCTATTTCTTTAACTTTATCTGCATCCAACACCCTCATATTCCTTTTAGTCCCATCAAGTGCAGTTTGGAGTTGAATAATATGAGCATAATAGTTTAGAGAATTACCTCTACTCCATCCTATTAAGGCCTGTCGGATTGCTTTCAGCTTGGAAACTGCATTAAACATGCTTGATCCTCCAACCGTTAAGTCCCATGCAGAATTGATAATTCCCTGTACTTCTGAATTTTCTATCCATCTAGCATCAAAATGAAATTGTTTCTTAGTTCTAATCATGGGGGGGTACATAGTCATGAGTAAGGGCCTGTGATCCGAGCCCCTGTCCTCTAAGTGATCAATGACTGCATTTAGATAATTTGAGAACCAAGCATTGTTAGCTAACATGCGATCAATACGCTCCTGTATATTGTGTTGTCCATTTCGTCTGTTATTCCAAGCATATTTAGAACCCCTATATCCCATGTCAATAAGGCTCACACCATTAATGAAATTACGAAAAACCTCCTGTCTTGAAGTAACACCCAAGTCACCACCCAATTTTTCCCCTGCATGCAATGTGGAATTGAAATCACCAAAAACCAAATACTCATCCTTAACAGATCACAGATAACTAGAGAGACAGTCAAGCTGTTCAATTTTAATTTCCAGAACACTAGAGATATAAACACAAACAGCATTCCATTTCTTCCTTAAAACATTATCAAAGATAGTTGCATGAATGAAGAAGGGTGAGAACTTGAAAACAGAAACATCTACTCCACTTTTCCAAGCAAAACAAAGTCCACCAGCCACCCCATATGATCTATAAAAAACATGTCAAAAAACCCAAAAATTCTGTAATTTCCTTCTAACCACTCAAGAAGTGTTTTTTGTTTCCATGAGAAAAACAAAATTTGGAGAATGGAATAAACAAATCCCTTTTAAGTTGTGGATTGTCAGGGGGTTCCCCATACCCAGACAATTCCAACTAGGGGCCAATTCCGGCTGGCCTCCCCCACCACTTGTTGAATTAAATCCACATTTGCTTTTTTGCTTGCTTGATTATTCTACTCTGTAGGGTACTTCCTTTTCTGTGCGCTCTCTCCAGCTCCATTTTCTCATTAACAGTGCTTTGCTTTATAGCCATAGCTTGAGTTTCCCCATCCAGGATATTGCCTCCCCTCGATTGATTCAGTTCTTGAATAACCATTGTCGATTTAAACTGTGCCATAGTTCTGGCTTGCCTTTTCCAGCTTCTTATTATTTTTGTGTTAGTAAAATCCTCCCCCTATTTCTGCATTTTTTCTTGTTGAAAATCTTGTTTGATAGTCGGCTTACTGATTAGCGTAGCTGCAATGTGAATGAGATCATCAAAGGGGATCATTTGTTCAGGTCCCAAAAACTGCCGTTGAGTATTAAGTTCTGGACAAGTGTGCTGGAAATTCTATTTTCGAATTGCCAATCAGTCAGTGGTTTTTGATTCCCTTTACTGCAGCCCATAAAATATTCGGCCATAAAAGAGTCCAAATCATTATCTATCAGTCCCTCTTCATACATAGGTGTTTTAACAACTGCAGGCCCTTTGGACTTATCTTGGCAGCGTTGGCCCTTACTATCTGTGTTTTGAGCTAAAATTTTGTGGGCCTGGGAGCCCATTTCATCATGGTTTTGGCCGCTTGTGGGTTAGGTCAGTGTTTGGGGTTGGTTCAAGGTAGGTTTGTGTTGGTTGGTAGACTTGTCAGACATTCCTGCATCTTGCTTAGGTAAGGAGTCAAAATTGCTAGGACATTGAAGGCTTGTTTTTGAGAATGTGAAGTGAGATATGGAAATTGGCAAAAGAAAAGCTCAGTATCTATGTGAGGTTTTACCAAGGAAGATAGGTATTTGTGAAATAGTTTGGATATGGTGTTTGCAGGAAAAAGTTCCGCTGGCATGAAAAGGCTCGATGGTTCAGGTAGCTCTCGAAAAGACATTATGGGTTTTGGAAGTACAATTAGCGGTATCTGAACCTGCTTAGATTGGAACGGCTAGATTAGGAGAGTGGCTTTTGCTGTAGTTTCTGGTTTTCGAAGCATTTAGGTGGTTTTGCAAAGCTTTTATGGGATCAGACTTTTCTTCCAAGGTTCTTTCACTCCCTTCCCCAGCTTCGGTCGATTCTTGAGTTTGGGACTCAAAAAGGCAAACTGGTTCCTTATGGACATAGGTTACGGCTGGTGGATGGCTATGCAGGGACTTGGGTAGTGGAGCAGATTTTCGTTGAGAAGTTGCTCTCAGCCAGGTCCCGTATCCCGTTCTCTTTCCCCTTTCTGTTGGTAGCTGAATTTCCTCATTTTGACACATCCTACTCATATGACCAAGTGAACCACATTTAAAGCATACATCTGGCATTCTCTCACTTGAAATGGATCCATTAGACCATTCCATCCGACTTCTTACTGTGGAATCCTAGTATTAAAGGCTTATCAATCCTAATAAGAGCCTTGATTCTGAGCATATGTGGCAGCCCTCTAATTCCTTCTTGAGAGAAATCCACATCTATGAAAAACCCCCCAAAAATTCTCCAATAGTTTTTGAATTCAGAAGGGTCATGTTGTTTGGAGGCAATCCAAAGATCTGCACCCAAAAAGTTGATTCATTGAAGGATATTTCTGCAAAAGCCAAAATTACAAGGCCATTCTCTTAGTACTAGCAGATTGTTATGAATAAGCCATGGCCTACCCTGCATAATATTCGCAACATCTATATCATGAGTAAAAGAGAAAGCATAAACATTACTTCCCTTTGATGTGATTGTGAAATCCTCTTTAGTTTACCAAACATTGGACAAAATGGTCTTGACTGTGTTTGCACTATAACTTTTTCCAGTAATCGACTTACCGACCAATATCTTGCTCTGAATCTGTCGTCCATGAGAATCATCCTCCTCTAGCTGCAAGATTGGTTCATTACATTTAAGATTCTGAGCCATGTTGATTAGCTCTGTTATTGCTGAATCTGTATCTGTCATCTTGATGGTTGTGGTTGAAACAACCTCGTGCCACAATAAATGAGCAAACTAGCAGTAAGATTGGGATTTTAAATGAAAACACAAGAGTTAAGAAGAAAGAAGAGTGGAGGTAGGGAGAAAGAATAATGGAGAAAAAACCATCTCTTAATCTTTAAGAAGAATCCAAACGAAACACCAATCAGGTCTAAAAACCCAGAGTACAGGTCTGAGAACCCACTCTATCTAACGATTATTGGTCTATTTACTTATCTATCCAATTTGGATAGACATAAGTAAATAGTAACTAGTAAAAATTTCTAGTAACCGGAAAATTTTCCCTGTCAGCTGCAACTTTTTGAATCTGACCAATTGACCATGTATGATCACCAAGTTTCATTAAATGATCATAAATAACAAGTTGATGTTGAAAACTGAAAAACAAAAATAAATATTAAAAATTATAATAGTTCTTTTTTTATTTTTTAATTATAAATTCTATAATAATATTAGTATAATTTAACTTTAATATTCAATGCAATTCATTTACAATTTAAAGGATTAAAACTCCCATAAAATTTACCATTCATTTAATTAATATATTTGATTGTTCATTCAAAATCCAAACTTTTGAGAGTAATTTTTATAGTTTTTTCCTGAATTTTATCTTGTATTTCATTTTTATTATTTAACTTTTATTTATTATTAAAAAATTTATGAACTTTAATTTTCTTTCATAATAATTTCCTCTAACTCAAGAATTCATATTAAAAAATCTCTAAAATTGAGAAATTTTTTAACAATAAATTAAAGTTAATATACACAAGTGAAACAATAGTTGAAATTCAGAAATGTGCTAAAAAATTACCCAACTTCTGAATTGTGGGTGGCTATGGTCATATATATATATATATATATATGATGATTCCGTCACAACTGGTACAACATAAAGTATCTTTAAGGTCAGATATCACTCTTTTTTTTCTTAACTCTCTATATGAGAATAATATCCAATGAGTCGCCTAATAGAAGAGTTTATTTTTATTATTATTATTGAAATTTATTAATAAAAGAAAGATGAAGCCCCATGGATGGGATTTTAAACTTGCAATTAATAAAGATGAGATTAATTAATTAGTCAAAATGAAAAGAAGCGTATATATGTGCCTGACTGAATATTGAATATGTTTTTCAATGGATAACGTAAGTTAGTAGCTTATTATGAATCTGTTAAAAATTAGTAAATCAATTCATTAATCAGCCTAGCGGTTCAATTTAAAAATATTTCTTGTAAACTAGCAATATTAATTAATTTGAAATTTCTTTAACCTGCTTTTAAGTATGAAATGAGGTCCCTCCTAGCGATTGATGATATTTTTAATTCATTGTGGAAAATTAAATAAATTATTTAATAGTTGATGATAAATGGGTGTCATGAAATATAAATAAATAATTATAATAATGGAAGTACATGCAATAATTTATTAATCAAATATAAAGGACTGAAATAATTTTTGTCTATCCATTTAGTGTAATAGCTAATCTATCAGCAAGGTATTCTCAAGAGTTAGGGTATTTTTAAGAGATTGACTCGTAGTATTATTCTTCATGGTATTGTCGTATAGCGTTATTTAATTTTTTTTTTTATAATTTACTTTTATATATGTAATATAATTTTGATATTTAAATTGATAAAATAATCATATGATTGAATCAATTTTAAATGATTTTATATATTTAAATAATATTTTTATTTTATTATTATATTTTTATTATAAAATTTTTATTAAAAAGTTTGAGAAAAATTAATAAAAAATATAAAACATTATTTAATGAATAAAAAATAAAATAAATAATAAAAAATAAAAATATTATTTAATTTTTATACATTAAAATTAAAAATACAAATTAAAATAATTTATATATTAAAATTATTAATAATCATATGCTCAGCACGAGCAGTTTCCTAGTGTAATTTAATTTAAAAAAGAAAGGAAATCACTAGGGTTTAAATTCTTGACTTTTTATACTATAAATTATGTACTCGATAATTGGACTATTAAGTCCAATTTCAGATTAATTTACCCATACATTTTGCAATGCTAAATTATATATTTTCTACTATGGTTGTTTATGTTTTTATGATAATTTTTTTTTAATTTGAAAACCTAATATTTCAAAAAAAAATAACATAACAATTTCAGAAATTGCAAACTAACCAAGAACATCAAAACTTTAAAATGAAATGAATATGAATATTTTTTAAAAGAGGCAATAGGGAAATCATTTTATTAAAGAAATGAATATGGAATTGATTAGATCATCCACGCACAATATATCTAACAAGAGGTGATGCTCAGACCATGAAGAATTGATTCTATATTAAAATCAGAAAATTAAAATCCCCTAAGCATATAAAATAAAAGTGCAATCATATCCATGTTTTTGTTGATTGGTACATCCATCACATATATATAAGCACTTTCACTTTTAGCACAGTAGAAAATAGACGCGCGCGCACGCGCATATATATATATATATGGGGATCAAAATTCTCTCGTTATTATGGCCTAGCTAATTCTCTTCCAAAAAAGGCCTTGCCGCAGTCATACAAGAATACCTGAAAATCAGCGAGAAAGAGAGAGAGAGAGAGAGAGGAAGAGAGGCTGCGTTAATTAAGCGATGTACATGCAGGGAAACAGAATATGAAGTCCTTACAAGGCGAGTGACATATATATAATAGTTTGAAAATTATAATTTTATAAAATTTAATTTTATTAATTTTTTTATTATAAATTTTCATTTTTAAAAGTCTTAAATATAAAAGAATTTAATTATTTTTAATCTAAAAAAATTATTTTAAAAGAAATATAAACCGTAAAAAATTAATATATATAATATAATTATATAAGAATTGAATTAGTCTTTCCATATAAAGATATCATGTTAAGTTTCTTATTTCTTATTTCGTTTGAATATTTAAATTTCTCAATTTTAATTTTCAAGACGTATTTTTTTTTCTATTGCTTTTCTTTTCCATGAAATTCTATTCAGATTCTCATTTTTCCAAGATATGGCTGCGTTTTAGAAATTAAAAAACTCAACATTGCATAGGATTACATGAACAGATCTCGTCCAATTTGAGTTTGAGAAATGTCTATGTAACGACAAATCTAAAAAAAAAAATTCACATATATATGCAATCTAAAATTAAAGCAAATAGTTTCTTTTTTTTTTAACAAGAAAAGAAAATTATTTTCTTATAAAAAAATTATTTAGGAGAAAATAATGAAATATATTTATTTGATTCCATACCTTTTTAAAAAATGTAATTCTAAATCGGTTAAAACGTAAGAAATAAATAAATAAATGATAAATTTAGTGGATTCCATCTAGATTTTCATCTAAAGTTTGATGGATTCCAACTAGTTTTCAACTAAAGTTTGATATTGTTAAATTTTTTAATTAAAGGGAAACATATAATTCACGCCGTTATTCAGTTAAAGTATTAACAGATTAATTATATTATGACTAGAAAACATCTTTCAAATATTCTTTTCTCCAATAAGGCATGCATTGTCAAATTATCCAAAACATATATATATATATATAAAATAAAGGAATATAATATAATAATTTTTTGAACTCACGAAATTTCAACATTTCTGCATCTTTGTTTTGGTTTTATTCTTTGTGTAATCTTGACACTTGTTTTGCTGTCATTTTTTTGCAACATTGATCCTGTTTTGCTAGCGTGTTTTATACGTTCTCTGTAGATTGTTTCAATTAGTATACCATTGTTTAGGTTGGGTGTATGTAGGTGACTTCTCCGGTTGTTTTAATCGGCGATATCTATGCTAAGTTTTTCTTAAATTTATAATTTTTAATAAATTTCTGCTTGTAAAAATAAATTACCAAATGCATGCAGCTCTTTTTGTTTTAATTAACTTCAACCATTGACATAATAAATTAAAGTAGTGGTGAAGCATCAAATACTCACTGGAAATGCAAAACACACAAGCAATAACATTAATTCAAACACTGATTCATAATACAAAATTAAAGTTGGTTCAGGAAAGCATATTAAACCGAAAGGGATACATAACACAGCTATATATAAAGCAATAACACATCATCATATGAAAATGATTCTCTCGGACGACAGTCAGATAAGTCCAAGAGTTCTCTTTGTCTCCTTTAGCCAACTGCATCCGTGCCCTTCATCAAGAAAGAAATAAGGAAAATAATTACAGGAGTTGAATATAGGAAAAGACTATATCCAAATTAAGTTTTAAAAAATTCTTGAATGAGTGCATGTTTCGTATTATAGGAGCTAAAATCTCTTTGTTTTGTAACTCTTTTTATTAAAGATTTTTTAGTTAATTTAATAAGATTTAAATTTAAAACCTAAATATTCTAATATTATCAAAGTAAAATTTATTAAATTTTTAAAGAATTTTTAATATATTATCAAAATAAAATTTATTAAATTTTTAAAGAATTTTTAATATATCAAATACAAAATAAGAGAAAAACTTTGTGGTAATAATAATGCAATGATGATGATAAGAGCTTTTTTTTTTATGATAAGAGTTATACTAATTCAAGATAATAAAACTCAAAGTCTCTTTTCCAAAGCTGAACGCCGTTACACACTTGGTAGGCTTCGGTTATTTTTCCAAATTTATCATGTTTATAATATAAAATATTTTTTTCTTTCACAAATTGCAATCTCATCTCAAATACTAGGGAAAAAAAAAGGAAAAATCTTATTCAAGATAATAAAATTATTTTCGAAAAAAAAAATCAACATGAAAAATAGTTTAATTAGCAAATACTGTGGTTCAGGTGCAGTGGTTTCTGGGACGTGGTCATTGGGGGATGATAATAGTGTTCTTCTTCTTAAAGCAGTCAGCCCCTTGGCGCTAGGGTTTTCTCTGCAAATTCCCATGCCCATGAAGCGCACTTTCAATTCTTAATTGTCTCATCTCAACCACTTTTAAACTGAGAGAAACACATAGGTCAACTCAGCCTGTGTTCCAATCACAACAGAATCCATCCTTGTAATTTTCGGCACGAAAACGAGGCGCCACCATCCAACTTTTACAAAAATTTCTAAACTGCCATAATTTCAAACTTCCCAACAAAATACTGCTGTGAGATTGAACCAACGAATTCCATGGAAAAAGTGGAATTCTTTAGTCTCAATTTATAGCTATACGATCAATGAATGTTGAGTTTCATATGGCTTTCACCTTACATGCATATCCATGTTCATCTGGTTCAGAAGACAATTAATGCATGTACCTGTGAATCGTTATAACTCATTTATGCACTGAGCTAATGAGTTGAGAAGAAGAGAAAAAACAGAAGGAAAAAGTATTTGGATATGTATGCATATGAATGATATGATCATTTGCAGCAAGATTTGATGGTTTGCACTTACATTTGGAAATTCAGTGGCAATGCCCAGGATTATATATAGGGAGGAGAGTGCAGGGATTAGGCCCTGAAGATGATCCTTCTCCTTTACTCTCTACAGAAGCCGCCTTGCTTTCATCCAAAGGCCTTGCAGTGGCTGCTGCCACTGCCAGAGTCAAAAATACAAGGAACGCAAAGATGATCACCCTCGCTCCGAGAAGAAGAGTTTTCTTCGACATTGACATTGGAGAAGCAATCAATAGTGATCTTCTAATCGTTAGTTGGGCTTACACAATTACACTGGCTATAGCTAGCTACAACATTAAGGCAATGGTGGCTACTGGCAATTTCTGAAGATGATGGTATGGAAATATATAAGGAAAATTCTTGCTTACACTAAGCTTAGTTTACCCGAAACCAACATACAGGGCTTCTGCTACTGGAAAGGACACGATAATCGACCTAATCCTAGTTTTTTTTTTTTTTTTTCTTATTTTTTTCAAAGAAACAGCATATAGGTAGTTGTTAATTAGTGATATTTTTATATTTTATGACCATATTTATAAAGGTATTTAAAATTTTGGTTTCGATTCAAATAAAGAGAAATGTTAATTAATTTACGTCTTTAGATTATATATATATATATATATATATATAGAGAGAGAGAGAGAGAGAGAGAGAGAGAGAGAGAGAGAGAGAGAGCAATATAAAAGGCAAGCAAATAAGCAAAATTTTGATATAAAAGAAATTAGTGGCAAGTATATCACCTTTATATATTATTATTATTATTATTATTATTATTATTATTATCCGATAACGTTAAATGGATATTATTAAAGTCAAAATTTATTGTACTATTATTATAAATTGTTAGAGAAAATTAAATTAGTATGATTGGTCTTCTTATAATATTTTCAAGAGTGTGGAATGGTTCAATTCTTTTATTTATTATTAAGACAATAGAACATAAAAGAGTAAACATTGCGGTAATTTAATTTATAATTACAGTCAAATGTTATAATTTTGTATTATAGATTTCAAATTTTGATATTCTGTACGATAAAAATTAATTTAAAAAAATTTAAATTTTATTCATTAAACTTATTATTATATTAATTAGACGTTTTAAACTTATAATTATGGTAATTAAACATCCTAAAGAGATTTTATACTATGATAATTAAAATGATTGATCTTTTTAAAAATTATAATTATATTAATAAAAAAATAAAATTAACTTATTCAAAACATAAATTCTTTTTAAAATTTATTAATTATAAAATTTAAAATTTAAGATATTAAGTTATCATAATTGTAAGTTTAATCGACAAATTTTAAATTTTCTTATATCAATTTTTGACTTTGATTATAATTACATCAAATTTTTCTTTTTTTTTTTTTTTGAAAAATTACATCAGATCTTAAAGGTTGAGATTTGTGATTCAAAATTAGAATGTTTGATTATATATCTTTCATGGTGTAATTTATATATTATATAATGAAAAAAAATTGCAAAGATTCAACATATGAAAGAAAAAGCATTAAAAAGTAAAGGAGCATTAATGATCATTCTTGTAATGATTAATGTTGTAATGGCAATCAATAGAAAGAAGTGAAAGAGAGGCGTATGTTGCTAGGATGCCTTTTGAATATATTATTTACACCATAGGGAAGGGATTCCAAAACTTCCAGATGAAGAAAATCTTTTTGCGGACTGAGGCTTTTGAGCCTCAGAGTTTCGCATGGGAATTAAAGTTTGGCACTTTCCATTGCTCTTTCGCCTTTACCACGAAAAATAGTGATGGAATTATTATTCCCTTTGTCTAACCCGATAATGACCTAAAAAACGAAAAATTTAGGAAATAGATTAAAAAAATACTCTATAATTTCATATTTTGACACATAAAAAATCGTGATTTGATTTTTGTCAATTTGATATTCTCATCCATTGGTAAATATATCCAAAATATTTGTTACAATTAAATGATGATGCATCAACACGTAGAAGAAGCAGTGTTTACGTGGTAAATATGTGTCAATAATGTGTTTGCCATATTAGCATCATTAAATGATACCTAATAGTTTATACAATATTTACTCATAAAAGAAAATACAAAGTATTAAATTGACAAAAATTAAATAACGATGTAAAATCACTAGATATTTTTTTTTTTTTTCAAAAATTTAAATGATTCTTATTTTTGAAAGGTTTAATATATATATATATATATATATAATCCCTTTTTTCCTTCTTTCTTTCTCCCACCCCCTTCCTATTGGTAATTGTGCAGCTAAGATCCTTTTGCTTTGCTTTAGAAATGTGAGTTTCAGCCATTTAAACCCTAATTATGGCACTAAGTTACATTTTCATTCGCCACTTTAATATTTTTCATTCTCCTCGAATTTAAAATTTTATAAAAATTTGATTTAATTGATTTTATTTTATTAATTTTATATTTGAAAATTTAACTTTATTTTAACATATAAAAGAAATTATTTTAAAAGAAATAAAATTTATATTAAAAATAATACCATCGTGAGAGTATTAAATTTAAGTTTTTCTATTAATATATATATATATATTTTAATTTCAAACAAAGGCTTTATATTAGGAGATTGAAAATGAAGGATGAGGTTTAGGGAATGGATTGGATTTTCGTACTTTTACCTAATGATCACCCAGCCTTGTCCTGCTAGAGGTAATAAATGGATCATGTAAGTAAAGATCATTTCAGATTGAAGTGTTAGGCGCACACACACACAAATTGCTTAATTATTTGGATGATTTGGGATGACTTGGAAATTTTGAATTTCTGGAGTTGAATGATTGATGATGATACTAATGACGATGGTGGATGCACACTTAGTAACAAGCGGTCAATCGATACCACTTTTTATTGATTCTTATAATTTTAATTATTCAATTCTTTTTATGGTAAAAGGTAATACTAAATATGAATAAAATAAATTTTCATGTTTTTTTTTATTATTTTTCTTCTTTCTTTCGTTTTTTTTTTCTTTAGATCTTTTCCTTAGATAGTCATCAGCGAGTTTCTCATCGATAGTTATCCCTAAATTATTTTTTTTAATTTTTTAGTTATTTTATTTGTTTTTTAATAAACTCTCAAATTTGTGTCCTGTTTAGAATAGATCTTGATTTATCATATTAGATCTATTCTAATAAGAAAAGAGATTCTTTCCCTAATATCAGAACCCTATTCTCCCATTATTCGAAGTCCTGTCTCAACTTAGTGAGGTTTTATTTTGTTTTGTTTTATTTTTTAGTTATTTTATTTATTTTTTAATAAACTCTCAAATTTGTGTTCTATTTAAAACAGATCTTGATTTATCATATTAGATCTATTCTAATAGGAAAAGAGATTCTTTCCCTAATATCAGGATCCTATTCTCCCATTATTCGAATTCCTGTCTCAACTTAGTGAGGTTTTGTTTTGTTTTGTTTTGTTTTTATTTCTTTTAGTATATGATAGGCTTATTTTGATAGTTCAAAATGAAATATAGATCATTGACTTCTTTTGATTGGAGACTCTGCATATTCAAGTATAGGTGATGATCTCCTATCCATGGATCCTAATAGTGTGACTTGTTCTTCCATTAAAGGTTGATGGTTTTAACTCTTTTGCAGCCATAGAGGTAATAAGTTCCTGAAAGGGTAGAATTGTAAAAAAATTTTTAGTCGTCTGAAATGAATAAGAACTAGTTACTATCCAAAAGCTATTCTCCTTGACACATATCATCTCTGAACATAACATTTCAATCTATATTTGTATTTTGTTTTCTTTTGAGAGAAATTATGATATATTTACATTTTGATATTCATTAATGAATTATCAAAATTTTAAAATAAAAATTGAATAAAATATTATTTTTCAGAATATATAAAATGTATAAGTGTCAAAATTAATTGATAAATTATGATCCTAATAGTGTGACTTGTTCTTCCATTAAAGGTTGATGGTTTTAACTCTTTTGCAGCCATAGAGGTAATAAGTTCCTGAAAGGGTAGAATTGTAAAAAAAATTTTAGTCGTCTGAAATGAATAAGAACTAGTTACTATCCAAAAGCTATTCTCCTTGACACATATCATCTCTGAACATAACATTTCAATCTATATTTGTATTTTGTTTTCTTTTGAGAGAAATTATGATATATTTACATTATGATATTCATTAATGAATTATCAAACTTTTTTTAAAAAAAATTGAATAAAATATTATTTTTCAGAATATATAAAATGTATAAGTGTCAAAATTAATTGATAAATGACTTCAACTTTTTTTAAAAAGACTTTAGTTGTTTATATAAAGAAAAATATTTAATAGCATTATTAATTATATAATTTATCATAATTTTTATGGTATTAAACCTCATCATATTTAATTATAAGATATTAATATATATTTTTAACTTTTTATAATATTTTATTATTTTTTAATATAATATGCCATTAACTAGAAGGATAGAGAGATTTAAGGAAACCTTGATTAATAAATAAATAAGTAAATTTAAATAAATGAATACATTGTTTTATAAACAAAATTAAATTTTAAAAATATAATAATTTATTAATTTATTAGAATAAGGACAAAACTTGCTAATAATAATAATAATAATAACAACAATATCTACAAACTAATTATTAATTTATCTGATTAAAAATTAATCCACGTGTCAAGTAATCATACAAGATTTGGACCCGAAGAAAAAAGCACAGGCTAAAGTAAACTTTGCAGTAAAATATTGGACAATTGGTGTGAATGTCTGGGCGTAATGATAACGGTAATCAACAGAAAATAGTGAAAGAGAGGATTTTTAAATATAATAATATTAATATGGGAAAGTTTTCCAATTTCCGTGTCTTTCAGATGAAGAAAAATGTTTTTGGAGCGCTGACGAAGAAGCTTTTGAGTCGGACTCCACAAGCCATCCAAGCCTCGAATTTTCGACGAAAATTTTGCCACTTTCATAAACTTTTCTCTTTCTCCCTTTATGAATCACACCTTAAATCTCGACCTTAAAAAATGGTGATGGAATTATTATTCCATTTGTCTAACCCCACAATTACGTTTATTTTTTAAGGATTAAGCTTAATCAATCCTATAATAAGTTTATAGAATCTATTTAGTTTTAATTGTCGAACACAGTTAGTGTTTATAATCAATAATTATTATTGATAGTTGATAATTAATTATAATTTATATATTTAATTGTTTAATAAAAGTATTTATAATTTTTATTATTTATATAAAATGACTAATAATAAATTATTTACTTTATATTTTTATATATAAAAATAAAAATATATATATTATTTAAGAATGAATGTTATAACTAATTTCATTATTATTTATAATAGTTTTATATTTATCTATTATTTTTATATTTATAAATAATTTATTAATATAATAAAATCAATTTTTAAAATATAAAAATTTTATAATTAATAAATTTTAAAAAATATATAATTTAAATAAAAAAATAAAATTAAAGCCGCTACCGTTATTAAAAATAAAATTCTAAAAATGGAGCTGACAGAATTGATAGATAATTAGGACTAGAATAGCTAATTCAAAAATTTTACCAAACCCATGATCGTAATTGTTGGACAGCTATGAGCTGCTCCAAAACACTAAATTAAATACTACCTTAAACTTTTCTTATTTTAAATATTAATTCTAATAATATTTAATTTATTTAAATTAAATTAAATTAAAATTTTATTAATTAGTATAATAAAAAATTATTTTTAATATTTTCTATTTCTTTTCAACTTTTCTTATTAACCTTCTTTCTCACTTTTTTTTTCCTTCTTTATCCTTAAAAGTATAAAGGAGTTAAATTATTCATGAAATACTTGAAAATTTCAGTAAAAGTTTAATTTAGCTCAATTCATTTGCTTAATAATTCAAAGTAGAATTTGATTTTTATGCTCATTTAATAAATGAGTCAAGTTTAAATTTATTATACTCAACTCGTTTAGACTTAAAAGACGGCTTATTTATAAGGTCATAAACCAACTTATATATATTTTTGTGACTATTCATAAAAAATTAAATTATAAATAAAATAATTATATATATATATATATATAAACATATATAATTTATGACCATATTATAATTTAATAAATTGTATTGTCATTATTATTAATTTAATTATTTTGATTTATTAAGTCTTTTATTAAATGATTTTTAGATAACAACTAATAAAAAATATTTTTTTTAAAGTTTAGCTAATTAAGCTGTAAAATAATTCTTAATAGATTATAATAATCATAAACATAATGTGAATCATAAATGTAAGATTCAACTATTACCCTAATAATGGATCTTGAATAAATAAATTCTCACAGATTGTTGCATACATTTTGCATAGACATTTAGGTTTAATTTCATAGCCATTTTATTTGATTATTAGTCACTTTTAGCTAATTTCATTAGTTATTTAGATAGTTTTTCATAATTGCCAATTTTGGATTAATTTATAATTTTTATTTTGTTTTGTAGGAAAAATGATGCTTTTGAGGGACTAAAAAAAAATTTTGCTATTGAGGAGCTAAAGATGTCAAAAACGAGTTTCAAAGTTGAAATATGCATTGCCCAAATTGCGCATAACTTGCCACATAAGTTGTGCAGATCTGCATAAGGAGAAGAACCAATGTCCCAAACCTGCCGATATTTGCATAAGTTACCGCATAACTTATGCAGATTTGTGCCTCCCTTATGCAACTTCACGGAATCCTGCATAACTTATGCAGTCTTGCACCTCGCTCATGCAGTTCTGCACAGAGAGCCAGAAACCAGCCGAAAACTACATAAGGGACTGCACAACTTATGCAGTCGACTTATGCAATCCCACAAAGACTTCATAATGAGCTGGTAGAAGATTTCTCAGAAAATTACACCTCAAACACACCATTTTAAGGCTCCTTGTCAGAAAATGTTATAAATAGGCCCTTATCCCATTTTAGAAGGGGGAGGAAAAGAAAAGAAGGGGGCAGCAGCTGAGGAGTCAAGAAAAAGGGAGCTAAAACGTCACCCCCTCCATTTCCAGACAGATTTGGAGTTTTCTTTCCTTTCTTGCACATTTCCTACCTTTCTTGTATTGGGTTTCTTTAGTTTTAGTTTATTTTCATGATTTATTTCCTCTTTTACTTAGAAGTTCTTGTGTTAAACATGGATTGTGAGTAGTTTTCTTTGATTCTGGAGTAAGGGATGTAATATTTTAGTTATTTTTGTGGATTTGAACTGGGTTAGTCCCAATTTAATGAATTTATGAGGTTTAATCTATTTCTTGTGTGCTTATTCACATGCTTAATGAAGGGCCCCATTAAGTTATGTTCTTAATCCTTGGTTGAAGCACCGAAAGGAGAAAACCAAGTGATAGTTAATCAAGAAATTGGACTTAATTAACTTAGATCTAGAAATAGACTAAGGGTTAAGAGGGTTTTAATAGATTGATTAAAGAACCTAATGGGTCTTGGTTAATTTTAACTCCACGAAAGTAGGATTAAGTTAATTAAGGCACTCTTTGTCTCACTCGAAAGAGTTTTTAAAGGATTTTAGAATTAATCTCCTTTAAACCCATAAATTTCATGGATTGGGCTAGCTAGGGAAAATTCCAAAATGACTTAAATATGAACCCTTAACTCCAGAATCGTCTTTTATCATTTATTGCTTGGAATTTTATTTTTGAGTGTTTAGTTTAATCTCATTTTATTAATTTTCATTATTAATATTATCAATTTCTTTATTTTGCGAATTATTAAATTAGTCATTGTTTGAATTTAGTTTTGCATTTTCATACTTTATGCTTCAAATTCCTTAATTTCTTTTATAAAATCTGATTAAAATACAATTTTAACATATTTTATTTTATATCAAAAATTCAATCATTAACACAACTCCTCGTGGGAACGATATCTTTTTCTATACTACTTGAACGACCCGTGCACTTGCGGTTAGGACACATCAAGTTTTTGGCGCCGTTGCCGGGGAGTTGTTTGTTTAAGATTAAATTCTTGATTATTTTAGTTGTTTATAGTTTTATCTTTGTTATCTTTTCATTTTGTGTTTGTTTGTTCTTTTTTAGGTACTCTTAATCTTTTATGAGAAGAGCTAAAAGCACAAGTGACACATCCTTATTGTTTAATCCTGAAATTGAGAAGTTTTGTAGAGCCAACAAGAAAGAAACCAGAAGAAGTAAAGAAGCACTGAGAGCAGCTGAAATTGAAGGAGACATGGCTGATGAAAGAATTAGAATTGGTGGTGGTAATGTTGGAAATGATCAAAACAATGAAAATGCAGCCCAAGGTGAAGAGGTTGTAAATGCTAATGTGCCTAGGGGAAGTATGATGGATTATGCTTTTTCTCGTTTCGATGACTTGAGAAAGAGTATAGCAAGACCAAGAATTGATGCAAATAGTTATAAGATGGATTTTGGAATACTACAAATGATTCAGAATTCTCAATTCGGAGGTCATCCTTCAGAAAATCCTCATACTCATCTTAAGAAGTTTGTTATGATCTGTGACATGAAAAAGCAACCAGGAGTGTCTGATGATGCAGAAAGGCTAAAATTGTTTCCATTCTCTTTGAAAGATAGAGCATTGGATTGGCTTGATTCTTTACCTCACAACTCAATTACAAATTGGGAGCAGCTCACTGATGCATTTCTTGCCCAATACTTTCCACCTGGAAAAACTCAAGAGTTGAGGAATCAAATGATTACTTTTAGACCAAGAGAAGATGAGACTCTTTATGAGTCATGGATGAGATGGAAGAAGTTGGAGAGACAATGTCCACATCATGCCATTCCTAAATGGATGATAAACCAGAATTTTTACACAAATGTCACTCCTGCTATCAGAGGAATCATTGATGCTCAAAGCGGAGAATTCATCATTAAGCATGAAGATGAAGCTTATGAGTTATTAGAGAAAATAGCAAAGAACAGTCATTTATGGAGTAGTCCAAGAGGGTCAACTCCAACTCAAAAAAGGCAAGTTGCTGAAATGTATGAGCTTGATCCATTCAACATGATTAATGCCAAATTTGATGCACTCACTAATGTCCTTGCTAAGAAAATGGAGGATTTAAGTATGCTAGTCAGTTCATCATCATGCTCTGGAAGTTCTCAACAAGTTACTTATGCAGAAGGAACAATGAGCTGTGGAGTAGATTATCCTTCATATGCTTGGAGGAATCATCCCAATTTTTCATGGGAGAATCAGAAAAATCAAGCTTCAACTCAGAACTTTCCACCACAACAACAAGGGCATCAATACCAACAACCTAGGCAACCACCACCTAGTTTTCAGCAAAAGAATGCAAATCCTGCACCTTTACCAAAACAGCAAGAACAAAATTCTACCACAGAGGCTTTATTATAACAAATTCTTGCTAATCAAACTAAGCATGATGAAGAGATGAGAGAGATGAAAGCAAGGCTGGAACAAATGCAAACACACAATAGAATGCTGGAAAATCAGATTGCACAACAAGCATGCTCATCAAGTACCAATTCTATGGGAAAACTTTCTAGTCAAACAGAAAATCCAAGAGAGCAATGTCATGCCATCACACTGAGGAGTGGTAAAATAGTGCATACTGAGAAGAGTGAAAAAGTTGAGAAGAGAGAAAATGAGAAAGATGTCGAGGGAGATGAAAAACAAGAGAGTGCAGAAAAAGGTAAAGAGGAGGTTGAAGAGAAAGAAGAGAAATACATACCTCCAAAGCCTTACAAGCCACAGCTTCCCTTTCCATAGAGATTTCAAAAAGCCAAGCTTGATAAGCAATTTGGGAAGTTCTTAGAGGTTTTAAAGAAGCTATATATAAATGTGTCTTTTATCAATGCTCTTTCCCAAATGCCTTCTTATGCTAAGTTTTTGAAAGAAATTCTCTCAAACAAAAGAAGACTTGAAGATTATGAGACTGTAGCCTTAACTGAGGAATGTAGTGCTATCCTCCAAAGGAAACTTCCTCCAAAGCTCAAGGATCCAGGGAGTTTTTCACTTCCATGCCACATTGGGGAATCATGTTCTGTAAAAGCTTTATGTGATTTAGGGGCTAGTGTAAGCCTTATGCCCCTCTCCATCTATGAGAAGCTTAACATGGGAGATCTTAAGCCAACCCACATTTCTCTTCAGTTGGCAGATAGATCAATTAAATATCCAGAAGAGATCTTGGAAAATATACCACTGAAGGTTGGAAAATTTTACATCCCAGTTGACTTTGTCATTTTGGACATGGAAGAAGATTCTCATATGCCAATTATTTTGGGGAGGCCTTTCCTGGCTACAGCTGGTGCTTTGATTGACGTGAAAGGTGAAAAGCTTACTCTTAGAGTCGGAGAGGATCAGTTAGTCTTCAATATTGGCAATGACAAGAAGAAGCAACATGAAGATGTAAACTCTTGTTTGAGAATTGATATAGTTGATGAGTTAGCAAAAGAGCACTTTAGAAAGAGCTATCCAAAGGCTTCTCTTGAAAGTTGTCTTATCTATGAAGGGAGTATCAATGATGAAAATCCAAAAGAGGCTGCATTTGCACAACATTTGAAGAGTAATCCACCTTGTCATATGGCACCAATCTTTCAACTTGAGCAAGTGGAGAAAAGTGAGGTCAAGCAACCATCTCTCAAAGAAAAAGAAGCACCAAAGGTCGTCAAGAAAGAAATGGTTGGATTTTTAGACAAAGCAACAAAGATCTTCTCATGTGATGGAAAGAAAATGAAGTATAAATTCATTGAAGCATCTATTGGAAATAGAGGCAATAAATTCCAATTCCAGCCACCATGAAGCATGACAAGGGTCAAGCTAAGGATCATAAATTAGCGCTCTTAGGAGGCACCCCAAGTTTCTTTATTCTATTTTTATTAAGTTTATTCCATTTGCATTATTTTTGTTTTAATTATCCCTCAAATTCAATTTTGACATTGTTGAATTTTTCCTTTTGTAGATGCATTTTGAAGGACTAGAGGCTATTGCACTGTTGGGAAGTTATTCTTACTTGATGTTTTAATTGTTTGCTTCCCCAAAACTGATTTGTTTTAGTTGCCTTTATTGCAGATTCTTTTGGCTTGTGCAAAGAAGTTTTTGTGAGCTAATTCTACAGTATATGCTATCAACTATTTCTTATTGGCTGAGGTTGGGTGTATTATCTTCATATATCTATGTTTTTAATGTTGATATGATGGTAAGTGGGTCATTTTAGTAGTTTTGAGCTTATGAGGGTTGTGTGATTCAATGTGCACATACTGCATTTTCTTGGCATAACTTAGAGAGTCCATTTTCTTTTGTGGATAAATGCAACTTTATGCAGATTTTTTATTAAGTTTTAATGTGCTAAATGTTAATTTGCAGAGTTTGAGTTGAAATGGCATAATTCACAAATGCCTCTTATGCAGAATTCACTTCTACAAGCTTGTATGATGCAATTGTGATGGATTTTGTATATATTGATGTGTTTTTTGTGATAATTTTTCATGATTTATGCTTCATAGAATTATATTTCTTCATTCTAGTGTATTTTTCAAACTTGCAAATCATTTTTAATTGTAATCTCAATCTTATTGAATTGTGCATAAGTAACTGTATAGCTTATGCAGCTTTTAGACCACAATTTTTGCCGTTTTTCATCTCTGCTGCAATCTGCATAAGGATGTGCATAGCTTATGCAATTCTGCACAACCACATTTTTGTCAAATTTCACTTCTGCCGAAACTTGCATAAGTGTGTGCATAACTTATGCACTCTTGCATGACTTCAAATCCTGCATTTCCATTATCTGCTGAAATCTGCATAAGAGAGTGCATAAGTTATGCACTTCCGCATAACCACATTTCTTGGAACTCCATTTTCTGCCGAAACTTGCATAAGGGAGTGCACTGCTTATGCACTTTTGCATTACCACATTTTCTGCACTACCATTTTCTGCCGAGACCTGCATAAGGCAGCGCATAAGTCATGCACTTTTGCATAACTGACTTTTCACACTACAAATTTCAGCCGAAACCTGCATGACCAAGCGCATAAGTTATGCACTTTTGCATAATCAATTTTTCACACTCCCATTTTCTGTCGAAACCTACACAACTTAGTGCATAACTTATACAGTTTCACACCACTCAACTTCCTGTTATTTCATTTTTGCCGAAACTTGCATGAGAACCTGCATAACTTGTGCACCATCACCTCCATCCTAACCACCACCTCAACAGCAGCACCCCCATCTAGTTCAGCAGCAAACCATTTAGACAAGGGTAAAGCCATAAAAATAGATTGATTCTTGATCTATTCTTGTTTAGCTTCTAGTAGTTTCCCTTTATATACAGTGTTTACATTTTTAAGGTTACTGGAACAAATTTAACTTACTTTGATTTAGTTTGCTGAACAAATTGAATGGATGGTAACTTTGGCTTTTCACTGTTGCTTTATGATTATGGGCTCCAATTTTGCATACTAGTGTACATTCCTTCCTGACCCACAATTCTCTTCATTTTTTTTCTATTATATAATTCTGCTGCAGTTTTTAGTCCACTGCACAACTTATGCAGTTATTTATGCAACTCATTTCAAGGTTTTGTATGCTGCATAACTTGTGCAGCCTGCTTATGCACTGTATATAATTACATACCTCTGCTGGTGTTTGCACATTTTTCCTTGATATATCATTATGCTGCAGCTTTTCAATATACTGCACAGGCTGTGAAACTCCTTTTGCAAATGTTCTGCATAGCCTGTGTAGTCCCTTATGTAACTCATGCCATACTGCACAGCTTATGCACTCTCCTTATGCACCTGTTCTGTACAGCATTTATTCTGCATAACTTGTGCAGCTTTCTTATGCATCACCATCATCTCTAGAATTCACATTTTAGCTGCTAAATCATCATTCTATGCGGGTAACCTTTCACATTTGCTTTTCACTTCACTAATACCTGGTTATTCATTTTTAACTTGAATTTCACTATGCACTACCTTAGACATCGAGGACAATGTCCAATTTTGAGTTTGGGGGTATGCATTAATGTTTTAATTTTGATTTTTTGCAAAAAGTTTTCACATTTTAATATAGGAAATAGTAAAAAAAAAAAAAAAAAAGAAACATTTCATTCCATTTCATTAGCATACACATACATTGTAATTAGATTGCATACATTATATTGTACATATATACATGCACTACACATTATCTAGGAATCATACCATATAGATATTACAAATAGATTTGTTTTATTTAGTTAATGCATTGCTCATTTTTAGGAATCATGCATCATGAAATAAAATCTTTTGCCAAATCCCTTGAGTATTGAAAAGTTGCCTATGAGAGTGATTTGATTTACCTTTAGTTGGGTTTATGGATTGAAAGTTTCCTAAGAGGTGCAAAGTTTTGAAGTGTTATTGTAATGGCCCGGCCCACTAGTGATATTATCCGCTCTGGGCCGAAGCCCTCACGGTTTTAAAACGCGTCACTAGGGGTTACGAATCACTAACTTATTAACCCAGCATCTCTCCCGTGTTTTGTCGATGTGGGATTTGCCTAGGGTGTTACAATCCACCCCCCTTATGGGACTCAGCGTCCTCGCTGAGGTTTGCCCCACCATCGTTCAAGGTTCCACGCGGAGCAGCTCTGATACCACAAATGTAATGGCCCGGCCCACTAGTGATATTATCCGCTTTGGGCCGAAGCCCTCACGGTTTTAAAACGCGTTACTAGGGGTTACGAACCACCAACTTATTAACCCAGCATCTCTCCCGTGTTTTGTCAATGTGGGATTTGCCTAGGGTGTTACAGTTATCCCTTGCCTATATCTTCTTAGCCAAAAAGCTACCCAACTAGTCATTTGGAGATGGACGTGTTTAGAGGGAGTTATTGGATATAAGGTAGTCAAATGATGTCTCACTAATCCTAGAACAAATTTTCTAAACCTTTCGAGGCGAAATACCAGCTTGTACTTGAAAAGAGAGATGATTAGGCATTCTTTGATTTAAACCTTCTCATTTTAAACCTTTGGCCTTTTTTCCTAATTAGAATTAACACTTGCAAACCTCTTTGAGCCTTTTTATTTCTAATTTTTTTTGAAACTCTTATTGTTACCTAGCCAATGAACTAAACATTCCAACTCTTTTCATGAGGATAATTGAATATTAGGTACACTTTATACTCTGATATTAAAAAAAAGAAAAAAAGAAAGAAAGAAAAAATACAATAAAAGGGAGAAGAAATGCTTGTTATCTTGTAAAAGTGCTAGTATATGTGCTTTTCATTATTGTCATTCAAATTGAAGGAAATCCACCCAAAGTAATTAAAGGAAATGAGTTTGGGGATGGCATTTTTAGGGACAATCATCAAGAGAAAATGCAAGATACAAGTTTAAAGTATCAAAGTGTCCCTCCATTTTTATGTGTTTTGTAAAATATGCTAGCACTTGACAATTCTCATTGTGTATTTCTCTCCTCCATATATAAATATATATAAAAAATAAAAAAATAAAAAAATAAAAAAATAAAAAAAGAGAAAGAAAAAAATAATAATAAAATAAGAAGTGTACCTTATGTTTTCAAGATTGAAAATATTCTCATGCTTTGAATCCTTTTTCCTCTTTTTCTTCTTAACCTCATTTTGAACCCCATGGCCCCATTACATCCCTAAAAAGACCTTTGATCTCTTGATAGTACTTGCTACATTAGTGGAGATAGGAGTAGGGAATTTGCCTATGGGATTAGAAAATTATCCATTCATTTATTTAATTCCATCATTCTATATAGAGATACTTTGACTATTGATTGTCCTATAATTCCTTTTAAGCATGACTCTCTCTTTTGATTGGTTGGTTTGGGAATTTTGGAAGATAATTGACTTGATAGCTAAGCGATGAAAGCTTGGATAAGCATTAGATTCTTTGCATCTTAAAGGATGGGTATATGGATTGTTGGTATGGCTAAAGGTATGTTAAGCTACTTTAATAGGTTATTTTCATAGCTCTTTGGATAAGGCACCCCTAAAAATTGCATTACATTTTAAAGTTTGCTTGAGGACAAGCAAAAGCTTGAGTTTGGGGGTATTTGTTGCATACATTTTGCATAGACATTTAGGTTTAATTTCATAGCCATTTTATTTGATTATTAGTCACTTTTAGCTAATTTCATTAGTTATTTAGATAGTTTTTCATAATTGCCAATTTTGGATTAATTTATAATTTTTACTTTGTTTTGTAGGAAAAATGGTGCTTTTGAGGGACTAAAAAGAAATTTTGCTATTGAGGAGTGATTTCTACAGCTAAAGATGTCAAAAACGAGTTTCAAAGTTGAAATATGCATTGGCCAAATTGCGCATAACTTGCTGCATAAGTTGTGCAGATCTGCATAAGGAGAAGAACCAATGTCCCAAACCTGCCGAAATTTGCATAAGTTGCCGCATAACTTATGCAGATTCGTGCCTCCCTTATGCAACCTCACGGAATTCTGCATAACTTATGCAGTCTTGCACCTCGCTCATGCAGTTCTGCACAGAGAGCCAGAAACCAGCCGAAAACTGCATAAGGGACTGCACAACTTATGCAGTCGACTTATGCAGTCGACTTATGCAGTCCCACAAAGACTTCATAATGAGCTGGCAGAAGATTCCCTCAGAAAATTACACCTCAAACACACCATTTTAAGGCTCCTTGTCAGAAAATGTTATAAATAGGCCCTTATCCCATTTTAGAAGGGGGAGGAAAAGAAAAAAAGGGGGCAGCAGCTGAAGAGTCAAGAAAAAGGGAGCTAAAACGTCACCCCCTCCATTTCCAGATAGATTTGGAGTTTTCTTTCCTTTCTTGCATATTTCCTACCTTTCTTGTATTGGGTTTCTTTAGTTTTAGTTTATTTTCATGATTTATTTCCTCTTTTACTTAGAATTTCTTGTGTTAAACATGGATTGTGAGTAGTTTTCTTTGATTCTGGAGTAAGGGATGTAATATTTTAGTTATTTTTGTGGATTTGAACTGGGTTAGTCCCAATTTAATGAATTTATGAGGTTTAATCCATTTCTTGTGTGCTTATTCACATGCTTAATGAAGGGCCCCATTAAGTTATGTTCTTAATCCTTGGTTGAAGCACCGAAAGGAGAAAACCAAGTGATAGTTAATCAAGAAATTGAACTTAATTAACTTAGATCTAGAAATAGACTAAGGGTTAAGAGGGTTTTAATAGATTGATTAAAGAACCTAATGGGTCTTGGTTAATTTTAACTCCACGAAAGTAGGATTAAGTTAATTAAGGCACTCTTTGTCTCACTCGAAAGAGTTTTCAAAGGATTTTAGAATTAATCTCCTTTAAACCCATAAATTTCATGGATTGGGCTAGCTAGGGAAAATCCCAAAATGACTTAAATATGAACCCTTAACTCCAGAATCGTCTTTTATCAATTATTGCTTGGAATTTTACTTTTGAGTGTTTAGTTTAATCTCATTTTATTAATTTTCATTATTAATATTATCAATTTCTTTATTTTGCGAATTATTAAATTAGTCATTGTTTGAATTTAGTTTTGTATTTTCATACCTTATACTTCAAATTCCTAAATTTCTTTTATAAAATCTTATTAAAATACAATTTTAACATATTTTATTTTACATCAAAAATTCAATCATTAACACAACTCCTCGTGGGAACGATATCTTTTTCTATACTACTTGAATGACCCGTGCACTTGCGGTTAGGACACATCACAGATCTAGAAAGCATACCTGATGCGGAGTTTTACTTGAGTCATGGCAGTAATTGAGAGAGACCCTTTGATTCAACAAACTGATTTCTCCCTCTTAACCCTTCTTGATTTACACACAAAACTTTAGCGATGGAAGACTTTCTTGAGATGACCCTAATATCTTTGACTTTATGAAAGAGAATGTGTGTAACCTTCTGGGTAGAGAGAAGACTAGCTTATATATATATCTAAGACTTAATCTGATACGTCCATCAAGTATCCTTATACAATTAGAATTATGATTTATTTTAATTAGAGTAATTCTTATACAATTAGGATTTGTATTAATTAAAATAAATATCAATTAATATTGGGCCATATTAAAGAAATTATTTTGGCCCATATGTAATATTAATTACTGGATAAAATCTTACATTTTCCCACTTGACACAATAATTAAGTGATATAAACTTTAATAACATAAACATTAGGCGTGCATAAAATAAACAAATCATTTCCATAATGTACTTCATAATTACCGTCCTATAACAAATTACTAAGTATGGTTTATTGCGATTGTACATTATTTAATCACATACTTCCTTCCATATACCATAATACTAGTAACTTACCATAGTAGGTACATAATGGATATATATTTATCACATCATATTCCACAATAATGTCTCAAAAGACTTTTCCCATTATCATTCACTCAAAATATTATGTGTACACAATTATGAGAAATAAAAAATACTTTAATGTATATCAGGAACACATCAATGAGCTCAGAGTGTCAAAGCCAATACATCATTAATTAATACAACCAAGACCCATTCTAAGCATATGTTCTTTAAATGTCTTAGGTTGTAAGCCTTTAGTCAATGGATCTACAATCATGAGATCAATATTAATATGCTCAATAGACACTCTTTGTTTCTAAACTTTCTCCTTAACGGCAAAATACTTTAATTACATATGTTTGGCACCCTTCGAATATTTGTCGTTCTTGGAGAAAATACTGCTGCGGAATTATCACAATAAATTTTCAGTGACTTGCTAATGGTGTTGACTACCCCAAGTCCTGAGATAAAGTTCTGCATCCATAGTGCATGAATTATATGAAAACATGTCATAAATTTTGCTTTCATAATAGATGAAATAATTACAGACTATTTTTCGGCATTTTTTCATAATATTGTTCCTTCAACTAATAAGAACAAGTAGCTGAAATAAATTTTTATTGTAACGCCCTCACTTTAAGAAATTCATACATTCTATTGTTCTGATGACTAACGTCTGTCTGGACAGCTAGGATGTCTAGAACTACATTAAACTAAAGTGAGGAGGCATAAATTGATTGAATAAATATTAAGAAAAATCAAGGAAAAATAAAAGAAATGAAGTGCAATTAGGTTAAATGAGCCAGAACCGCAACGATGGGTGACCATACTGGGAAGTATCGATAAATACAAATATCGACCACAAACTCGTGAGGAATCCTAAGAAATAATTTTAAGACTTAATTAGAGGTTTACTGAGGCACAAATGACATTAAAAATGCCAAAGAAAATTCAGGAGAATTTATTTATCGATACAGACCAAAAATAACCCGATAAGTCCAATGAAGGGCAGTATGGTCAAAACACCATCAGTGATGAATTTTGATCTGAATGTCAAGTGAAATGAGAGAAAATAAAATATTAAAAATCAGTTTAAATATGAATTATTAAATGGAAAAAGGGAAAAGAAAAGAAAAGAAACAAAATTAAAATGTAAATGAATTATTGCATAAGCATGACAACATGCATGACATCATTAAAATTAAAAAGCCAATTAAAATTAGACAACTTATATATGGATAAGAGATAAGATAATTGAAGAAAGGGAAAAAGTGGTCATCTTCCTCTCCATTTCAAGTGGCCGAACTCCATGAGAAACCTTCCACCATTTTTTTTTTCTTCTCGGTAAGCTTAAATTTCCATGCTTTCTTCACCTCAAAACCCTAGTTTGTCTTAACTAAAGTTAACCCTCACACCAAGAGGAAGCTTTTGATTTTCTTAAAGTGAAGAAATTCTAAGGTTTTGCACAAGTCCAAGAAGTGCCACTTAAAGGTTAGTGCTTAAACAAATCTCTTTCTTCTTTAATTAGCTTAGGCATGCTAACTTAAGTGTAAATGTTAAGAAATTAAAAGAAAACAACGGGTATGTAAATAACCAAATTTCGGCAGCCATGAAAAGAGTGGGAATTTGATGATTTTGATAGAATTAAATTGTTTATTAGAGTTATTAATGAGCTTATGTGATAGACAAATTGATTGGATATAAGTTTGATATGTGTTTACATGAATTTGAGAAATGTTAAATTAGGGTTTTGACCTAACTTTGAGAATTTTGTGTTGTGACTTGAAATTGATGATGTTGAGACCATTTGTTGACTAATTGAAGTGCCATAAATATGAATTGAAGTTTGGAAGTTTGGTGGAATTGAAAATTGGAAGTGTTGTTTCATGTGCAGGAATTCTGGACCTATGAGTCCAGCAAGATTAAACAGCCATAGGTAGAGTTATGTTGCTTCAGTTGGTGTAAGGACAATTGAAGATGAAACTTAGGACAATTTATCACATTTTTCTTGAAGAGAACATGCCCAATAACTGTCCCTAACCTGGCCAAAAATTGGCTTGAATCCGGGTAACCCTATTCAGGACTTGGAAAAATGACCAAATGAACAGTAAATGTTCAAATGGCCATAACTCACACTAGGAAGGTCAGAATGACCTAAATTTTATATCATTGGAAAGATTAGACATAGGACTACAACTTTCATTGAGAACACCAAGCCTAGAAATGCCTCTAACTGAATGAAATTGTTGACTCAAGTTAGGATACCAAACTGACCTGCACCATTCTGCCCAGAATTTCCTGGACTAAAGCTCACCTGACCAGTTTTGGCAAAATGGCCATAACTTGGTCTATAAAAATCCAAATCCAATGAAACCAGTGATAAATTTCCACAAGACATAGATCTACAACATTGATGATTTGACCAAAATCCAGAAACCTAGGGAACAAGGTCAATTGACTAGGTTAATTCAGTGTGTGAATTCTGGAAATTTCCTAAGTGACCATTTGACCCCAGAACACTCATTTAGTCATATCTACCACTAGAAAAACTCTAATTAGGATGAGCCATACTAATCTGGAACCCTAAGAAATAGGGCTCTAACTTTGTTTTAGACATGGTCTTCAAACTATGAACATAAGAACCCTAAAATGGAGGTCAAATCTATTGACCTGAACATGGACCCTGAAGATATAGGGTACATGAGTTTAGGCTAGTGATTTGGCTATAATTAATTCTACAAAACTTGAAAAATTGTAATAAAAATCTCAGAGTGACTATAAAACATAGGGTAACAACTTCTATGAAGAACCTTAGGCCTAAAAATGATTATAACATGACCAATTAATTAGACAAAGATAGACTCTAGAAACTGCAAAATTCTGGACCTTGAGAAAGGTTCATAAAATAACTTAGCATATGATATGAAATAAAATAGAAATACTTTGTTAAGCATAAAAATGACATGAATTAATGAAACTATAGGTATGAAATAACATTATTTTGCCCAAAGTACACCTAGACTCATTTATATAGCTTGGATCTATTGGTATACCAATTAGGGACTACATATTGCAGTACTGCCCACAGGGATAATCATTGACAGATAACATATGTCTAAGATGATTATTCTACTGGTTTTATGTCTGCCCAATGGCCATAGTACCAATTTTCATTATTACTGGCTTATGCCTGCCCGCTGGCCTTGTGCCTGATATGACCGTTGTATACTGGGTAGACATACGGATGTCTGACTAGTATACTCCCTTGTATTCAGACTTTATAGTCTGTCATAGGTTACTTGGGCACAGTTATGAGAAATAAAAATTTAAACTTAAACAAGTACATGAGAAACCATTAATATGAAGTATATAAGACCGAATATGAATTACATAAATAGAAAAATCTCGATTAACTTAATTGCTTTCAAAGTTTTATAAACATGTAAAAGACTCTAAATTCATATAATTGTATATTTCTTTATAATGATATACGTAGGATAATTATTTCAATTATTTCGATATTTTTATTTCAATTTATAAACTACTAAGTAATATGCTTAGCGCGTTGGTTCTTACCATGCGTAGGTACTGGAGAGCAGCAGCAGCAATAGAGCTTAGACTAGACTTGGACTAGATCTGCTATAGTGTGGGTTGTCATCTCATCAGATATTTTTGGTAGGGCTCATGTACATATTAGATTTTACATTTTGGTGTTGTATGTAATTAAATGATGTAAATAATTTTGGATTGTATATAAATTGTAAATTATTGTATATGTAAACTTTATATGAATGAAATGTAATTTATTTTCTTGAAATTGATATGAGCATGAGAAGTGATATGATGAATAAATAGATGAAATGGATATATATTATTTTAACAGGTAACATGAAATCCACCATGCACTAATAGAACAGAGGAGACTCTATCTGGGTCTCCATAAAAATGAAATGAGATAAAAAAAATTTTCTACAAGTGTGATAATAAAATTAAATGGATATTAAATTAATATTGTAAACAATAAGACAAGATAGGATGCTCCGGCACCGAATGTAGCACGCCTTCCTCGGCTACACTGTAGACGGGAGAGGGTTGTTATATTTATTGTCAACACATCCAGCTAGATCTGAATCTAAATATCCAATCACTTCTAAATGATTAGATATCCTGTAAGTGAGTACGAAATCTTTAGTTTATTGTAGGTACCATAAAACTTTATTTACAGCTTTCTAGTTATCAATGCCAGTATAAAGAATTGTACAGGTTTAAGCATACATCAAATTGTCCACAATTGAAGCATAAGGAATTGATTTCATTTCTTTACATTCCACATCATTCTTTGAACATTGATTGAGACTGAATTTATCCCCTTTTTGTATGGGAACAATTCCTGCTGAACATTTATGCATATTAAATCTCTCTAGAATTCTATCAATATAGGCTTTCTAAGACAATCCCAACAGTCATTGTGATCTATTACAAAATATTTCTATTCTAATTACAAAGGATGCCTCTCCCATATCTTTCATTTCAAAATTTATTGAGAGAAAATCTTTAGTCTCACGTAATATGCCCAAATCATTTGCAGCAAACATGATATATCAACATACAGAATTAAGAAAATAAACATACTCCCACTGATCTTAAGATAAATATACATCGATTAATGACCTTTTTCTTTAAATCAAAAGACTTTATGGTATCATTGAACCTAATATACCATTGGTGGGAAGCTTACTTAAGTATGTATATTGATTTCTTAAGTTTACACACCATATGGCCTTTTCCTTCAATTGAGAAATCTTTAGGTTGGTCCATATAAACTTCCTCTTCAAGTTCTTCATTTAGAAAGGCTGTTTTTACATCTATTTGGTGTAACTCTAAGTCATAATGAGCCACCAATGCTATGATAATTCTTAACGAGTCTTTCTTTGAGACTGGTGAAAATGTTTCTTTATAGTAAACACCATCCTTTTTAGTATAACCCTTGGTAATAAGTCTTGCTTTATATCGTTTGATTTTGCCATTCAAGTCACGCTTGGTCTTAAAGACCCATTTACACCCAACTCGTTTAGATCCTTTAGGCAATTCGATAAGATCCCATACTTTGTTTTGTTCCATAGATTTTAACTCATCTTTCATGGCATCTAACCACTTATCAGACTCATTACTTTCTATAGCTTGTGAAAAGGAAACTGGATCTTTATTAATTCCTTTGTCAAAATCTAACTTTTACAAGTAAATCACGTAATCATTAGCAATTGCTGATCTCCTTTCTCTTTAAGATCTTCTTAATGGCATTTCTTATGGTTTACCTTCATTAGCTCTTTATTGGTTAGCTTCTTTAGGATGTGTTTCATCATTATGTTGTGTAGCATTGTTAGGTCCTTCAACAACTGCTGGAACAATATGTGGAGCAGGAGTGGATATTGAAACTTTAATAGGCACATGAAAATCAACTTTATTTTCTTGTATATCCACATCCTGTCTCTCAACACTCCCACTAACTTTACCATTCTCAAGGAATCTTTCATTATCAGTTTCCACAATTCTTGGACTATGCTTTGGAACATAAAACTTATATCCTTTAGATTTCTCTAGATAACTAATAAAGTATTCACTTATCGTTTGAGAATCTAATTTCTTTTCATGTGGATTATAAATTCTTGCTTCTGCTTGGCAATCCCAAACATACAGGTGCCTTAAACTAGGTTTTCTTCTAGTCCACAATTCATAAGGTGTCTTTGAGACTGCCTTGCTAGGAACCCTATTTAACAAGTATACAGTGGTTTTAAGTGCATATATCCATAAAGATATAGGTAAAGAAGAGTTACTCATCAAACTTCAAACCATATCTATTAAAGTTTGATTTCAACTTTTTGCCACCTCATTTTATTAAGGAGCACTTGGCGTAGTATATTATGCACATATGCCAAACTTTCTGAGAACTTTACAAATGGACTAGGACATTGTCCCATTTCAATGTGTTTCCCATAGTATTCACTACTTCTATCTGGCCTTATTATTTTCACTTTTCTATCTAATTGCCTCTCAACCTCATTTCTGTACACTTCAAATGCATTTATTGATTGAGATTTTTTATTAAGCAAATAAATATGTTCATAACATGAAAAATCATTAATAAAGGTAATAAAATACTTTTATCTACTAATAGATGGGGTATCAAAAAGCCCACCTATATCAGTGTGTATAATTTCAAGAAGCTTACTACTTCTTGCGGCTTTTTTCTTATTGTGTTTGGTTTGCTTTCTCTTAATGCAATCCACACACATCAATATCAATAATATCTAAACTCGGTAGAATCTCATTCTTTATTGACCTTTCTAATCTTTCTTTGGATATGTGACCCAAACGTTTATGCCACAAGAAAACAGAATTGTCATTCAGTCTACTAGACTTAATTCCAATATTGCTAAAAGTGACAAGCAAGGATTCAGCAAAATTATCACTAAGGTTTCAGTATATATAGATCATCATTAAGAATTCCAAAAATAATAATAGAATTATCATTATTATTAAATAAACTAAAACATCCATGCCCAAACTTAACATTGAACCCAAATTCATCAAGTTTTAAAATAAAAATGACATTCCTAGAAATTGAAAGCACATAGAAGGTTTTTAATAGGTCTAGTTGATAACCATTATCTTAGACCAAATGGTAAGTCTCTATGCCTTCAATTAGAGCTTTCAATGGCTCCCCATAAATAGGAAGTCTTAATAGGGTTTTCTGTTTGGACCATAAGGAATTCTTTCATCACATTGGAGACATAAATAGTAGCATCAAAATCAAGCCATCAAATATTATTAGGAACTTCAAATAAGTTTGATTTGAAACATACATAAGCATAAAGATTACCTTTCTTTTCAAATTAAGCTTTATTTTTTAGGCAATTTTTTTAATAGTGTCATACTACCATTTATTCCTTTTCTTAGCTTAAGTAACATTTGAATATCCTTTCTTTTTCTTCTTAAACTTGTTGGCCTTTGGTTTAAGTCCTTTACCAGCTCCTTGACCCATAATGTTGATAGAATGAGTCCCTTGATTCTTTAGTCTCGTTTCCTCCTGAACTAGCTTACTGGCCAATTCATTAACATTCCACTTATCCTTAATAGTGTTATAATTGATTTGAAATGGCCCATATTCAAGAGGTAGTGAGTTCAGAATGAACTGCACCAAGAAGGAATCATCCACCGCCATCCCTATGGTCTTTAGCCTTGCTGCAATATCACTCATCTCTATAATGTGCTCATGCATACTCTTCGACCCATTGTACTTCATGGTCGTGAGTTGTGCCATTAGAGTACCAGCGAGTGACTTGTCTGTAGAACGAAACCATTTTTCCACAAAATTAAGGTATTCTTTTGTATTTTTAGTTTGTGGAATTGTTGTCTTGATGTTGTTAGCAATAGTCATTCGCAAAAATATAAGGCTTAATCTATTTGACCGTTCCCATTGCTTATGGTAGAACTTCTGTAACACACCCGTTTGCATAGCCTGGTAGATTTCACTGTTCCGGTGACCGGTGTCTGTCCGGACAATTAAGGGGATTAGAACCATACTTAAGACAACTAGAGAAACCATAAACACCAATAATTAGTAATTGCCAATTAGTTAAGTATAAATAAGAAAAACAGAACATAAGAAGTTAAACGAGCCGAGAGTCACGGCGATGGATGACCTCTTCGGGAATGACTGCGAAGTCATTTTAAACTCAAATTTCGAACCGTAAAATGTGACGCCGCGGTCCTTAGGACCCTTATGAACATAGTAAAAAAGAGAAAATCACGAAAAGGAACTGTTAAGCCAGTCAAATAATTAGGTCAGGGAGCCGGAAGAAATATTAGATTATTTGCAAACCGAGATGAACCGGCGAGGGGTAATTTGGTCAATTGACCCCTAGAGCTGACTCCTGACCTAACTGTCAAATAAAATCGGAGAAAAAAAAATTTCGGAATCGAGAATTAAATTAAAGAACTAATAGAAAAATAAAAAAAAAAAAAGAAAGAGGAAAATGAAAAAGTAAAAAGGGTGATGACATCATGCATGACCTCATGCATGATGTCATAAAAGAATTAATTAAATTATTTATTAAATGGGATTTTGTGGTCTTCCATCAACTAAAATAAATAAAAAAAAGAAATGAAAAAAATTCAATTTTGGTCTTCTTTTTGCTATTGTGCCGCCCACCTTTCCCTCACCTCTCCATTGAAGAACTCCATTAAAGCTTGAGTTAAGCTTTCTTCCAACTACTTCAATCCACTTTGACCTCAAAATAAACCATAAAAACTTGTTAGTTCAACTTGAAGAAGCTTTAGAAGAAGGAAAGAAAGGGAATAAGGGAGTGAAATTGAAGAATTGAAATTCAAGTGGAGGTAAGCAATTTACTTTGAAAATTTTAGTTTCTTATTTATGTGTTTAGCTCAAGTAACTTAGATATTAACTTAAAATTAAAAGAAAAAGATTGTGAGGGACCAAACTGAAATTTTGACCTGTTGAACGGAGTATGAATTGCATGAATTTAATGAGTTTGAATGAGTTTAAAAGCTTTGATTAGTTGAATGGTTAAGGTTAAGTGCACTAATTGTGATTAAATGCATGAGATGGATGAGTTAGGGTTTGAATGTTAGGGTTTGTGAACCAAATTTTGGAGAAATGCATAAATGATGACTTTGACCTATTGTGAGCTGAAAAATGGTCAATAATGACTAAAGGAGATGTGTGGGAATTATTGGAATAGAGGTCAAATTCGTAAGGTAACTTTGAAGGACTAAAACGGAAATTTTACAAGTCCAATTGATATGGAACCAATTGGGGATGAAAATAGACATAAAATGGCACAATTTTCATTGAGGAACCATGCCCAAAAACTGACCAAAACCTAGTGAACCAATTGACCAAAGTTGGATAAGTGCAGGCTGCCACTGCACAAACTGACCAAATGAACAATATTAGTTCATTTGGTCATAACTCGAGTTAGGCAGGTCAAAATGACCTGAAATTTTACCAGTAATTAGATAAGATATAGATCTAAAACTTTCATGAAGAACACCAACCCAAATTAGGCTATTAACCTAATCAAATTATTGGGCAAAGTTGAGTTACTGAACCTGTAAAACTGCAGATTTCCATTTGAACAGTAAAGTTCCAATGGTTATAACTCTCTCTAGAAAACTCCGATTTAGGCGATTCTTGAACCGATGGAAACTAAGACATAGTAGAACATTTCGTATGAAGGAAATTAGACCAAATTATGGACTTAACTTGATCAAATTACTGAACGAAGTAGGATCAAAAATCTGCCAGAACCAAAATAGCGATTTGAGCGATTGCGTGAGCGATGGTAATTGTATTTTGGCTATAACTTGAGCTACAAAACTCCAATTGGGGTGATCCAAAAATGAGAATACACTTAAGACAATAAGGAAAATTTTCTATGAAGGAAGGTTTGCCAAATTCTAATAGTAGATTGACCAATGGAATAGTGCAACTAAGAGCACCAAAACTAAAATTTGACAATTTTGCAAAAAGGACTTAAGCTTTGAGAAAATGACCAAAACCAACAAGTTTGGTGACCAAAGTGTGGTATGTGGGTGAAGTTGGAGTTTCCATACCTATTAAGCCTTAAAAAGTCAACAATTTGACTTGAATAGTGTAATGAATAGTAACCCGAAACACAAAAACTTCGAGAACGTCGAAATTAGTACATTAAAGCTAGGTAAAAATGAAGTGAAATTTATTTTTGGATTTATGCTAAGTTATGGTACTGAAACACTGTGAAACTGTGTGTTTCAGCTGAAAAAGACTTGGAAACTCAAAGAGACTGAGTCAAGGCTTCAAGGCGACTCCAGTCAGGTTTGTGCACAATAATAATTGTTTAAATATTTTAAATCTCAAAAATTTGACTTCTTTGATTAATTATGTATTGTGTTGCCATTTTATAATCGTAAATGTGACTTTGGAAAGTGATCAGATTTCTCATAAATTGTTTGCATAAATTGTTTTGAATGGATTTTATGTTCACACTTAGCATGACAGTACCACATTATTCCTCCTCCATTTATGGGGTTGAGATCGTTTATTTTCCTCCCTCTCTGGCTTGCCAGTTGAGGTTGTAGATCGGATGAGTACTCATTAGCTAGCTAGCCACCTCCCTCATTGATTTCGATTAATGGGGTTGAGATTGCTTTGTCGTGGTGTACAACGCGGCATTGATCGAAAATTTTGTGTCATGGCTTAAGTTGTGTATGACTTTGGCAACACTGTGTTTATGAAATTGTTTGACTAAACTGTGTTTAATAGATTATTTGAAAAAATTGTGTTATTATGAACTTTGATATTTGTGAAATATGATTGACAAATATTTAAATTGTGTTTGACAATGAATGATTTATTTATTGTATTTTAAATTTTTATTGTGCACCACTGAGTATTTTTATACTCAGCGATAGCTTATTTATTTATCATGAGATAAGAGCAAGAGAAAGCAAAGAGTGAGTCATTAAATCGAGGACTACTCGACCATTTTATGCAGGTATTATTTTATACCCTTGTAGATAATCTTGATGTAAATATAAAAATGTTGTATGTATCAATGTAGTTGAGCATTGTAAATAAATTGTAATAATATTATTTTGGATTCTCTTACAGAAATTTAATATTTGTACATATGAATTTTCTGCTTTATGCTTTGTGAATGGAGATATTAAATATTTTGAGATGAGAAATCTTGATTTGTATTGTGAAATTATTTTGAATTGCATTGAATTGAGATGATTGAGTTATTGAAGGTTGGGAGTTGTGAAATATTTTTGGAAGTGTTTTTTTAGGTATTTGAAGAACTGTTTTCTCAAGTTTCAAATGGAACTCTGTCAAAATTTTTATAAAATTTGCGGCAAAATTTAAAAGGACAAAAATTTTTACTAGTCTTTAAGCTTTGAATAAATGGTTTTTAATTCTCACTAAAATGCTCATCACTTCCAAAATGTAAGAAAATCATTTTAAAATCCCTTGTAGGGTACTTAATGAGTTATCGGTAGGTGAAGTTCGGTAGTTCATTAAGTATTCTACGAGATCATGTTATGCCTTACGGAGGGGTAAGGTGTGACATGTTTTAGTGGTATCAGAGCATGGTTTTTCAATAAATTTTGACTATGTGTATGAACATTTTATTGATAAGTACAACTGCTCAAGTGTCTTTAATTGATACATATGACGTATTTACATCATGAATATGCACTAACGGAGGTCAACCTCCTTGTGTTTGATCTCAGGAAGTAGAAAATTTGAGAAAACGGAATGGAAGGAGGAGATCATTCTGAAGAACAATCTGTTGAGGCTGAGGTTCAAGGGAAAGCCCCAGCACTCCAGAACGTGAGTGGGTCAGCCACTCCAGCTCCTGCTCTAGCACCGCAGTTTTCTGCTCAATTTGTACAGCAGATGGCTACGTTCTTCCAGCAAATGGCGGGTAATGTGCCACCCCAAGCTCAAATGCCAGTACCTGTAGCACAACCACAGCCCTCAGCTCAGCAATATGAAAAACTGATGAAATTTGGGGCCACTGAGTTTGAAGGCACTGTGGATCCACTGGAGGCAGAACAGTGGTTGGAAAGAATGGAACGAGTTCTGAAAGCTGCGATTATGCGGAAGAGATGAAGTTCGAGTATTCAGTTTCCTTGTTACAAGGGGATGCATATGGATGGTGGAAGACCATCCCCCACAGCCTGGTTGAGCCACCTGTGCTGACATGGACAGACTTCCTGAGGGAATTCAGGCAGAAATGGGTTCCTGATGCATATGTAGATAAGAAATTGCAAGAATTCCTGAGTTTGAAGCAAGGGGACCGAACCATAGCAGAGTATGAGAGAGACTTCTCAAGGCTAAGCCACTATGCTGGAAGCTTAGTCTCTACCCCCAGAGACAGATGCAAGAGGTTTGAGTCCGGGCTAAGGCCAAGTCTGAGGATGCAAGTTGTGGGTTTCAGACATCAGAATTTCGCTGAATTGATCTCACAGGCCCTGGAACTGGAAAGGATAGAATCAGAAGGGGCAGTGAAGAAGGGTCCTCAAAAGAAAACTGAAAAGACTACGGGGCAAGCATCTAAAAGTGGTTCTAGGAAGAGGAAACAGTTTGGGGGATCTAGCTCAGTAAATGCAGAGGCATTTTTACGGCCAAAGACCACCCGGTGCAGTCGGTAGGCAACAAGCTTCTCGAGGATCTCTATCGATGCAGCGATGTGAAACTTGTGGGAAAACTCATTGCGGGGTTTGTTTCAAAGCTACTGGCGCATGTTTTAACTGTGGAGGGAGCGGACATTTCGCGAAGGATTGCACTAGTCCGCGCGGCCTGGATCTTTGGCTACATCGGAAGGATCAGCCCAAGTCTCTGCACCTAGAGGGTCACCGTCAGTTGCTAGAGGTAGAGGCAGAGGTAGGGGTCCTGGTAGCACTCACGGTAGTCGAGCACATTAACCGGCCCGGTATCGATGGCGCACGATCGAGTGTATACTATGCGTTAGAGGAGGAAGTCAAACATCGGATGTTGTAGTGGTAATTTTTCCATCCTTGACCAAGATGTGTATGTGTTATTTGATCCGGCTCCACACATTCGTATGTTAGTGCTAGTGTGATGTGTTCTCTTGCTATTCGGTGTGTACCAATGGACTATGATGTGCTAGTAACTAGTCCATTAGGCGGGAGGTCGAGTAAATAGGCTATATAGGGATTGTCCTTTGGTGATCCAAGGACACACTTTTTTGTCTGATTTAATTGAAATGCCCTTCAGAGATTATGACATTATCTTGGACATGGATTGGTTAGCCAGGCATCATGCGATGATTGACTGTAGACTGAAGACAGTCACTTTTGGTCTTCCTCAGTATAGTGATGTAGTAATACATGGGGAGAGACAGTTGTTACTTTCGAACATCATTTCAGCTGCACTGGCTAGAAAAATGATTAGAAAAGGGTGTGAGGCGTACTTGGCACATGTGATATACACCCAAGTGGGAGTCCAAAGATCAAGGACATTCCTCAGTATGTGACTTTCCTGATGTATTTCTGAAGAATTGCGGGATTACCTCGAGAAGAGAAGTGCGATTTGAAATTGATGTTATGCACAGTGTGGACCCAATCTCCATAACACCATACAGAATGGCACTGCATAACTAAAAGAATTGAAAAATCTGATTGCAAGAGCTCCTTGAAAAGGGCTTTATCCGCCCTAGTGTGTCACCTTGGGGAGCGCCCGGTATTGTTTGTAAAGAAGAAAGATGGCACTCTCGGTTATGCATTGACTATCGGCGATTGAATAAGGTAACAATAAAGAAACGGATACCCATTGCCCCAATGATGATTTGTTTGATCGGTTGAGTGCAGTATTCTCCAAAATTGACTGAGATCGAGTTATTATCGGTGAAAGTACAAGAGCAGAGTATTCCTAAAACTGCCTTCAGAACCCGCTATGGCCATTATGAGTTCTTGGTCATGCCATTCGGGTTAACTAATGCTCCGACTGCTTTTATGGATCTGATGAACACTATCTTTAAACCATACCTCGACCAGTTTGTTGTGGTATTTATTGATGATATATTGGTCTATTCGAGGAATGCAGAAGAGCATGATAGACATCTGCGGATTGTACTACAGACCTTGAGGGAGAAACAGCTATACGCCAAATTGTCGAAATGTGAATTTTGGCTGAAGGACATATCCTTTTTGGGGCACATAGTATCAGCAGAGGGTATTAAGGTAGATCCTAGCAAGATTGAAGCTGTTCTTAATTGGAAGCCACCCAAAAATGTCACAGATTCAGATTTTAGGGTTAGCTGGATACTACCGTCGATTTGTGAAGGGATTCTCTATGTTGGCATCTCCATTGACCAAGCTACTTAGAAAGGATGTGAAATTTCAGTGGACGGACAAGTGCTAGCAAAGTTTTGATGAATTGAAGAGATGTTTGACTGAGGCTCCAGTCTTGACTTTACCTACACCGGGTAAAGAATATACAGTTTACAGCGATGCTTCTCACAATGGGTTAGGTTGTGTGTTGATGCAAGATCGAAATGTCATTGCCTATGCATCACGCCAGCTAAAACCACATGAGAGGAATTATACGACACATGATCTGGCGCTTGCAGCTATCGTGTTTGCTTTTAAGATCTGGAGACATTATTTGTATGGGGAGAAGTGTTACATCTATACAGATCATAAGAGTTTGAAGTATTTGGGCACCCAGAAAGAGCTTACTTTGAGACAGAGGAGATGGTTAGAGTTGATAAAAGACTATGATTGCCTGATAGACTATCAGCCAGGGAAAGCTAATGTTGTGGCTGACGCCCTAAGTCGCAAGACTATGGCAAGTCTACAGGTTACTCCTTTATCTTTGGTACATGAGTTGAGATCATTACGTGCTAGTTTAGAGATTAATGATGAGGGGCCGACAGCAGTTACATGGCATGTACAGCCAGTGTTAATTGATCAGATCAGAATGGCTGCTCAGAATGATGAAAAGTATCAGAAGCTGTTGGAAGAAGTCAGACAGGGCAAGAAACCAGAGTTCTCAATCAGAGATGATGGTCTATTGCTACACCAGGGTAGAATATGTGTTCCTAATGATGTTGATTTGAGGCAGATCATTTTGAAGGAAGCACATGACTCTCCTTTTGCCATGCACCCTGGTGGTACAAAAATGTATAGAGGGCTAAAGGAGCATTACTGGTGGATGGGTTTAAAAAGAGATGTGGCAGAGTTTGTATCCAAATGCCTAAGTTGTCAGCAAGTAAAGGCAGAGCATCAAGTACCAACTGGGTTGTTACATCCACTGTCAATGCCAGAATGGAAATGGGAAAGAATAACTATGGATTTTGTGATGGGACTTCCGAGAACACAGAAGAGTCATGATGCAGTATGGGTCATTGTCGATAGACTAACTAAGTCTGCTCATTTTCTGCCAGTCCGAATGGACTACAGTCTAGACAGATTGGCCAGGTTGTACATTGATGAGATTGTGAGACTTCATGGAGTGCCAGTATCCATTGTATTAGACAGAGATCCTAGGTTCACTTCTAGATTAGGGTAGTCTTGAGAGCCCTAGGAACTAGATTGAACTTCAAGATCGCATTCCACCCACGCAGACGGATGGCCATGCGAGAGGGTAATTCAGATCTTGGAGGACATGCTACGGGCTTGTGTGATTGACTTTGAGGGTAGTTGGGATACACACTTGCCTTTGATTGAGTTTGCTTACAATAATAGCTACCAATCAAGCATTGGGATGCCTCCATATGAAGCTTTGTATGGCAGAAAATGTAAAACCCCATTGTGTTGGGATGACGTGGGTGAAAGAAAAATGATTGGACCCAAAATAGTTCAACAGACTGAAGAGAAGATCAGGGTAATCAGAGATCGACTTAAAGTTGTATCAGACCGTCAGAAGTCCTATATTGATTTGAAAAGAAGGGATATTCAGTATGCAGTGGGTGAGAAAGTTTTCCTCAAGGTTTCTCCTTGAAAGAGGATTATGAGATTCGGCAGGAAGGGGAAACTAAGTCCTCGTTTTATCGAGCCATATGAGATATTGGAAAGAGTGGGTCCTTTGGCATATCGTTTGGCACTACCTCCAGAGTTGGAGAAGATACATAATGTCTTCCATGTGTCTATGTTGAGGAGGTATCGATCAGACCCATCTCATGTACTACCAGTAGAAGAAATTGAAGTAGATCCACACCTCTCATATGAAGAAAAACCCATAAAGATTCTGGCTTATGAGGTGAAGCAGCTACGAAACAAGCAGATACCATTGGTAAAAGTGCTGTGGAACCATCATTCAGGCCAAGAAGCTACTTGGGAACGAGAGGAGGACATGAGGAGACAACACCCGCAGCTGTTCTGAGATTGATACCAGGTAAAATTTCGAGACGAAATTTATTTTAAGGAGGGGAGAATTGTAACACCCCTGTTTGCATAGCCTGGTAAATTTCACTGTTCCGGTAACCGGTGTCGGTCCGAACAATTAAGGGGATTAGAACCATACTTAAGACAACTAGAGAAACCATAAACACCAATAATTAGTGATTGCCAATTAGTTAAGTATAAATAAGAAAAACAGAACATAAGAAGTTAAACGAGCCGAGAGTCACGGCGATGGGTGACCTCCTCGGGAACGACTGCAAAGTCGTTTTAAACTCAAATTTCAAACCGTAAAATGTGACGCCGCGGTCCTTAAGACCCTTATGAACACAGTGGAAAAGAGAAAATCATGAAAAGAAACTGTTAAGCCAGTCAAATAATTAGGTCAGAGAGCTGGAAGAAATATTGGATTATTTGCAAATCGGGATGAACCGGCGAGGGGCAATTTGGTCAATTGACCCCGAGAGCTGACTCCTGACCTAACTGTCAAAAGAAAAAGGAAAATGAAAAAGTAAAAAGGGTGATGACATCATGCATGACCTCATGCATGATGTCATAAAAGAATTAATTAAATTATTTATTAAATGGGATTTTGTGGTCTTCCATCAACTAAAATAAATAAAAAAAAGAAATGAAAAAATTCAATTTTGGTCTTCTTTTTCCTATTGTGCCGCCCACCTTTCCCTCACCTCTCCATTGAAGAACTCCATTAAAGCTTGAGTTAAGCTTTCTTCCAACTACTTCAATCCACTTTGACCTCAAAATAAACCATAAAAACTTGTTAGTTCAACTTGAAGAAGCTTTAGAAGAAGAAAAGAAAGGGAATAAGGGAGTGAAATTGAAGAATTGAAATTCAAGTGGAGGTAAGCAATTTACTTTGAAAATTTTAGTTTCTTATTTATGTGTTTAGCTCAAGTAACTTAGATATTAACTTAAAATTAAAAGAAAAAGATTGTGAGGGACCAAACTGAAATTTTGACCTGTTGAAGGGAGTATGAATTGCATGAATTGAATGATTTTGAATGAGTTTAAAAGCTTTGATTAGTTGAATGGTTAAGGTTAAGTGCACTAATTGTGATTAAATGCATGAGATGGATGAGTTAGGGTTTGAATGTTAGGGTTTGTGAACCAAAATTTGGAGAAATGCATAAATGATGACTTTGACCTATTGTGAGCTGAAAAATGGTCAATAATGACCAAAGGAGATGTGTGGGAATTATTGGAATGGAGGTCAAATTCGTAGGGTAAATGGTCATGCTGCTGGCAGCATGACCAAGCCAACTTTGAAGGACCAAAACAGAAATTTTACAAGTCCAATTGATATGGCACCAATTGGGGATGAAAATAGACATAAAATAGCACAATTTTCATTGAGGAACCATGCCCAAAAACTGAGCAAAACCTAGTGAACCAATTGACCAAAGTTGGATAAGTCCAGGCTGCCACTGCACAAACTGACCAAATGAACAGTATTAGTTCATTTGGTCATAACTCGAGTTAGGCAGGTCAAAATGACCTGAAATTTTACCAGTAATTAGATAAGATATAGATCTAAAACTTTCATGAAGAACACCAACCCAAATTAGGCCATTAACCTAATCAAATTATTGGGCAAAGTTGAGTTACTGAACCTGCAAAACTGCAGATTTCCATTTGAACAGTAAAGTTCCAATGGTTATAACTCTCTCTAGAAAACTCCGATTTAGGCGATTCTTGAACCGATGGAAACCTAAGACATAGTATAACATTTCGTATGAAGGAAATTAGACCAAATTATGGACTTAACTTGATCAAATTACTGAACGAAGTAGGATAAAAAATCTACCAGAACCAAAATAGCAGTATGAACAGTGCACGTGAACAGTAATTGTATTTTGGCTATAACTTGAGCTACAAAACTCCAATTGGGGTGATCCAAAAATGAGAATACACTTAAGACAATAAGGAACATTTTCTATGAAGGAAGGTTTGCCAAATTCTAACAGTAGATTGACCAATGGAATAGTGCAACTAAGAGCACCAAAACTAAAATTTGACAATTTTGCAAAAAGGACTTAAGCTTTGAGAAAATGACCAAAACCAACAAGTTTGGTGACCAAAGTGTGGTATGTGGGTGAAGTTGGAGTTCCCATACCTATTAAGCCTTAAAAAGTCAACAATTTGACTTGAATAGTGTAATAAATAGTAACCCGAAACACAAAAACTTCGAGAACGTCGAAATTAGTACATTAAAGCTAGGTAAAAATAAAGTGAAATTTATTTTTGGATTTATGCTAAGTTATGGTACTGAAACACTGTGAAACTGTGTGTTTCAGCTGAAAAAGACTTGGAAACTCAAAGAGACTGAGTCAAGGCTTCAAGGCGACTACAGTTGGGTTTGTGCACAATAATAATTGTTTAAATATTTTAAATCTCAAAAATTTGACTTCTTTGATTAATTATGTATTGTGTTGCCATTTTATAATCGTAAATGTGACTTTGGAAAGTGATCAGATTTCTCATAAATTGTTTGCATAAATTGTTTTGAATGGATTTTATGTTCACACTTAGCATGATGATTACCACATTATTCCTCCTCCATTTATGGGGTTGAGATCGTTTATTTTCCTCCCTCTCTGGCTTGCCAGTTGAGGTTGTAGATCGGATGAGTACTCATTAGCTAGCTAGCCACCTCCCTCATTGATTTCAATTAATAGGGTTGAGATTGCTTTGTCGTGGTGTACAACGCGGCATTGATAGAAAATTTTGTGTCATGGCTTAAGTTGTGTATGACTTTGGCAACACTGTGTTTATGAAATTGTTTGACTAAACTGTGTTTAATAGATTATTTGACAAAAATGGTGTTATTATGAACTTTGATATTTGTGAAATATGATTGACAAATATTTAAATTGTGTTTGACAATGAATGATTTATTTATTGTATTTTAAATTTTTATTGTGCACCACTGAGTATTTTTATACTCAGCGATAGCTTATTTCGCTGTCGCAGATAAGAGCAAGGAGAAAGCAGAGTGAGTCATTAAATCGAGGACTACTCGACCATTTTATGTACGGGTATTATTTTATACCCTTGTAGATAATCTTGATGTAAATATAAAAATGTTGTATGTATCAATGTAGTTGAGCAGTTGTAAATAAATTGTAATAATATTATTTTGGATTCTCTTCTGTAAATTTAATATTTGTACATATGAATTTTCTGCTTTATGCTTTGTGAATGGAGATATTAAATATTTTGAAATGAGAAATCTTGATTTGTATTGTGAAATTATTATGAAGTGCATTGAATTGAGATGATTGAGTTATTGAAGGTTGGGAGTTGTGAAATATTTTTGGAAGTGTTTTTTTAGGTATTTGAAGAACTGTTTTCTCCAGTTTCAAACGGAACTCTGTCAAAATTTTTATAAAATTTGAGGCAAATTTTAAATGGACAAAAATTTTTACTAGTCTTTAAGCTTTGAATAAATGGTTTTTAATTCTCACTAAAATGCTCATCACTTCTAAAATGTAAGAAAATCATTTTAAAATCCCTTGTAGGGTACTTAATGAGTTATCGGTAGGTGAAGTTCGGTAGTTCATTAAGTATTCTACGGGATCATGTTATGCCTTACGGAGGGGTAAGGTGTGACAACTTCTCATTCTTCACTACTTGTATCTATAATAGCAGTTGGTTTGTCTTCCAATAATGCTAAGTCAAGTTTCAAGACACCTAAATGGAACTTGACTTGCTCACACCATTCAGAGAAGTTTAGCCCATTCAATACAATAACAGATGAAGCTTGCGAATGAAGAGTAATAGCTGTAAAATATTTTATACATACTCAAATTAAAATAGATTCAGACAATTCAAATAATTAGAGTATACTACAGTTCTCCTTTGGGTAGATACTATAACATACTTTCCTAAATTAAATGCTTTTAAACTTGATTGGACAATAATTAACTTACATCAAATATATATGTTATCTTTGGACATCCAATATATATTTGATAAATATTATTGTCCTCATAATTCTCACTATCACAGAATAATTGATTTATTTTTGAGTAAAATCCTTAAATTCTAATGACTAATGGGTATCAATTAATTCATTTTTCATCATAGGCATCTATTGGTTTGGATAATTGACAAGTTTTATATGCAGGTAAACATCATTCATAGTTCGGCCACTTTGGTGACTAACAAACTATTAATTTTATTTTATTTTAATTTGGTCACTTTGGTGACTAACAAACTAAAACAAATATCATAAGGCATGCATATAAATTATGTATCTTAATAAACCTAATATTTATTTATTCATTAGGTTTAATTATAAATCTTAATTAGATCAGGTAGAAAATATATATTTTTTTTAATTCCTTTCTTTTGAGAAAACATGATCTCAAACTTAAATCTCTTCATAACACAATTTTTTTTTTATCGTGTTAATAATACTCATGCCCAAAACTTAATTGGGTAAAATTTTAATAATAACATTATTATAATTATTTTAATCATTAACAATAATCTTAAAACTTTCACGATCTACATTTTAATTCTATCCATATCTAATAACAAGTAAGAACTTCAACATTATGTTCATCATCATAAATTTAATAGAAAAATTTAATTGTTCAAAACCTAAGACTCTGATACTACATGTAAAATAATTCTTAATAGATTATAACAATCATAAACATAATGTGAATCATAAAAGTAAGATTCAACTATTACCCTAATAATAGATCTTGAATGAATAAATTCTCACAGATCTAGAAAGCGTACCTGATGCGGAGTTTTACTTGAGTCATGGCAATAATTGAGAGAGACCCTTTGATTCAATAAATTGATTTCTCCCTCTTGACCCTTCTTGATTTACACACAAGACTTTAGCGATGAAAGACTTTATTGAGATAACCCTGATATCTTTGACTTTATGAAAGAAAATGTGTGTAACCTTATGGGTAGAGAGAGGACCAACTTATCTAATTAAAGTAAATCATAATTCTAATTGTACAAGAATACTTGATGGACGTATCAGATTAAATATTATATATATATATATATATATATATATATATATATATATATATATATATATATATATATTTAATCTGATACGTCCATCAAGTATTCTTGTACAATTAGAATTATGATTTACTTTAATTAGAGTAATCCTTGTACAATTATCATTTATATTAATTAAAACAAATATCAATTAATATTGGGCCATAGTAAAAGAATTAATTTTGATCCATATATAATATTAATTACTGGACAAAATCTTACAAAAGCTTGATGATTCAGAGTTAGAGCTTGAGAATAAATAAGTTATATATCTGAGCTCATAAGTTTGCTAAACAAGTAAATACAAATCAAGCTCACAAGATTGATAAAACAATAAGGTGAATACGAGTTGAACTCGAGTTTAATAAAAATTAAATAAGTTGAAATCGAATTCAAATTTAAGCATAATATGAAAATCTTTGAGACTCGATTTAATTTATTTTATTTATACATTTGGACTGCTTAAATAAATTTGTTTTTTAATTTTCTTTTTCAAGTATTATACTCATTTTTGTGCTATAGTATTTCGTTTTCTTTAGAATTTGATCTTGAATACTTTGATTTTCAAAATATATATATATGTGAAAATTCAACTTGGCAGCAAGAATTTTTTTTTTTTGGGGGGTTAATTGATTTTTAGATGAATTTCATAACTTTATAATTTTAAAAAATCAAACTTTTAATCTCTCACAATACAAAATAGGTTCGATATCAACAGAATCATTTGTAATCTGTCTAGAAATTACCGAGCTCAATATGATTCAATTCTGAGTTTGTTTCTTCTTTCCATTTTGAAGCCATCAAGGTTAGTTTTTATGTAGTGTACGTATTTAATTTATACCATTATTCTCCCAATATCTCTCCCCACCCCCTCCATCTTGGTCAGGTTATCAGATTGAGGATTTCATGCGCTGGATTCAACATCTTGAAAAAGGGGAGTATTAATTATGCAGATTACTGAACTTTTAATTTGTGCTTTACAGATTGTTGACAGTGATGGTAGACCCTTAATAGACTATATGTATGGGGCTATTCAATCATAGAGCTAGACAAGAAACGATATGGAGACTTCATTTCAACTGTGCTGTTCTATTTTGTGGTGCGTGCTTCTGTTTTGTGCTGCCTTGTCCCGTTTTCTAAAGCCTTGTTCTTGGAGATTTTTTTTTTCAGTTCTGTTAGTATCATTTTGATGCTGGTTTACTGGTTTGTATTGATTGTTGCTGTTTATATACTTTGATATTTGTTTTTGTCAAGTATTTTCACTTACCTTTTCTTGCTCTAGGTTGAGTTTTCAGGGCAGGCTTATCGGTCAGGATTTAGTTAAACATTTTAAACTAAGTTTTTCCTGACTCATTTTAATTTAATAAAATTACCTGCTTATAAAAAAATTAAAAAAAAAAAAAAGAGTTGATCCTTTCATGAAAGTCATTAAAGCTCGATGGGATAGTCAGTTGCATAAAAATCTTCACGTTGCTAGATATTGATTAAAGAACCCTTGCTATTAATAAAAATGGAAGAACATAGATAAACTATTTCAGTACTATTGGATGTTACAGCAAAGTATTCAAATGGAAATTCAAGTTTGATACGAAACTTAACAAATGAGATAAAGTTATTTAGAAACGTAGAATGAGACTTTGGGCATGTGTCTGCGATAGATAGCCATAATCTTGTGCCTTTTAGTTCAAGTTTTATAGTTTTCTTTATACTTATATCTTTTATAGGTTGCACTTTCTTTATCTTTTGAATATATGAATGGTGATTGCATTGCGGAAATAATGCACCAAATTTTCAAAAGTTAGTAATTAAAGTCAAAAGTGTAGTGCTTCAGATTGTGAGGGGAATCGAAGTATCTTTGAACATTTATATTCTAAATAAGCACTAAAAGCTAAACATAATATAAGGCGTTTCACAAAAAATAACTTATATATGAAAAATATTTTTTATTTTTTATAAAAATATTTTTAATTATTTAGTTATAATATTAAATTAATAATATAATTTATTTATATATGTATAATGTGTTCATATTTTAATAAAATTACCAAAGTTTAGAAAATGAAAAATGATTTCATCTTTTGAGAAGTGAAAGTCATTTTCTTTAAAAATGACTTAGTTTTTCCTTGACCAAAAAAATATTTTTCATTAATTAATTTTTCTGAATGTTCCAAACATCAAAAAATATAAAAAATATTTTTCGTAAGAAAAACAGAGTCTAAATCTTCGGTATATATATTCAGCTTCTAATGATTCTGTAAGTTTCTTACATTCTTTGTATGGAACTCTCTCTTTTTGGTTTATACCTTCAAATAATATTTGATAAGAATAAATTATATGCAAAAAATTGTTATAAAGGCCAAAACTATATATAACCCTATTAATTTCGAAAAGTTTAATGCTAATGGAACTTGGACTTTAGAAGAAAGAGCCATCAAATTTAACAAGTGAAGAACTAGAGACTTTATATGTCATGAATTGGCTTCCTCCAATATTCAAAACAATCAAATTATTGTTAATTATTTTTTTTTTATAATTTATTTCAATTAAGACTTAAATTTGAAATCTCATTATCATACAGATAATTTCAATACCACTGAACTAAAGTTTATTGATAATTATTTATTTTATTTTTCACTAATTTAATGAGAGACTTTTTTATGGTTAATCCAATATAGTTTAGTATAAATACTTGCTTTTAGTACGGTAATGCATCAATTTCAGATGACGTAAACATGTAAGATTTTGAGGTTGATGATGATGAAAATGGTGAAAATGAGAGTGAAGCTAGCCCAAGAGACTATAAGTCCAAGAGACTTTCGGCCCACACATGGAAGCTAGCCAACAAAATCTAACCTAAACTGAAGCCCCTGCTCACCTAAGGCATTTTGGCCCAATATTTTAGAAGAGGACTTTGAAACATATTAGGTTTTGATAAGTGCATAATTTATTAATTTTACTCTCATTACATTTAGTGTTTTTAATATATTTTTATATTTAATTCAGTTGATTAAGTATAGTTATTTATTAGGCATATGTTTAGAGAGTTATTGAAATAATTGTGTTAAATGAAGAAATTTGACTCTTGCTGTATTTTTCAGGGTTTTAGTGAAATTCCAGAGCAATATAGTGTGAAAAAAAGCTTAGAAAGGTCGAAGGATTGAGAAGTGTGGTTGATACAAAGTACACGGGCCGTGTAACTTGACCCGTGTAAATCTTGGAGACCCGTGTAACATTCTGCCAAAAGAAATCCAGAGAATCGAGGAAGAAACAAAGTACACAGGCCGTACAACTTGACCCATGTAAATCCTGGAGACCCGTGTAACTTTCTTTGCCCATGCGAAACAAACCCACTCAGCTCTAGTAGGTTACACAGCCCAGATACACGGGCTGTGTATCCGTCGACAGTCAATTTCCTAATTTCGCTCCAGTTGCAGTTTTTGACAGAAATTCTAAAACAAAACCTAACCCTAGATCATTTATTATAAATAGAAGAGACAACAGCCGCACAAAAAAAAAAAATAGAGAGCCGCTCTCGACATCAGAAAGACTTTCATTCTCCATTCACGCTTTAGATTTCTTTTCTTTATTTTTCTGTAAGCCATGAACATGAGTGGCTAAGTTTTTAATTCAATTCAAGCGATTCAAGTTCTTTTGCTAGATTTGTGAGACTAGGTTCTTAATTAATTTATGTCTTTTTGAATATTTATTATTTTCTGATTTATTTGTCTTTGATCTATTGAATGATTTGCTACAAATGCCTATTAGTTGATTGTTTGATGAGATCAATTGCTAGTTCATCTACATAATCCGTAATTGTTGTGTAAAATTAAACATAAGTAGCAATTAGGTTTTATTGATTATGATCCCAGTTTTCAATAATAACCTAAAAAAACAATAGGATGGATTAAATGATTTATGCTTCATAAATTGTTGTTTAGCTTAATTACTTCCTTTTCTTAAAGCAGTTATTAATTTGATGAGGATTACTTAATACCAACTCAGTTAATAATTAGAGTCTATAAGAGTACTGGGCCCGAATTGATGAGTATAGGGAAGTAAGGAGTTTACCTCGCTGTTTGGTAAATCTACGTTAAGTATTCAATAAGAGATAATTGTATTTCTTTTGTCTATGATCAAATCAATGCATTGGAATGAGAATCACCTTAGACTGAAGTTTGTTTAAATTGAGATTTTCGTATTTAGTTCTTGAATTTCTGATTTCTTCTGATTTTGTGTTACAAAACCCCCCCAACCTTTGTTTCTTTTCCATTACACAAGCGTACGAAATTTAATAATTCAGTCTCTAGGGTTTGACCTGGATTCATCACTTACTGCAGAAAATATTTCATACTTGGTGATTTCAGTTAATTTAATTTCTTGTGGATTCGACACCCATCAAGAATTTTGGCACCATTACCGGGGACTGAAATTTATTTGAATTTGTGTTTTCGGTGTTAGGATAATTTGTTATTAATTCTGTTTGTGCTATTTTTAGGTTTTTGAAAAAAGAAAAAAATTTTTACGGTGTTATTATTCATTAAGAATTTTGGTTGAATTTGGAGAGCGGCCCATACCTATTTTGAAGGAAACGACGCTCTGATCAAGACCAATCAATCCATAGGATTCTTTGGCCCCAGCCTCTTGAGGCCAAATTCAATTGTTTTCTAGGGTTTTGAAGCATTTTTCTGTTTTTACTTTGATTTCTTTTGTTTATGACAAGAACTTCTCAATTTGGTGAGTTGTTCTTTGATCCAAAAGTAGAAAAAATAGCTAAGCAGTTGAGAAAATTGGCTAAGCAAGCTAAGCAGATTTCGAGTACATCTGAAGGAGTCCAATCTCCAAGGGAGTTAAGTTCGAATTCGGATTTAGATTCAAATTCCGAAAACAAAACCATGGCTGCTAGAACTCTGAAAGAGTTGGCTGCTCCTGATCTAAACCAACAGCCTTTGTGTATTCAATACCCTGTTTTAAATGTTGCTTTTGAGTTGAAATCTGGACTAATCCATGTGTTGCCTAAGTTTCATGGTCTTGCAGGTAAGGATCCACATAAGCATTTAAAAGAATTTCATGTTGTGTGTTCCAGCATGAAACCTCAAGGAGTTTCAAAGGATCAGATCAAGCTTCGGGCTTTCCCTTTTTCACTGGAGGGCACAGCTAAGGATTGGCTGTATTACCTTCCTTCCAGATCTGTCAACTCATGGAATGGAATGAAGCAGATATTTCTAGAGAAGTATTTTCTTGCTTCTCGTGCTGCCAATATAAGAAAAGAAATTTGTAGCATCCGGTAGTACAAAATTTAATAATTCAGTCTCTAGGGTTCGACCTGGATTTAAAATATTTCATACTTGGTTATTTCAGTTAATTTAATTTCTGGTGGATTCGACACCCATCAGATTCACAATCAAGTGGAAAACGAACCATGTTACTAAGCCCAAAATATAAAGATAAGAACTCAAGAAGACCCAAACTAAGCCCAACTTGTTGCATTGTACATTGTCTTTTACGTTCATGGCAAAGAATTATTGAGGAGAAAAGGTCTTATAAATGTACATTCATGATTTGTGAGGTCAGGTTCTTAATTAATTTATGTCTTTTTGAATATCTATTGTTTTCTTATTTATTTGTCTTTGATCTATTGAATGATTTGCTAAAAAGTCCTATTAGTTGATTGTTTGATGAGATCAATTGCTAGTTCATCTTCATAATCCGTAATTGTTGTGTAAGATTGAACATAAGTAGCAATTAGGTTTTATTGATTATGATTCCAGTTTTCGATAATAACCTAAGAAAACAATAGGGTGGATTAAATGATTTATGCTTCATAAATTGTTGTTGAGCTTAACTACTTCCTTTTCTTAAAGCAGTTATTAATTTGATGAAGATTGCTTAATACCAACTCATTTAATAATTAGAATAAATAAGAGTGCTGGGCTCGAATTGATGAGTATAGGGAAGTAAGGGGTTTACCTCGCTGTTTGGTAAATCTACGTTAAGTATTCAATAAGAGATAATTGTATTTCTTTTGTCTATAATCAAATCAATGCATTGGAATGAGAATTATCTTGGACTGAAGTTTGTTTAAATTGAGATTTTCGTATTTAGTTCATGAATTTCTGATTTCTTCTGATTTTGTATTACAAACCCTCCCCCCCCCCCCCCCCAACCTTTGTTTCTTTTCCATTACACAAGCGCACAAAATTTAATAATTCAGTCTCTAGGGTTCGACCTGGATTTAAAATATTTCATACTTGGTTATTTCAGTTAATTTAATTTCTGGTGGATTCGACACCCATCAGATTCACAATCAAGTGGAAAACGAACCATGTTACTAAGCCCAAAATATAAAGATAAGAACTCAAGAAGACCCAAACTAAGCCCAACTTGTTGCATTGTACATTGTCTTTTACGTTCATGGCAAAGAATTATTGAGGAGAAAAGGTCTTATAAATGTACATTCATGATTTTCTTTTGGTGCTACCGTTATTTCTTGAGTTTCACAAACCTTGTATATGCATAATTCACTTATAATAAAAACGAGTTTTATGAGCGAGATTCTATTAAAAGACTATACTTGATCATTAGTTCAGAATTCACCTGCAATTTTATTGGAGTTAGAAAGGAATTTTCCCTTTCTCAAGAGGCTTGTTCTGGAATGAGTAACAACTAGTGCTCTTTTCTTTAGCCTCGTAGCCAATCCCTGATTAAGCTTGGAATTTTAAATTTCCAAAACCCAAAACCAACTTGGTACGTAGCTTTTTTTAATTTATTTAATGAAAGTTAAATACAACCAGTAAATTTAATGGAGGCCTAATTTAGTTCATGAATTTCTGATTTCTTCTGATTTTGTATTACAAACCCCCCCCCCCAACCTTTGTTTCTTTTCCATTACACAAGCGCACAAAATTTAATAATTCAGTCTCTAGGGTTCGACCTGGATTTAAAATATTTCATACTTGGTTATTTCAGTTAATTTAATTTCTGGTGGATTCGACACCCATCAGATTCACAATCAAGTGGAAAACGAACCATGTTACTAAGCCCAAAATATAAAGATAAGAACTCAAGAAGACCCAAACTAAGCCCAACTTGTTGCATTGTACATTGTCTTTTACGTTCATGGCAAAGAATTATTGAGGAGAAAAGGTCTTATAAATGTACATTCATGATTTGTGAGGTCAGGTTCTTAATTAATTTATGTCTTTTTGAATATCTATTGTTTTCTTATTTATTTGTCTTTGATCTATTGAATGATTTGCTAAAAAGTCCTATTAGTTGATTGTTTGATGAGATCAATTGCTAGTTCATCTTCATAATCCGTAATTGTTGTGTAAGATTGAACATAAGTAGCAATTAGGTTTTATTGATTATGATTCCAGTTTTCGATAATAACCTAAGAAAACAATAGGGTGGATTAAATGATTTATGCTTCATAAATTGTTGTTCAGCTTAACTACTTCCTTTTCTTAAAGCAGTTATTAATTTGATGAAGATTGCTTAATACCAACTCATTTAATAATTAGAGTAAATAAGAGTGCTGGGCTCGAATTGATGAGTATAGGGAAGTAAGGGGTTTACCTCGCTGTTTGGTAAATCTACGTTAAGTATTCAATAAGAGATAATTGTATTTCTTTTGTCTATAATCAAATCAATGCATTGGAATGAGAATTATCTTGGACTGAAGTTTGTTTAAATTGAGATTTTCGTATTTAGTTCATGAATTTCTGATTTCTTCTGATTTTGTATTACAAACCCCCCCCCCTACCTTTGTTTCTTTTCCATTACACAAGCGCACAAAATTTAATAATTCAGTCTCTAGGGTTCGACCTGGATTTAAAATATTTCATACTTGGTTATTTCAGTTAATTTAATTTCCGGTGGATTCGACACCCATCAGATTCACAATCAAGTGGAAAACGAACCATGTTACTAAGCCCAAAATATAAAGATAAGAACTCAAGAAGACCCAAACTAAGCCCAACTTGTTGCATTGTACATTGTCTTTTACGTTCATGGCAAAGAATTATTGAGGAGAAAAGGTCTTATAAATGTACATTCATGATTTGCTTTTGGTGCTACCGTTCATTCTTTGAGTTTCACAAACCTTGTATATGCATAATTCACTTATAATAAAGAACAGTTTTTATGAGCAGCATTCTATTAAAAGACTATACTTGATCATTAGTTCAGGAATTCACCTGCAATTTTATTGGAGTTAGAAAAAGGAATTTTCCCTTTCTGGCGAGGCTTGTTCCTGGAATGAGTAACAACTAGTGCTCTTTTCTTTAGCCTCGGGTAGCCAATCCCTGATTAAGCTTGGAATTTTAAATTTCCAAAACCCAAAACCAACTTGGTACGTAGCTTTTTTTAATTTATTTAATGAAAGTTAAATACAACCAGTAAATTTAATGGAGGCCTAATTTAGTTCATGAATTTCTGATTTCTTCTGATTTTGTATTACAAACCCCCCCCCCCAACCTTTGTTTCTTTTCCATTACACAAGCGCACAAAATTTAATAATTCAGTCTCTAGGGTTCGACCTGGATTTAAAATATTTCATACTTGGTTATTTCAGTTAATTTAATTTCTGGTGGATTCGACACCCATCAGATTCACAATCAAGTGGAAAACGAACCATGTTACTAAGCCCAAAATATAAAGATAAGAACTCAAGAAGACCCAAACTAAGCCCAACTTGTTGCATTGTACATTGTCTTTTACGTTCATGGCAAAGAATTATTGAGGAGAAAAGGTCTTATAAATGTACATTCATGATTTGTGAGGTCAGGTTCTTAATTAATTTATGTCTTTTTGAATATCTATTGTTTTCTTATTTATTTGTCTTTGATCTATTGAATGATTTGCTAAAAAGTCCTATTAGTTGATTGTTTGATGAGATCAATTGCTAGTTCATCTTCATAATCCGTAATTGTTGTGTAAGATTGAACATAAGTAGCAATTAGGTTTTATTGATTATGATTCCAGTTTTCGATAATAACCTAAGAAAACAATAGGGTGGATTAAATGATTTATGCTTCATAAAGTGTTGTTCAGCTTAACTACTTCCTTTTCTTAAAGCAGTTATTAATTTGATGAAGATTGCTTAATACCAACTCATTTAATAATTAGAGTAAATAAGAGTGCTGGGCTCGAATTGATGAGTATAGGGAAGTAAGGGGTTTACCTCGCTGTTTGGTAAATCTACGTTAAGTATTCAATAAGAGATAATTGTATTTCTTTTGTCTATAATCAAATCAATGCATTGGAATGAGAATTATCTTGGACTGAAATTTGTTTAAATTGAGATTTTCGTATTTAGTTCATGAATTTCTGATTTCTTCTGATTTTGTATTACAAACCCCCCCCCCCCCACCTTTGTTTCTTTTCCATTACACAAGCGCACAAAATTTAATAATTCAGTCTCTAGGGTTCGACCTGGAAAAATATTTCATACTTGGTTATTTTAGTTAATTTAATTTCTGGTGGATTCGACACCCATCAGATTCACAATCAAGTGGAAAACGAACCATGTTACTAAGCCCAAAATATAAAGATAAGAACTCAAGAAGACCCAAACTAAGCCCAACTTGTTGCATTGTACATTGTCTTTTACGTTCATGGCAAAGAATTATTGAGGAGAAAAGGTCTTATAAATGTACATTCATGATTTGCTTTTGGTGCTACCGTTCTGTTGCTGAGTTTCTGTCAAACCTTGTATATGCATAATTCACTTATAATAAAGAACAGTTTTTATGAGCAGCATTCTATTAAAAGACTATACTTGATCATTAGTTCAGGAATTCACCTGCAATTTTATTGGAGTTGGAAAAAGGAATTTTCCCTTTCTGGCGAGGCTTGTTCCTGGAATGAGTAACAACTAGTGCTCTTTTCTTTAGCCTCGGGTAGCCAATCCCTGATTAAGCTTGGAATTTTAAATTTCCAAAACCCAAAACCAACTTGGTACGTAGCTTTTTTTAATTTATTTAATGAAAGTTAAATACAACCAGTAAATTTAATGGAGGCCTAATAGCACTAGTAAATTTCACCATAAAAATGATAATTTTTAAAATGGATAAATATGGAATTCGAAGTAAGAAAAATTTCACTTCATACATTTTTAAATACGAAAGAAGTTCAGCTAAATTAACTTAGGGGCTTCAACTTCTTCCTCTTCTTTTCCCTTTTTTTTCCTTTTAGGGTTTAGCTTTTGGTGCCTGTCATTCTGTCAGCCTTCCTCTCTGCTCCTCCAAATGGGTGAGGTCAATTTTCCTGCTGCCCGATAATAGATTCAGTCTCCCCACTACCAGGTATGCGTAAATAACTCTTTTATTGAGGGCTTTCGGCATATTAGTGATATAAAGAGAGAATTTCCTTATTTGATCTACTTTGTTGGTTATTGGATATATGTGTGGGTTGGTTTTCAATATAAATGGTTCAAGTTTTTTCCTCCTACATGTGTTGTTTGGATAGACAGAGGCGTTGGGGTTGTTTTCTATTGTTGGTCTAGAGAGAGGTATGGCATGAGTAGGACACTGATGTTCCTTGTTCTTCGCTAGTGCGGCTGTTGGTTCTTTTGGCCCTATGGCCTCTGGCCTATTCTAAGTCCCATGGCTTGGTTCAAAATTTAGTTGTGCGCTTCTCTAGCTTACGACTCTGTTGTTGGTCTGAGGATGGTCTCTCTCGACTTTGCATGTTGTCAATCTTGGTGCGTACCAATTGCACGAACGTGTAATATTTGATAAAAGACACCACAAATATCATCTAACAAGAAATTATTGAAACAAACTAGTGAATCCGCAAAATTATGCCTACCCAACAGAAGAGAACTCCCTAGATGAGCTAACCAATCTGCACACGTATTACTTTCTTTATACACATGCTTAATTTCAACCACCCAATTCTTGCTTAACATCTCTTTATACTCCATAATAAACTATAGCAAAGCTTTTATTACTGCACAAAATAGTTTTTTTTTTTTTTTTCCTATGAAGATGGAGATGTTCATTGGATTAAAGGAGGCGCTAAAGCCCAGATACAGATGCTTAAACAAAATCTAAACTTGCAATGTCCATGGCCTAAAACAAAGGCCCCTAAAACTACCCTGCAACGCTAGCATCAAAGTCCAAGTCCAGCAGCCAACAAACCCTAATATTGAGAACCGGGTCTTCAACCCATTCAAGATCCGACAGTAGGTACACATATATTTACGTATGAAAGAAGACCAACTAAAATATCTTAATAGCACTCATGTAGTTTTGAGTAATAAAAATCATCCAGCTCGATATATTTGTTTTAAAGCTACGGTTACCAATTGAATGCATTGATAAAAATTGGTGTTTGGCTAAACAGACCTAGGGATGGCAACGGATAGGATACTCACGAAAATAATCCTACTCAAACTCGAATCCGATTAATATTATCAAAACTCAAACACGTTCTAAATTCTATTAAAATTTATTTTCAGCTATCCGAACTCGTGCTAAATCCTATTATTATTACCTGAAAAAAATCCGAATCTGATTATTTTTATATATTTTAATTAATATTTTTTATAAAAAATTATTTTGATTAATAATTTATATTTTAAAATTTTAATAATTTCATAAAATATTTAAATTCTATTTTATATAAAATAAAATATATAAAAATTTATAAATATTATTAAAAATATATATATTTTATATTTAATTAATTATTTATATAAACGGGTTTGGGTAACGGATCCTAATATGTAAAACCCGAACCCGATCTGAATCCATCACGAGTATTATTTTTTAAACTCGAACCCATTCCAAACTCAATTATATAATACCCAAACTCACCCTATTAGGGTTTAATCGGATCGGATACCCGTAAAAGCCTGACCTATTGTAATCCCTAAACAGACCCTAGGTGCTTTTTGTAACTAATAAAATCTCCAAATTACCCATCGAATCAATCATTGACTAAATGCCAGTTTGACATTATTGTTGAAACTGCTGTTGATAAAATCATTTTTTTTTTAAATATATTAGATACCAAGATATACCGGGAGCCCTTACCATACATATAATGTACTCATGCTATGCCTATTCCCTCTCCATAGGTACTTACTGGCTGTGCCCTTTTGTACATTATACATATGATAACGGGACCGTCGCACCTAAATACCAAAACAAAGATATTTCTGATACACAGGATCCTCTTAGAGAGACAAGTGTAGAGCATACGTATCTCTGATTATAAGAGTATGATACATGTTCAAGGGTTTTTAGAGAGAAAGAGAAAGGTTTAGAAAGCCATAGAAGAGAACTTCAGAGAATATTATTGAAAGGAAAACTCAGTCTGATTACAATTGAAGAGAGTAACTCCTTATATAGACTTGGAGGCTCTTAAGATTACAGGCAACCGGTTGGAAACTGGCTACCGACACTCTTAAAGTAAATAAAGCAAAGACAAACAAGGACACTTTATTACATAATTGACTGATAGACTTTAACTTTTACGGAGTGGTGGACAGGTTAAGAGTATCAAAATCTGAGTCGTCAGAATCGATGCCAAAGAAGTCCTTTGGCCACTGTCGGTGCACAGGTGATGGTGGGTCAGCATTCTGGATAGCATCTCGTGACTCAGTGTCCATTAGATCCTGGGAATCTTGCCACATGGGATGGGTCCAATCAATAGGCTCGTCAGTGAAAGACCGGATGGGGCCAAGTGATGTGCAATTCACATTGGGAGGCACCAGGCAATGATATACCGGGAGCCCTTACCATACACATAATGTACTTATGCTATGCCTATTCCCTCTCCATAAGTACTTACTGGTTGTGCCCTTTTGTACATTATACATATGATAACGGGACCGTCGCACCTAAATACCAAAACAAAGATATTTCTTATACACAGGATCCTCTTAGAGAGGCAAGTGTAGAGCATACGTATCTCTGATTATAAAAGTATGATACATGTTCAAGGGTTTTCAGAGAGAAAGAGAAAGGTTTAGAAAGTCATAGAAGAGAACTTCAGAGAATATTATTGAAAGGAAAACTCAATCTGATTACAACTGAAGAGAGCAACTCCTTATATAGACTTGGAGGCTCTTAAGATTACAGGCAACCGGTTGGAAACTGGCTACCGACACTCTTAAAGTAAATAAAGCAAAGACAAACAAGGACACTTTATTACATTATTGACTGACAGACTTTAACTTTTACGGAGTGGTGGACAGGTTAAGAGTATCAAAATCTGAGTCGTTAGAATCGATGCCAAAGAAGTCCTTTGGCCACTGTCGGTGCACAGGTGATGGTGGGTCAGCGTTCTGGATAGCATCTCGTGACTCAGTGTCCATTGGATTCTGGGAATCTTGCCACATGGGATGGGTCCAATCAATAGGCTCGTCAGTGAGAGACCGGATGGGGCCAAGTGATGTGCAATTCACATGGGGAGGCACCAGGCAATGATAGCAGTTAATTTCACAGAGATATTCAGCTAGCTGTTTCCTCATGGGCCCCATGGCGTCCTTTTCAATAATTGTTCCCACATAAGTCCTCCACTCGTACTCAGTGTTCTTGGATCAGAGAAGTCCATCGGGCCTTCTAGAGACGGGCCTGTGGAACATGAACATGGTCCTGATGTTGGGCTGAGCACTGATGGGCCTGTCTTCAATTCCATGTGTGTCTGTGATTCGCTTTAGTCCATATAGCCATGCTGAAATGGGCTTGAACCATTCCAGGAACCTGGACAGGAGAGTCCTGTTGGTGTTACACATAACATACTGGTACAGGGCCATGAGCGGGAATTCTATCCCTATGGAGTAGAGAGTAACCATACACCAGAGGAGCCATAATTCTTCTAGGATGAGTTCTCTTCTATGGCTTTCTAAACTTTTCTCTTTCTCTTTGAAAACCCTTGAACTTGTATCATACTCTTATAATCAGAGATACGTATGCTCTACACTTGCCTCTCTAAGAGGATCCTGTGTATCAGAAATATCTTTGTTTTGGTATTTAGGTGCGACGGTCCCGTTATCATATGTATAATGTACAAAAGCTGGAAAGGATATCCTGCCCAGTCAGCGCACCAAATTCCTCATAAGATCGGTCCCCCAGTACTGACCCACCACGCTACGCTAGCGCGCAGACTTACAACGCAGGCATTCGAACCCGAGACCTCAAGGGCAAACCCAGGCCATTACGAGGCTCTGATACCACTTGAGCTGGAAAGGATATCCTGCCCAGTCAGCACACCAAATTCCTCATAAGGTCGGTCCCCCAGTACTGACCCTTACCATACATATAATGTACTCATGCTATGCCTATTTCCTCTCCATAGGTACTTACTGGCTGTGCCCTTTTGTACATTATACATATGATAACGGGACCGTCGCACCTAAATACCAAAACAAAGATATTTCTGATACACAAGATCCTCTTAGAGAGGCAAGTGTAGAGCATACGTATCTCTGATTATAAGAATATGATACATGTTCAAGGGTTTTTAGAGAGAAAGAGAAAGGTTTAGAAAGCCATAGAAGAGAACTTCAGAGAATATTATTGAAAGAAAAACTCAGTCTGATTACAACTGAAGAGAGTAACTCCATATATAGACTTGGAGGCTCTTAAGATTACAGGCAACCGGTTGGAAACTGGCTACCGACACTCTTAAAGTAAATAAAGCAAAGACAAATAAGGACACTTTATTACATTATTGACTGACAGACTTTAACTTTTACGGAGTGGTGGACAGGTTAAGAGTATCAAAATCTGAGTCGTCAGAATCGATGCCAAAGAAGTCCTTTGGCTACTGTCGGTGCACAGGTGATGGTGGGTCAGCGTTCTGGATAGCATCTCGTGACTCAGTGTCCATTGGATCTTGGGAATCTTGCCACATGGGATGGGTCCAATCAATAGGCTCGTTAGTGAGAGACCGGATGGGGCTAAGTGATGTGCAATTCACATGGGGAGGCACCAGGCAATGATAGCTGTTAATTTCACAGAGATATTCAGCTAGCTGTTTCCTCATGGGCCCCATGGCGTCCTTTTCAATAATTGTTCCCACATAAGTCCTCCACTCGTACTCAGTGTTCTGGGACCAGAGAAGTCCGTCGGGCCTTCTAGAGAAGGGCCTGTGGAAAATGAACATGGTCCTGATGTTGGGCTGAGCACTGATGGGCCTGTCTTCAATTCCATGTGTGTCTATGATTCGCTTTAGTCCATATCGCCATGCTGAAATGGGCTTGAACCATTCTAGGAACCTGGACAGGAGAGTCCTGTTGGTGTTACACATAACATTCTGGTACCGGGCCATGAGCGGGAATTCTATCCCTGTGGAGTAGAGAGTAACCATACACCAGAAGAGCCATAATTCTTCTAGGATGAGTTCTCTGTCAGGGTGGATACTGAAGCAGGTGAGGAAAGGGTTGTCAGGGATGAAAATAGAGGAGGACGGGAGCAACCCCCTGAGAGTGTTTTTGGCACTCAGATAGTGAAACAGATGATCCCTCGCAAACTTGGCTATTTTCGGGATAGGTTGGTTAGGTGAGCAGCCTGGGGGAAAACTGTCTGCAGTTGGAACCAGGAAATTGTGCATTGGAGGAGGAGTTTGTGGAGAGGACGATGATGATGCCATAAGGATCAAAGGGAGTGTAGAGAAAGACTGAATAAGGTAGAGGTTATTGGGTCTGGATAGAAGATCAGGAACCAAGTTATGTTTCCCTTTGATATGCTGAACTGTGAATTTATACTTGGTGAATCAGTCCTTTAGCCTCAGTAATTGTGGTTCAGGAAGAGACTTGTTTTTGAAGTCTAGAACTTTTGGGAATGATGAGCTATCCATAACCACAGTAAAGTGGTGACCAATAAGATGGAATTCGAATCTCTTTATCCCATTTTTGACAGCTAATATCTCCTTATAGACTGAATGATAATGTTTTTGAGGCTCAGGAAATTCTCCACTAGCATGTCCGCAGATATGCTTTTCCCCTTGTATCTCCTCGATGAGGACTGCACCTAAGTGGGTGTCACTTGCATCAGTCTGAAGAACTCGATGCTCGATGCTGGGAATCTTCAGAGGTGGCAGATTTAGAGCCACTTCTTTTAATGCTTTCACCGCACGGGTTTGTTCTTCTTTCCATGGTGGAGCATTCTTCTTAAGCATCTTTGACAGCTGACAGGTGTGGGTAGCCACATGCGGGATAAACTTCCTTATGTAATTGATAATACCAAGGAACTGCTGTATTTGTTTTACTGTCAAATTCTTGTCAGGGAACTTCAATAATTCTTCAGCAATGTGGGGTCCCGGTTGGTATTTTCCATCCTTGAACTTCATTCCAAGGAAGTCGATGTCAGTTTGGGCCAATGAACTCTTCTTTTCTGAAAGCATAATTCCATAGGAGTCCACCAATTGTTGAAAAGTTGAGAGAAGTGTCCTATGAGCTGTAACATCTTTAGAGAAAAGAAGGATATCGTCTATGTAAATGAGAGCACTGTGGAGGATGGGCTCAAATATTCTTGTCATGGCCTTTTGGAAAACTGATGGGGCTGTCTTAAGGCCGAATGGAAGGACTGTCCACTAGTATTGGGCCGTAGGGATACAGAAAGTAGTTTTAGGCCTATCGGCGGGGTTAATACCCAATTGCCAAAATCCAGCCTTTAGATCAAACTTGGAGAAGACATGGGCCTCGTGAAGTTGAGTGAACAAGGCTTCTGGCTTCAGTAATGGAAATTTGTCATCTTGAAGGAAGTGGTTGAGGGGCTTGTAATCAATGACAAGCCGTTTCTTTCCCCTTAGTCTTTCATATCTTTTCTCAACATAAAAGGCCTGGCAGGCCCACTGAGAGGAAGTGGGTTCTATGAGTCCTTGTTGGAGAAGCTGCTTGCACTCTTCTTGGGCTAAAGCCAAGTCTGTAGGATTCATACCCGGGTGTGATGCCTTTGTCGGGTTAATATCTTCATTGAGTTTGAATGGGAGATTAACAAAGAAATATGGGTTCTTCCACAGGGGGTGATGATGGTGAAAATGTGCATGGGAATCAGCACTGGATTTTAAGAGGAGCTCTTTGTGTTCTTGAAATTCAGCTGAAGCATCAGCCAAAGAATATAACCTTGGGACAGAGATGAATGGCTGAAAATTCCTCTTATAATTTAATCCTGTGGGGAGGATCTTCAAATGCTTCGCCTGTTGATACAAGTCAAAGCCTATTAGCAAATCCTTGTCAGGAAGATCTGACCCGATGACCCTGGTCCAGAGGATACAGGTAGGGAAGAACTGAATTCCAATGGGATGCTTGGTGATGAGGCTAGTCTTGAAAACATTCCCATCTGCTGCCTTGAAGTATTCTTCATGGGGAACCCAGTATTCTGAAGGTAAGATGGCTGGGTTCATCATGCTTTTGTGAGCTCCGGTATCTAGGAAACCAATGACACTAATGGGCCGTTCATATTTGCTGGGAAGAATATGAAGCGGAACTAAGGGAATTGGAATAGTGTTTGGGCCGTAAGTTGATTGGGAGGATTGGATATGTTGGGCTAGGTAAGACGGGTAATGGGCTTTAGTATCTGAACTAGATTCTTCTAAAGAGAAAGAGTGGTCTTCCTCTGAGCCAGTATCTACTCCAAGGGCAAAGACTGTACCTTCATCTGGTTCATCTTGTTAAGAGAACAGTGATTCAACATCATCATGCTCCAGAGAGATGTGAGAAGCCTGCTGTATATGTTGTAAAAGCTTGACTGCCTTATTGGGGTTCTTAGGGCAGTTCTTGGTATAGTGACCTCGATTGCCACAGATGTAACACCTATCAGATTTCTTTGTACCAGTTCTTTTCTTTCGAAAGTATCTGATTGGTCTTCTTCCTTTCTTCTGCTTGAAAGGGGGTTTGAAACCAGAGGAATGGTTCTTGTAATGCCCTTTCTTCTTTGTCTTGCACTCACAGTTCTTTTCCTTGCATTTGATGGCAAGGTGGGACTTCTGACAGACATTCTTTAAGGCCTTGCTATTGTCAATGATGTCTTTGAACAACTTCTGTTGTTCACACATCTTGTCTAGGCAGGCCAAAGTCATTTGATGAATTTCTCCGATAGTGATAGCATTCATTGCTCTTCTGGTAGCAGCAATGCTTCTGTGGAGTTCTGGTTGCAATGCTTCTGGCAGGGAGGCAATGTAGGCATGCCTGAGGTTGACATCATTATAACCATTAAGTAGGTAATAACGCTGAGTCATGCGCTGGTAGTGCTTTTCAATGTCTGATCTCTTTAGAGAACAGCAGCGCATATCAAAGAACTTTTGCCTTAACTGCTTGCTGTATAAGGATGCATCTCCGAGGAATTCAGCGAAGAGAGCATTGACAGCCTGTAAGATAGTCAAGTGGCAGAACTGGGCTTCCGAAGAAGATGGACTCTTTGGCTCATATCTGGTAGGTGTAGGATTAGGTCTGAACAAAGGAGATGGGTGATATGTGGTTGGAGGTGGTTCATATGAGTAGTTAAAAGGACCAAAAGGGGAATATGCAAGTTCAGGAGTAGGAAGGAAAGGATTATGGGCCATTGGAGTGGAAAATGGGCTGTAAAAAACAGGAGCCTCTGTTGGCTTACGCAGGTCTGCTTCAACTTGGGCTAACTGTTTTCTTAACCGTCTGATTTCCTGTTCCTTCTGGGTAAACTCTGCGCCAAACCTCCTTTGTTGGATTGAGGATCTCAAATCCTTGTCAAGCTGGGCAATTCTGCCTTGCAAATCTTTATACATATTCTGGGCAAATGTAGTGAAAGAATCAACCTTCTGATCATTATGGTGAGTCCTGGTAAGGACTTGATCAATCTTGGAGTCAATTCGTTGTAATGTTTTGTTTTGAACAGCTGCGTTATTCGTCTGCCAATTCAGAACTTCTTCAGCTTGAGTGATCAGGGTTATCTGACCTTCACTATCAACCTTAGTTGAGTGGATGAAAGGTCTGGTGGAGATTTTGGTCTGCTGGTCTATCTGTTGTGCTAATGGGGGGAAATCTGCTTCATAAGAAGTGGGTGAGAACATCATACAAGGTTGCACCAAAGGAAGTGCAGGAGGAGGGGAAGAAACCGGTTTAAGAGGGGGCAGTTTCTTTCCTTCTTTTCTGATGATCTCAAGGGCAAGCTCATAGATGGAAAGAGGCTTCTTCTGCTTGGTTTCTTCATGGATACCAATCCATGGGCTATTATCTGGGTAGTCTCTCTGAGGACTTGTTGAGGCTTGCAAGAGGCTCTCCTTGTTTGTTTGGTAAGCTTCCTCCAGTTTTTATCAGACAAAGGATGGTCATATTCGTTTTTCCAGTAATTATCACAACAGTCACAGTCTTCATCGCACATTCCAGATCCTGGGAGATCCCAGGGACAGTGACCATCTATTTTTTGAGGATAGATGTAATGGTTGTCAGGTGTGACTGCTCCAATGGGAAAATCTTCCTGCTCCTTTTCTAATGGCTGGACCATCATGGTTTGGAATACAGGCAAAGATCCTGTAGAATGCCGTGGTGGCTCGAAGGAAGTCTGTACTGTTCCATCAGAATTTCTTCTGAAAGAAGATTCTGTGATTTGGATTGGTTGAGAGGTTGAATGGAGTCTTTCATAGTTGGTTAACCAATCCTTTGGAATGAGCTGTTCAAGCTCATTTCTAGGCAGTTGCCTAGGTATCTGAACGATTGTTGGAGTAGTCTCAGTGTCTGCTAACACAAGCAGAGCGTCATTTGATACAGATGGCTGAGATAGATCTACTGCATGATCTTGCAGCCTATAGATAATCTGATGGTGTAACGTGGCCATCATGGAGGATGTGACTTGTGCTGCACCAGTGAGTTGGATTTGGACTTTTAAGGCGGTGCTGAAATGTGGATCTCTGAGTGAGAGATTGTAGTTTGGGAAGAACGTTAGTACCACACTTCCAGCATGCAAAGTGGTAAGGCGTGTTCCTATCACTGCATGTTCATACTGTAGGAATCTCGTGTCCAAGAGTGATACTCTTGCTGTTACTGGAAGCCCTCGCCTTCCATGTAGACTGAGGATAAGTCTAACAGCTCCAAAGTGAAGGTGGGAAAATCCTTCTTGTCTCCATCTGGGAATGAGCTGAGGAGGGATTTCTAAGGTCACATACTGTTCAGCAGATAAACTCTAAAGAGAGCATTGGTCCATCTTAGAAGCCTGAACGTATTCTTTTGATAAAGACCTTCTGGAAGAGATGATAGATCTGATAGATCTGGTTAAAGATCCAGATCGTCTGTAAATGTTGTAAGGACTGAGAAGAGGTAAGAGAGATTCTCCAACCTGAGCATCTTCAGTTAGAGTAGATATTTCCACGAGATTGTCAATTCTGGAGGATAGTGTTCTTCGAAGTGGTGAAGAGAAAGACAGAGAAGAGGTGAGATTAACAATTTCAGAGGGAGAAGGGGTCTGGAATATACAAAAGGGCACAGCCAGTAAGTACTATGGAGAGGGAATAGGCATAGCATTAAAAAATAATTAAAAATTAAATTTGATAAGTTTTAATCATAAGAACACTAAAATAACAAAATTATTTTTTTAAATTATTTTTTTTAATAATATCTAAAATATTACTTTTATTTAAAAAAGTATTTAACTGTTAAAACTCAATACCAAATAAAGAAGCAATCAGAGCATCATGGACGCGAGAAATCCAACAAACAAGAGTCCAATGCATGCTCAATTATAGCATAACAGATCACCCTTGACCGACAAAGCCTCATCTGCTCTAGCAAGAAAGTTCCTGTGAATATAATATTATATGCAACGTGGTTTTGCCAAATATTGATTTTAGGTCATGCGTTGCTATAAAAGAAGTTAAAAGAATTGACATCCCTTTCAGAATTAAGGGAACTCCACCTTAACATGAAGGGATACTTGCGTGCTAGAGTTGGTTTCTGTCCTTATCACCTGAAAGTGGCATATCATGGAGATACCATTTTCTCACACCTTCCTTCCTGATGTTGCGCATTATTATCATCACTAATATTTTTAACTTTTTCTTTACATAAAATGATTGTGCCAGATGTCTAACCTTAAGAAGGGTTGTTGGAATCCAATTCATAATAATATAATAATATTTATTACGAGTGTGTATGTTTCTTGATTCTGGGGAGCTATACCAATGAACCAGATGAGAGCTGCCAAGTTCTCTTGGCTGCCTAACCTGATGTGGTGGTGGTGTCTGGTGTGTTGGATAGGCCCAGTTATAATGGCTCGAGTGTTCTTTGTCAGGGCTTGTATGTTTTTCTTTCTGCTACCATTATTTATGGCTGGTCTAGGCTAATTCTGCTTGTAGTTGGACTCTCAATTTTGTTTCTAGTAATAACAATAATAATAATAATAATAATAATATGCTTTGTAGATCAAATTGATCTGTATTTATTGTAAATTAATGAGAATAATTATGTAATTTTATTATAGAAAAATTAAGTATTTTACAGTATTACTCTTTTAATTAATTATTATAATCAAGATAAAAATTTAAAAAATAATAAATCATCTTATTAATTTTCATATTATTAATCACAATAAATAGGGATCAACATGATCCCTATAGTATTATTCGTAGTAATAATAATAATAATAATAATTCATGATCCACCCACAAAAGTTGACCTCCAACCAGTGGAATTCAGGACAATGGTTAGTTGGCTTGCAATGTATGCTCATTGGACTCTTGTTGATCAATGGCTACCCAGTTGCTACCTTTGTAGAGTTTTTGTTGCACTTAATTGATGATGCAGTTGTACTTTCTTTTAACAAACAACAATGCCATTTGCTCTTCACATCCAATTGGCAATAACTCCTATAACTGAAAGCTATGGGCATAACTCCCATTACTGAATGCTTTCAGAATATAATTCTTTCGGATAGGATAGCCTTTAGACAAGGAAGGCCTTGTGATTCAAAAACATTAACTATCCTTCCATTTTCAAACACAAATACAAGGAAACAATTTCATATCTGACAAAGTCCTTAGCAGTGCCCCTTCAACAAATCCCTCATTTACACAATCAAAACCATTTGCAATGATATTTAACATTACAGAACATTCAGCCCATTGCCTAAAACCAAAAGGGTTAAAAGAATATACAAGTATATTAAGTTTAGGACAATGCTATCTACAATATTAGACTTCTGGTTTGATGATTTTATAATTTTGTTTTTTTGCTAATAATTAACCAAACCTAACTTGTAGCTACATGGCCTTCTAGTTGGTGGCAGTTGCCTTCACCTTGCCAACTCCAAACTATGTCTTTCAGGGCAGGCCTAACATCCGCTTCACAAAACTTGGTGTACTCAAGAGTATCGCCGGATGACTTGGAGAACTCAACCACCGCCACTTCCGGTGCTACTTCGAACACCTCCGCTGTCACTGCCAGTTTTCCTTTCCTTCCTTCCACTTTCCCCTGCAATTTCACCTTAAATTCTGAGTCACTCACCACTCTAAAATTCAACTCCTTCGCTGCTGATTCCAACTTTGTTAGGATCACCGGCGCGGAACACTTTGAAGTGAACATTGAACCAGATTTCTTCTTGTTTTCGAACAAGCTTGACAGATCAAATCCGGACGACATGGCTGATATGAACTCAAATGCATTATAGAAAGGTGGAGAATGATTTGTTTCTGATAGTTTAATCATTTCTTCACCAATAACTTCGCGACCCTTCTCGCTTTCTTCTGAATCGTTACAAAGCGTGATGGGTATAGTGAGTCCCTTGCAAAACCAGGGATTTTGCCTTATATGAGGGACTGCGATTCTCCTCTCTGGATCAACAACGAGAAGCTTGGAAATCAATCTCCGGGCATCCGGTGAAATCCAGGGAGGGAACTCGTACTCCGCCTTGAAAATCTTCACATACATCTTCATCAAATTCGCGTTTTGAAATGGCAAGTACCCAGCAAGCAAAACAAAAAGAATAACGCCACAAGACCAGATATCAGCCTTCGCACCATCGTACCCTTTCTTCCTCAAAACCTCAGGGGCAACATACGCCGGAGTGCCACATTGTGTGTGTAGCAACCCATCGTTCCAGTGCTGCTCCGGAAGGGCGGAGAGGCCAAAATCGGAGACTTTCAAGTCACCATTCTCGTCCAAGAGAAGATTCTCAGGCTTTAAATCACGGTGAGAAACTCCACGGCTATGGCAATAATCAACCGCGCTAATTAATTGTTGAAAATATTTTCTGGCCAAATCTTCCATGAGCTTTCCCTTCTCGATTTTGGCAAACAACTCACCGCCTCTCACAAATTCCATGACGAAGAAAACCTTTGATTTGGTGGCCATGACCTCCTTCAACTCGACAATATTTGGGTGCTTGACGAGATGCATCACAGAGATCTCTCGCTTTATTTGGTCCATTAATCCTTTCTTCTTTACATGGTCCTTATGGATGACTTTAATGGCAACACTCTCCTGGGTAGCCAAGTTTTTCCCTTTATAGACCTTGGCGAAGGTCCCTTGACCTAAGAGCTTCCCCATCTCGTACTTCCCAAACAGAACGTGCCTTGTTCCATTGACATGGCAATCTTGGTGAGCTACCCGCTCTGTTTCGACCTCCATATCAGAACAAGAAAAGCTGATAACTTTCCAAGTCTATATATGATTCAAGAGAAATGGAAAGCAGAGATGGTTATTGGACTTCACAAAAGCAAAGGGATTTTTCCCTTAAAATTTTGCAAGATCCAAGAAACATGTTGTTAATCGGATCAAATGCAAGAAATAAGATTTTCCGAGGAAAATTGGAGGGGTGACAGGGAAAGTGAGGGATTTGGGAGAAGAATGATTAGAAGAAGATGGTGGGAATTGGTGTGGAAAGTTTGGCGTGTGGTAGGGAGAAAAAGAAGGGAAGTTAAGCTGCTGAAGTGGGTTGTTCTGTAGCCATTGGTGGATATGGTTTATGGGGTGTGCAAAAAACAGGAGCTGCAGGCACATAGAAAAAAAAAAAAAAAAACAAAAGGCACATAGAAAGGAATAAAATATCATTTCAAGGGAAAATAATAATTTGGAAATTTTTATTTTATTTATTTTTTTATTTTGGGCCAATGGGAGGAGGGACACTTGCAGGTTTTGTGGGCCAGTCTGTTAGACACCTTTCTTGTTTTCGAGGAAAATTTGCCTGCTTGCTTTATCTGGCTCTAATGAATCAGGATGAAGCATCTGGTTTGGGCTTATTTGAATTTTATTTTAATAATTATTTTTTTGGTAATATTAAATTGTGTGGGTGAATTTGCAAAATAACTGACAAAACGGAGTTTATGATTCTGACATGTTTTTGAGCACTTTCGCACAATTTGTACTGATCTTCTCTTTTTTGGGAAAATTAGATCCTTCTTTCTATAATTCTTATAAATTTTTATTTCCCACTATAAGCATTTTTTTCTTTTCTCTTATTATTTTTGTTTTATTATGATATTAAAAAAAATAATCAATTTGTTATTAAATTTTAATAAATTAAAATATTCTCTATATTATAATTCATAAATATTTTTAAAATTTGTGATTATCTTTTTTAATCATATCTTATTTAATGATGAAATTTCAAATTTTTTTAGAAGCATAATAAGCCTCTTGTTATTGTACTTAATACATATTTTTCATTCATTTTAAAAAATATAAAATATAAAAATTTGAATTGAAATTTTTATTTTTTAATTATAAAATTAAATATTTTATGATTAAATTTACTTTTTTTAAGTTGATTAAAACTTACTTTTTACTATGCAGTTTAGTACTTATTATTTAATTTATTAAATTATTTTAAATAAAAAACAATTTCTTTTTTTTTTTAAATGGAAGATCAAAAATTAAATATTCTATTGATACAAAATTGAATGCTCCACAATTTTTTAGAAAAAGGGCATGTGTCAATTCCAAAATTAAGCATTTAGAAGAGGACATGTGTACATTCCAGAATGACCTTTTTCTGTATTATTTAGAGAATAAAAGGAAAAGGAAAGTGATGAAAGTACGTATGATGTGTTAAGATTTTATGTGAAAAAAAAATAACATATAATTTGATTTAGGGGTTATTTAGTTGAAATGAATTTTATAAAATTTAATTAAATGTCATAAATTATGTATTTATTTGTAAAAATTTTAAAATTAAATTTTAAAATTTAAATTATATAAAATTCATTATAATTAAAATCAATTTTTATTAAATTTAATGAAATTTAAATTAAATTTTATAAATTTAAAATAATAAAATTTTTTGTATTAGAATACTTGTATATTCGTCACAAATAAATGCCCTCTCTCTCCCTCTCTCTCTCTCCCTCATAGCTTCATCTACTATTATGCACTCAGACAGTGATATTACTTATGTTGTTAAATGGACCTCCCATATACATTATTAATCGATCTATATAATTATGATTATAAATTTAAAATATAAGATATATGATGAAATTTATCTATTATATATATGTGTATATAATTTAATTCAACTCAATTAAATTAAAATTTTATCTCAAAAATTTAAAATTATATGCATGTGTATCATATATTTATATTTTGAAATGATCGAGTTTAAATAAAAATTTATCTTTTATTTTATTTATAATCATGTAATTAATAAGAAATATTACAAAATTTAATAGGTTAATCAAATAATTGATACATTTATATTATAATCCTATATAATATTATATATTCATGTCCTTGTAGAGCTTAAACTAACACCTGGTACCCTAGATTCTTTCTAGTGGAATCAACGTCTGTAACGTAGCATATGACATCAACAAAGATACTAGGGAGCCAATGAGAAGCCTACTAGTAACCCATATACCCAGTGCAACCTTTGATCATTACTTAATGAGGATTAATTAAGTTGATTTTTTTTTACTGGGCATTTAGTTATTAGAATCACTCGAAATAGATAAAAAAAAATATATAGTGGTCATAACTTCACTTTGTTTTCAATTTCTTATCATTTAATTAATACAATAATTATATGTTTCAACAAAATAGAAATTATAATTAAAGTTGGTAATATTATTTTTTTTTATAAATTTATTTTTTTTTAAGTGAATTATTGCAGATAAAAATTAAATGTTAAATTTTTACAATTTAAGTCGACCCAATTCATTCAACATAAACTAATCCATTGTGCATTATGAATTACAAGGCCTGAAATGGACAAGACAAGTGGTTAAATTTCAGGATGTTGGGCAATGGATAAAGTAGAATTTAGGATATTCCAAGATTACCATATGAATCTTATAAGATGCAGTCGATAAGGTTGCGTGTCAGGCTTATTAGTCCAAATCCTAATAATGACAAGAGCTTTAATGAAGAGAGCAAAAAATTCCCACCAATCAAATTATGACAATAATGACATCAAGTCCCTTATTTTATTAGCAACATTTATATAAAAGTTGTTCAATATTGACCACAACATTGAAAGTAGTCTTGAAATTATTAAATCATTCAATTAGATATACTATTTAATGGGATGGGATGGGATGGGTGTGTTTCGTTTCCTTTCTGATATTTCTTAAGAGTAAGTCTCACTTACACTTGACGATATACACCCAATTAATTAGTAATTATTATTTTATTTAAAATTATAATAAATTTTATTTAAAAATAAATAAAAATAATTTTTTATTAATCAGGTGTTTATACATCATATAAGTAAATTATATATATATATATATATATATAGCCTAAGTAATCTATTTTACCCTCCTTAAGTTGAATGTCTTTACAGTGCAAATTTATGTTTTGTCGTCCCTTAACACTTGGAACTTGAAGTTCATTCAAGGTTTATCTTTTAGTCACTGTTAGAAGCAATTGCAATTCTTGAGGAATTTAGGTGAAATGCACATAATTTCTTATGCTCAATAGCCAATGTTGCAAGCTTTTATATAAATGCTTAACCAATAACGGAGCATTGTTGGAATATTAATAAACCTTTCGCAAGAAAAGATTCAAATTCCATTTATATATCGCACAATTAAGTTTTAATTTTTTTTAAATTAAAATCATAAAAAAAATTAAGAAAATTCACAAATTATGTGAGGGACAAAAAAAATTTAATTAAATTTTCTTGAACGATAACAATTTTCATGAACAGATTGCCTAAAAGAGACCTTAATTTGCAACTGTCGAAAAAAGAAAAATTCCATGCCAGTTGTTTTTGAGTCGACACTCGACTTCTTTGCCTTGGAGAATTCTCTCCACAGCGTCAGGAGGAAGGCCAGTCATGTCCAAATTCAATGAGCCCTCGCTGTGAAAGGAAGGAGCGGAGCGCTGTGCTAAGTTTATAAGTCCGTCTCTGTCGATTCAGTTGCAGTTATTCGCCTTTCTTGCGAGCCAAAAGTTGTAGTTGTTCTCGAGGACTAAAGGGGAAACATGGAATGGCTTGTTGAGCAACTTTCACCATTTGAGGAGGACTCTTCCATGGGAAACACATCCCACACTGGTACCAGCTTCAAGAGGCAGGTTTTTCTGCAGGATGCTACTAAACATGACCTGCGCAAGCTTACTCTTTGAATATGCCTTTGAACTATTATATTTCAGCTTCTTCTGGGTGGAATTCAGGTCATTGGTGTCAACATAGCCCATGGAATACAGAATAGAATTCCCATTAACAATCCGGCTTGGAGAGCCTTTTAGGAGAGATGGTAGAAGCAATATAGAAAGCAATGCGGGAGCAAAATGGTTAACCTGCATATGTGCATCATACCCATATTTTGAAAATTTCTGTGGCTCTTTTATTGATAATATTTCGGAGTTATTGACAAGAACTTGCAGAGCAGGTTTCGAACGCGAATTCCATTGCTCGGCAAATTTCACCACAGAGTTGAGGGAGAGCAGATTCAGCCCCATTGCGTCAACTTTGAGTTGGCCTGTTCAATTCAATTCGTCCTGCCTTTCATCCTGGATCAAATCATAGGCTATAGTTATGTTCCTTAAAGCCATAATCACACGTGCCCCCGGAGAAAGCCAATTGCCCGGCTATTTCAAGTCCAATACCACAGGTTGACCCAGTTATGATACAGGTGAAATCATTGAGAGGAGGCTTTGATCATTAATCACTGAAAGGACCTGGCTAGTTTATAAGCTACTTGGCTCTTCTTGTAATTTGAAGGACCCTTCATTGCTATGATCATTAATTGCTTATTTTCACTCCCAGCTGATAATGATTTCTCATTTACAATCACATCTGATGATTCCATTTCTTTAGCATCTCCAGTAAAAAAATATATATATTTTTAATTTTTAATTTTTACTATCATAATAATAATGATAAAAATTAATAGAGAGGTCCTTCTCTTCTCAAAGAAAATTAATAGATAGGAATTCACCAATCTTTTGCTGTATCCAAGAAATAATATATTCCAAATTTACCAAGAAAAGAATCTTTTGCCTTCAACATACATATCAAAGAAAATAATAGATTTACCAAAGTTTTGCATTTTATAAATAATTTCATTCATCACAAGAAAAGAATATATTCGAGATTAATCTTATTCTTTGCTTTGTGAGATGATGACAAGTTGCAAAGATACTCAAAACGAAAGCAGAACCTATAAAATAGATGATGAGATATATTGAGGAAAAATCCAACCCTTAATTCATGTATGCATATTGCTAGTTTTTTTTTTCTTTTTAAAAAAATTATTAGAATTTAAGCTCATGATTTTCTATACTGCAATACTTATTTAAAATCATTCATTTCTATTATATGGAGGATATTTATCTTAATTACTTACTTTTAATTTAAAATATATTTTTTAATTTATAAATTAATTTAAAAATAAGTAATTAATTATTTCATAAAATTATTTAAAATTAACTTTTAAATAATTTAAATATTTAATTAAAAAGTATTTAAAAAAATTAATTTATCAAAATAACTAAAAAAGATATACTGTGGTTGTAAAAATATAATAATATTAATATTTTTGAAAATTATAAGAAAAATATAAATTTTTTTACTTGTTAAAAAATAATTTTAAAATAAATAAAAAATTATATTTTAAATAATTTTTTAATTTATTAATCAAATAAATATCCACCTACTTATAATTTTATATTTATAAATAAATTTAATGAATTTATAAACCAAATTAAATACATTCATAAACCATCCTATGACTTTACGTTAAAATTTTCGTTTTATTATTAAATAAAATAAAATACAAAACAGCAAATTGACGAGACAACAAAAGATTGGGCCTTTTAACAATTCAAATTGTGCTCAGACGCATACGTTGACATGACAGACATGCGCAGGGATGGTGTTGTTGTGGTAGACATTCCGCTAAGGTTTACATCAATAATTGGCGTACATCAATAATTTAACGTAATTATTTATTTTAATATCTATTGAAAATACAAATTTTAACGATATCATCATCATTTTAAAAATTATTTCTTTAAATAATTAGTCTCACAAAAGAAATTACCTACCATGCAAAATAAATTCATTAAATATACATTTTTTGGAGGAAATAGGCAATCTTAATTATATAAATTAAAAGTTTAAATTCCCTCATCTACTTATTATCAGTAATGCGAGGTATCCATTGACCTGATTGAGATATATGACTACAAGTGGTAGCACCCAAAGTGTGATCCGAAGTTAAGACGGAATCGGATGCAGATGCGGAGGCGAAAGAGCACACGAAAGATTATGTTCCTCTGGAAAGGAATACTCGGGTGGGTTTCTTTTTTTCTGAGAATGGAGGCCACTTATTCCACAAATCATTTTCCGATGAAGCGAGGGCCTTTAAACAATTCAAATTGGGCTTCGACTCAACCAGAAATGAAAGGCGTGGGTTTAAGTAAGGATTTTTTTTTTTTTTTCCATTTTAGAGATGCAATGATGGAAGGAAATAGAGTGAATTTATTTCCTTTATGTTGACAAAAGTCACATACAATCAGAATTTCATTGTTAATAGTAACATTAGATATGGTAATTTTTTTTATTAATTGTTAGATTTGTTTGTCCCAAAATCATTTGTAATTCCATTTAAAATGATTAAAATATAAATGACCTGTAAAATTAAAAATTAGTGCAATCATTTAATAATTAATTAACTTTTAATTCAAAATTAAATGTAAATTATTTTTTAAAATTAAAATTTTAATTGAAAACGATTGACAACCTATAAATCAATTTGAAATTATTATTATATAGTAATTTAATAAAAAAAACTTTTATATTAATTTAAAATTTAAAATATTTTTATTTAAATTCATTTCAAAAGGATAATCGACTTTAAATTTGGAAATTGAAAATCCACTGAGCTTACCCATTTATCAATTTAGTTGGATTGGTGTATATATATAAGAATATTTATAGGTGAAAATTATAAATGTAAGCTTCACGCCTATGCCTATTCAAACCTATTTCCTAATTAACACATGAACTGATAGGAGCGTGACCGTAACCTTTTCTCCCACTAAAACCTCTCCCTTCTCTTTTTCTTTTTTTTTTTTTAAGTCAGTTTTCATATGGGGAGGTTCAGCCTCATGGCCGATAACCCTTCCCCCTCCACTTTCTCTTTCCACCTGGTTTTGATAGATTTAACTGGTTTTATTTTGTTATTTAGTCTAGTATACAGTGAGAGCTTGTCTCTCTTTAGTGAGGGAGTTTTTCTTCCTCTTTTTGTAGTTTCTCTTTGTTTTTAGTCTCTTCCTCACCAACCAAAAAATGATGTAATTAGTACTTTAGAGGCTGTCTTCAATGAGCTTCCCCAGATAGCCGGCAACTCAAGGGAGGTAATGGGTCCAAATGAGATAGGGGTCATGCCATACAAGAATGAGATGTCAGAGCTTTGCCATGTTGGTCCCGATCAACTGGCATAACCATGGTTGCTTGTTTCTATCCTCATAGTCGCTTGACCCTAACTTGCATGTTGTCCAAGGAATAAGATGAGTATAAAAGTTGATTTGGTTGAGCAGTATTAGCTTTTATTATTCCCTGAGTCCTTTATGCTTCTAGAATATGTGCAGTTTCCGTGGGCATAAGATCTCCCAGTGCTAAGGCGGTGGGGCCCGTCCGTTCTCTTTTGCTGAGTTGAGTTGCTGGCTTCGGGTATGTACTATTGTACTAGCATGCAGCTTTGTTTTTAGGATCTGGATCCATCTTTTGATGGGCTTGGGTTTTGTTTATTTGTTGATTGTTTAAATTAAAATAATTATTATTATATTTTATATAATTAATTTATATTAAATATTTTTATAAAAAATTATAATAATATAAAATTTTATATTTTCATATTTATATTTTATCTTCGTTTAATGAAAGTTTTAATTTTATTTTCTAAAAAGAAAAAAAACAAATGTAACGTCCAAAACTTACATTAAAAGAAAAATCCTTAATTAGGTACATCCGTACCATGGCAATATCGGTTTATAATTATATGATTGAGTCAGGAAAAAATAAATACAAAACTTAAAATAAATATTCCGCCATAATTAATTAAATTGAAATTAAAACGTGGCATACTTATGGCTCCAGTGTGAAAATTGCTCATAAATTCATCAGTCACTAGTAGAGCATTAGCAATTGTCAAATAGACAAAAATTGATCTCCAGCACTGCTTCTGGCTCTGCATTTTACACTGTTCCAATTTCGGCTGGGTTTTTATATATTATTATAACCTATATAAATAGGTATTATAACCTTGTTAAGGAGGCTTGTCAGCTGCCTGGGATTTAGCTGAGAGGTGTAAGCTAAGTTTTTCTTGACATTCTATTAATAAAATCCATCTATTGCTTATTTAAAAAAAATAATAATAATAAAGAATACTTTTTTAAAAATATTTTAGAATTTATATTTGAATTATATCCATTTATGAGTTTAAAAAATTTGTGTCCATTAGTAATTTGATGGGTTTCATAAGGTGAATCTTAATTACAATTTCCAAATACATAAATTTACATTCATATCATTTTATGTTTAAATTATCGATATTATTATATTAATTCTTTTATTTTGAAAAATATTAAAAAAATAAAGCAATGAACTCTGATGATTTAAATTGATTCTTGACTTTTTTTTTATTACGATGCAATTATATAATTAAGCATTAAATCACTGACTATTAACTCAATAACATCATATTAATTCTTGAAAAGAGAAATAAATAATATTACCGCAGGAATTAATTTGTAAATACAAAAGTTTTAGTAATGTAATTTGAGGTGTTGGAAGAAAAAGGTAAGATTGCTTTTGCTTAACTAGTGGATAAGTTTCCTCTTTTAAAAACAAAGAAAATTTTGCGTTTGCAATGGGTGTAGAAGGAAACTTTTAAGATATTAAACAATAAGTATTAAGCTCATTGAAAAAAAAAGAAATTATTAGACTAGTAAAGCTGTAACACCTTGTATGACAATAGATGTCAAAATGATGGATTAGACGGCAAGCTAATAAAGGTTATTTATATTCTAGTAAAGGCAATTTTGTTATATGTTAATTCTACATTTTAGGAATAGTTTTCAAACTTTTTATGTTCTATTTTATATTATAACTGGCATAATATTCATATTATGCGTGTGTAATTTATAATTTTTATTTTTTAATTTAATTTTTAATTATATTTTAAATAAAATAAATTATTATTATTAAATTAATTTTAAATTAAAATTTTTTTATTTAATTTAATTTAATAAATTTTTACCATTTATAATAATAAATTTTTAATTAATTTGTGATGTAATTAATTAAAATATTTATTTAATTTTTTATATATATAGTAATAATAGTTTTAATGATTATTTCGTTTGAGACGTAATAAAAATGCTTTATTCAAAAATAATTTAAATTTCATGAAATTTAAATTATTTTAACTCATAATTTATATAAATCAATATTTATCTTTCGTAAATTACAGAAAATATATTAAATTAATGAAAAAATAATATTATTTTAAAAATATATTAATATAATATTTTTTATTATTAATATAATAAAAAAATTAAATTACTAATAATGAATTAAATTATTTAATTTTAATAATAATGAAAATATATAACATTATTATTAATTAAAAATAATATTCTATTATATTATTTTTTAAATACTATATCTTAGTGTAAATTTTTTTATTATTTTGATATATTTTTATAAAATAATTCTTTGACAAAGTGATTATCACTTTACATAAATTTATAATATAAAATAAATAAATTTCATAAAAATTAAAATTTTAAAATATTATCATTTTCTATTGATATAATAAATATTAAAAGTATATACTATTTTTCAAAAGATAAATTTCATAATTTTAATACTATAACTTTAATCATTTTTATTTACAGCTAAATTTTTTATACAACTATATTTACAATTTATCTTTAAAATTCTACTTATATATAAAAAAAAATAGTTGAGAGATAATTAATGCATAAAAATATAAATATTTAATCAAAATTTAAATATAATTTTGTTGAAAATTAATAATAATAAAATATAGATAATCAAAATATTAGTTATCATTGCATTCAATATATAATTATAATAAAATAAAATATTTAAAAGTTTACAAAATATTAAATAAATAATAATAATAATTAAATAAATTTTAATTAAATATATTGAAATAAATAAATTTTGAGAATAATAACTAATAACTTTTGATAGAAATAATAAAAGAAGTGTAAATTTGTTAAGAAAATAGTGCTTCATGTGTATTAAATATCCCATATGACATACTATATATAAATAAATAAATATTAATTTATAATTAAATATTATTTAATTGAAAAACAATAATAAAATGATTTAAATTCAATTTGTATAGCAGTAAAATGTTTCCTATTTACTTTGCTATTTTAATTAAATTGTCATACATTGGCCATAATAATAATTATAATAAGCATTAATTAATTTTAAGAAAGTGAAATAAAATAAATATTAAATTATTAACATAAAAAAAATAATATATACTAATTATAAATAAATCAAATCTCTATAATTTATTTTTATAACTTTTATATAAACTATACTTTTTGTCTCTCAAATTTTATAATAAAAATAATAGAAAATATAAAAATATGTAATAAAAAAATTTATTAAAAATATAAAATAATTTAAGGTTGATCAAATTATAGATAGTTAATTATGAGACTATAAATTAATTATCAATTTTCTTGAAAATAATGGTTATCAATGACCTTTTTATTATTATTATTATTATTATTATTATTATTATTATTATTATTATTATAGAGGGTAACAAGTGGTAAAAAAAAATTTGCATAAATAAATTTATAAGAAAATAATATAAATAAATTTAAATATTATATTTAATCATAAAATGTCTTAATTTTTTAAATGTTAAATTTTAAAGAAAATAATAATTTAAATCATAAATATTAAAATAATTAAAAGAGAAATAAAAATTAAATAATAATTAGTATTTATAAAATAATATAAATAATTTTTAAATATTACATTAATTACAAAATATCTTAATTTTAAAAATTAAATTAAAAAAATAATTTAAATCATAAATACTAAAGTAGTATTATAAATAACAATGATAAATAAAAAAAGAAATAAAAAATAAATAATAATTAGTATAAAGAAGAATATTTATGATTGATTATGAGATCACAAATTAATGGACAATTTTCTTTAAACTAATAACTATCAATCACCATTATTTATTATTATTATTATTATTATAGAGGATAACATGTGACAAATAATATTTTTACATAAATAAATTAATAAAATAAATAATATAAATAATCTTTAAATATTACCTTTAATTATACAATGTCTTAATTTTTTAAAATCAAAATTTAAAGAAAATAATAATTTAAATAATAAATGTTAAATTAGTATTATAAATAATAATGATAATAAATAATAATTAGTATTTATAAAATAATATAAATAATTTTTAAATATTGTATTTAATTATAAAATATCTTAATTTTTAAAAATTAAATTAAAAAAATAATAATTTAAATCATAAATATTAAAGTAGAATTGTAAATAATAATGATAATTAAAAAGAAAATAAAAAAATAATAATATGTTAATTCTACATTTTAGGAATAGTTTTCAAACTTTTTATGTTCTATTTTATATTATAATTGGCATAATATTCATATTATGGGTGTGTAATTTATAATTTTTATTTTTTAATTTAATTTTTAATTATATTTTAAATAAAATAAAATAAAATTATTATTATTAAATTAATTTTAAATTAAAAAATTTCTTTTATTTAATTTAATTTAATTTAATAAATTTTACCACTTATAATAATAAATTTTTAATTAATTTATGATGTAATTAATTAAAATATCTATTTAATTTATATATATATATATAATAATAGTAATTTTCATTATTATTTCATTTAAAAATTAATAAAAATGCTTTATTCAAAAATAATTTAAATTTCATAAAATTTTTATATTTTAACTCATAATTTATATAAATTGATATTTATCTTTTGTAAATTACAGGAAATATATTAAATTAATAAGAAAATAATATTATTTTAAAAATATATTAATATAATATTTTTTGTTATTAATATAATAAAAAAATTAAATTACTAATAATGAATTAAATTATTTAATTTTAATAATAATGAAAATATATAAAATTATTATTAATTAAAAATAATATTCCATTATATTATTTTTTAAATACTATATCTTAGTATAAATTTTTTTATTATTTTGATATATTTTTATAAACTAATTCTTTGACAAAAGTGATTATCACTTTATATAAATTTATAATATAAAATAAATATATTTCATAAAAATTAAAATTTTAAAATATTATTATTTTCTATTGATATAATGAATATTAAAAGTACATACTATTTTTTAAAAGATAAATTTCATAATTTTAATACTGTAACTTTAATCATCTTTATTTATAGCTAAATTTTTGATACAAGCATATTTACAATTTATCTTTAAAATTCTACTTATATATAAAAAAATAGTTGAGAGATAATTAATGCATAAAAATGTAAATACTTAATCAAAATTTAAATATAATTCTGTTGAAAATTAATAATAATAAAATATAAATAATTAAAATATTAATTATCATTTCATCCAATATATAATTATAATGAAATAAAATATTTAAAACTTTAAAAAATATTAAATAAAAAATAATAATTAAATAAATATTAATTAAATATATTTAAACAAATAAATTTTGAGAATAATAACTAATAACTTTTGATAAAAATAATAAAAAAAGTGTAAATTTGTTAAAAGAATAGTACTTGATATGTATCAAATATCTCATATAATATAATATATTATATATAAATAAATAAATATTAATTTATAATTAAATATTATTTAATTAAAAAACAGTAACAAAAGGATTTAAATTCAATTTGTATAGGAGTATAATGTTTCCTATTTACTTAGCTATTTTAATTAAATAGTCATAAGTTGACCATAATAATAATTATAATAAGCATTAATTAATATTAGAAAAATAAAATAAAAAGAATATTAAATTATTAATATAAAAAAATAATACATACTAATTATAAATAAGTCAAATCTCTATAATTTATTTTTATAACTTTTATATAAACTATACTTTTTGTCTCTCAAATTTTTTAATAAAAATTTTATAATAAAAATAATAGAAAATATAACAATATGTAATAAAAATATTTATTAAAAATATAAAATAATTTAAGGTTGATCAAATTATATGATAGTTAATTATGAGATTATAAATTAATTGTCAATTTTCTTTAAAATAATGGTCATCAATGATATTTTATTATTATTATTATTATTATTATTATGGAGGGTAACGAGTGGCAAAAAATTTTTTTGCATAAATAAATTTATAAAAAAAATAATATAAATAAATTTAAGTATTGTATTTAATCATAAAATGTCTTAATTTTTTAAAAGTCAAATTTTAAAGAAAATAATAATTTAAATCATTAATGTTAAGATAATTAAAAGAGAAATAAAAAATTAAATAATAATTAGTATTTATAAAATAATATAAATAATTTTTAAATATTACATTTAATTACAAAATATCTTAATTTTTAAAAATTAAATTAAAAAAATAATTTAAATCATAAATACTAAGGTAGTATTATAAATAACAATGATAAATAAAAAATAAATAAATAATAAATAATAATTAGTATAAAGGATAATATTTATGATTGATTATGAGATCACAAATTAATGGATAATTTTCTTTAAACTAATAACTATCAATCACCATTTATTAATATTATTATTATTATAGAGGATAACATGTGACAAATAATATTTTTACATAAATAAATTGATAAAATAAATAATATAAATAATCTTTAAATATTACATTTAATTATAAAATGTCTTAATTTTTTAAAATCAAAATTTAAAGAAAATAATAATTTAAATAATAAATATTAAATTAGTATTATAAATAATAATAATGATAATTAAAAGAAATAAAAAATTAAATAATAATTAATATTTATAAAATAATAAAAATAATTTTTAAATATTACATTTAATTACAAAGGTTTTAATTTTTAAAAATTAAATTTTAAAGAAAATAATAATTTAAATTATAAATATTAAAGTAGTATTATACATAATAATAATTAAAAGAAAAATAAAAAATTAAATAATAATTAATGTAAATAAAAATATTTATAAAAGGTAACACTTGGTATGCTTTTAAAGAAAGTATCACGTATAATTTCTTTAAGAATATATCGCTGCTTTATATACATATATATAAATATCCTTGTATTAAGTTGTTTTCAATATTTTGAGGTCCTAAATTGAATATATGTAATATATATGCTTATTTAGGTGTGGTATGGACTTTTTTATTAAGTTTTTTCTAATTACTTAAAATTAATAAAATATATGATTCATAAAATAAAAAAAAAAAAGGGGTTGAACTATTCGATTATAGTGGTTAGGTGATTATTATGGTCCATGTTTTTTAAGCTCGGCCCAGTCAGTGATTGGTTCAGTTTAACCATGGGTAAACTCAACTTTGAATTTCTTTAAATCATTAGCTATTGAATATATTTCTGTTAAAAAGCTGAATTTCACTTGCGCTTATTTAAAAAGTTTAATTTAGTTTATTTTTTTATTTTTTTTATTTAAATTAATTTAAAAATTTTAATTTTAATTTAATTTAATTATTTTATAAGCAAAAGCCACTCATCCTTCTCTTTGCAACAAATGAAAGCTCCAAAAAACTTTTCTATAATACTTTTATTAATAGTGTTAACTCTTTTAATATTTATTTAATTAAAATTTTAACTTAATTTAGAAATAATATTATAATAAGAGCTCTACCTAGTATAGGAAATAAACCTCTATATTATTGAAGAATATTTTTTACTCAAATTAAAAAAAAATTTCATTCTAAATTTATTGAGATTTTGAGTCATAAATCTAACACTCACACGTAAATATTCTGAAGTTGACATGAGCTTTAACAACGAGCTATAATTCTTAAATGCCACGTATAAGAGCTACAAAAATTTATTAATGACATATTTGGATAAACAAAATTGAAATAATAAATTTATATTTAATTTTAGTGTAAATTGTGGATTTCAAATAATTATTTATTAAGAACTCCTTTAAAGTGGATTAAATAATGCATGTTTGGATTGGATAAAAAAATTTGAAATAATGAATTTAGATTTAATTTTAGTGTAAATTGTGGATTTCAAATAATTATTTATTGAGAACTTTTTTAATTTAACTCTTATGAATTTAGACTAAATACATTATTTGGATATTCTAAATAAACTTAATATCGGTGGTTTAATCAGGCTTTTGTAAAAGCCGCAGCCACACCTTCTGATGTTCTTGTCTTATAAACGCTTCAGCTAAGTCGTCAATTGACTCTTCAAGAGCACACTTAACATGAAGGTCAAAGTTGCATTGATAGCATTTGTAGCTAAAGGAGTTACCGTACTTATCACATCCGAAGCATTTATATTGAAAATTGAACCAGGATGGCATGATAACAAAATTCAAAGTGTGCTGATGTCTGCTTGAATTTTGAAGAATGGTTGGCAGCAGTCCACAATCGATGTGGGTTTGGAATAGGCAGTCAGGACAAGATCTGAAGAATTTTTCACAAAGGCTGCACTTGTGCTCCTCTGGAAAGGAATACTCGGTTGGGTTTATTTTTTTCAAGAATCGAGGACATTTATTCCACAAATCATGTAACAAGTCCGGTAACTCAGCACAAGCTTTGTGAAGGATGAACTCATCACATTCTAAGCATTTATAGGTTCCACCGGAAATGAATTTCTTGCAATTACTGCAAGGCAGCTTATCAAAACCAGCAATCTCTGGCTTTGCAATGAAGGAAAACTCATGCGCATGCCTATCAATGAAATTTCTCCCAACAATAGTATTATCACCTGATAATTGTTTTGCAGAGGATGATGATGCTTTCGACAGTTTATCAGCTTCTGCAACCTTTAGCATCTTAGGGACAAAATCCTCCATCGTAAACGCCTCTGTGATGTCAATGCTAAGTTTTGGCACCTTCCCAACGACACTGTACCATTCAGGGGCCAGAGCGTTTGGAGTTACACATTCAATGATGATAAGAGATGCCATTTTAGAACTTGCAAGTTGCATCAAATGGTGGAACTGGGTACTTTTAGAGAGGGGAGTATTGATGATACATGTGAGCTTCAAATCAAGCTGGGTTGAAGAGATTTGAGAGGCAATTTCGAAACCCAAGTCATTATTGATGTAAGAGCTTGGAATGGATTTTTGAATGCTTGGGATGATGTCATCTTCATCAATGAGATAACATTGAAGGGAAGCGGATAGTTTACGGGCTACTTCGCTCTTCTTGTTGCTTGAAGGGCCCGTCATTGCTAAGATCATTGGGATCTTTGATTCCATTTGGCTTGCCCTTCGTGATTTACTTTCTCTTCTATAGAGTAATTAAGAAGGACGATAATTGTACATCATCTCTTCATGTGTGCAACTCTTATATATTTGGGAGATTCATTAAATTAATTATAGACGATATTATACTCTTAGCATCTCTAATAAAAATATATATAATAATAATAATGGATAGGAATTTACCAATCTTTTTGCTGTATCAAAGAAAAGCATATTTTCCAAATTCACCAAGAAAAGAATATGTTGCCTTGAACATACATATCCAAGAAAAGAATAAATTTACCAAAGTTTTATACTCTATAATCAATTTCATTCATCACAAGAAAATAATATATTCCAAATTAACATTACCCCTTTGCTTTGTGAGATGATGCCAAGTTGCAAAGACACTCAAAATAAAAGCAAAACATATAAAATATAGATGATGAGATCGAGGACCCAAAAGAAAATCCAGCCCTTAACTCATATATATATATATATATATATATGAATTAAGTCATAACTTTGGTTGTTTAAAAAAAAAATTATAAAAACAGAAAATTGTCGAGACAACGAAAGATTGGGCCTTTTAACAAATCAAATTGGGCACCCAGGAATGAAAGGTGGTGGGAGTTAAGATTTTTTTTTTTTTTAAATGCAATTAGGGAAGGAAAGAAAGGGCATATACATTTCCTTTGTGTTGACGAAAAGGTCACCAATAATCTGAATTTTGGGGTTAATATTAAGGGTAAAATTGTACTTACAATAGATGTGGCAAATATTTTTTATCAGTTTAAATTTATCTGTCTCAAAATTATTTATTTCTCGATTAAAACATAAGTGACCTGTAAAATTACGAATTAATTTAATTATTTATACAATTCTATTAGAAATTAATTATTTAAATTAATATAAATAATTTAAAAATTAATTAAATTATTTCTTAAAATTTAACATTTTAATGTAAAACGATTCACAAACTGTAAATTGATTGAAAATTATTTTTATATGTTAATTTAATGAAAATTTGTATTAATTTATAAATTGAAATAGTTTAATTTAAATTGATTTCAAAAAGATAAAATATGAGATCACTTTAATTTTGAAAATTGCAATTCCTCCGACCTTACCCATTTAATTATCAACTTACATGCTTGGTTGGATTGGAAAAAAAAAAAAAAAACCAAAAGAAAAAAAAATTCCTTCCTTATTAATTAGGGCATCCATATCATCTGGCAATATTGTTTTATATGATTGAATTAGGAAAAAATAAATTAAAAACTTAAAATAAATATTCACCCATAATTAAATTGCAATAAAAACTTAGCATACTTATGGCTGCAGTGTGAAAATTGCACAAAAATTCATCACTCTTTAGTGGCCCATTTACACTCAATGGGATTCTTTAAATTTTATTAATTATTAATTTCACTATAATAATAATAATAATAATAATAATAATAATAACAATAATAATAGAGAGGTGCTTCCCAAAGAAAATTAATGGATAGGAATTTACCAATCTTTTGGTGTATCAAAGGATTCTTGAATATTTTCCAAATTCACCAAGAAAAGAAGAATCTTCTGTCTTTCCTATCCAAGAAAAGAATAGATTTACCAAAGTTTTATACTTTATAATTAATTTCATTCATCACAAGAAAATAATATATTCCAAATTAACATTATCCCTTTGCTTTGTTACATGATGCCAAGTTGCAACGACACTCAAAATAAAAGCAAAACATATAAAATATAGATGATGAGATTGAGGACCCAAAAGAAAAATCCAGCCCTTAATTCATATATATATATATATATATATATATATATATATATATATATATATATATATATATATATATATATATATGCCCATTTAACTCTTTTTTTTTTTTTAAATTTTTATACTACAATCCTAATTCAATATCGTTCTTATTGTTTTAAGAACTCAATATATAAAACTAAAATAAAATGAAAATTTAAATACCTTAATGTAGAGAATTTATTTATAAAACTTGTTTTACATTGACATATACAATAATTTTTTTCATTTTCTTAAAATTTTAATGAATTACTTAGTACTTTATTTACCTTGACAATATATTTTCTTTTATAATTGTTTTCTTAATTATATTTTTAAAGCATTAAATTTTGTAATATTGTAAATAATTTTAAAAAATTAACAATAGTTAATTAAATTTAATTTTTATTATTATAATACCAAATTACATAGCCATTTAATTTTTTTTTCATTGTCCTAATATCAAAAAAGGGTTAGTGTGTTTAATTTTATTGGAAAATATTTCAAAATTATTTATTTTAAATATATTAATTTGATGTGAGAAAATATATTTTTAAAATCACTTATTAAAAAAATTAATATCAATGCATGAAAATTGATCAAAAATACTTTAATCGTAAATATTAAAAAATAACATATTTTTTCATCACAAAAACTTTTCGAATAGATTAAAATATGAGCCATCACTCTTCATATTAGAGCAATGAAAATTAAAATAGTTTTAGAATATATATATAATTTTTGAGATTAAAATTTGTCAAAAAATATATATATTTGTCTTTATATCTCTTTAAAGACCAATAAATATTTGCTCTATTTACTGTTACTTTTAAATGTAATTAGTGACATATGTAAAAATAAATTTATATTTAATATTAATTTGTATTTCTTAAAAACAAATATATTTGTTTTCAAAATTAAGTTATAAGGATGAAAATTTTGTCCCTCTAAATATTTTTTTAACAAACGATGTTATTTTCTTTTAAAGTTATTTTAGAGACAATTTTTTTATTTTTAGATTTAAATTTTGAATCAAATAAATTTATCTTTAATAATATGCTTTAGAGGATTATTATTTTGCCATCATGTCACAAATTAAATATTAATAATATAATTAATATTAATTGTACAAAATTTAAATATTCTTATTTAAATTACAATAATAAAATTTAATTTTTTTAGAGAAATTAATAAAAATTAATTTAATAAAAAATAATTACTTGTTAACTCAGAAAGGAGCTCACTTATTAGAATTTTGAAATTACATGGAAGGAGGCCTCATTTTATTAAGGAAGCCTCTCCTCCCCAACTCTTCCATAACGATGTGCGACTTTGTTTCACAACGTTTTATTTATTTGCATATTATTATTTTTTTAATTAAATTTAAAATTTTCAATTTATGTATATAATTTATTATAATAAATACTTAATAACATATTGTAATATATAATTAAATTTTATTATATTTATTATAGTATTTATAAATTTTAAAAAATTAATTTAATTAAAAATAATTTCTGAAAATTTCAAAAACACGTGTTTATATATTTATATTTAAAATCATCAAAACACTTGTAGTTAAGTTTTTGAAGTGTCTTCATCAATTTTTTTTAAAATTATTTAGTCTTAAAAATTAATTTGTGATACAAATATAAAGTATTGTATGATAGAAATATATTAATTATTTTGATTGGTAACTAAAAATAATTTTTAAGATTTCAAAATTTATTATTATGTGTCTCGTTTAATGTAACTTTTGATTATTAACCCTTATTAGTCTAATAATTAAGAACAATACATTGATTAGGACCTTTAATCATGTATAAATTAGATTGAAAGAAAAATATAATTTCTTTATTTAAATATGCATACAAACATATTTTTTACATATAATTTCTTTATTTAATCATGTTAATAATCTATATACACGTAACATCTAATATAATTTATTTACATATAATTTAATTAATTGTTAAAATAATTTTTTTACATGAGAAAAAGGGGTTTTTTTTAATGACAAATTAAAAAAACAATTAAAACATTTATATAAATAAGATTAACCTTAATGAATTAGAAACAAATAATATAAAATTTATAGATATCTAAATATAAATTTCTACTATAAAAATATATTATTGTGCATGTTTTTATCTACTTCATTATTATTCTTACTACTTTTATTTATATATACTATGTGACCAGTAACTAAAGAGGTTTAAATCTTAAAATGAACAAAGGATATTAAAATTTATGTGGGAAACAAAGGAATGTAATTATAAATATGAATTGAAAATTAATTTAAGGCAATAAAAAAATATTGATTTTAGAAAAAAAAATTAATTTACCTTAAAAAAACTCATAGGAAATTATAAATCAAATAGGACTCTATAACTACTAAAATTCATTTAAATTATCAAATAGGAAATTATCAATTTTAAATTTATTTAAACTTAAAAAAAATAAAATTGAAATAATAAAAATTGTAAATCGTAAATAATATAAAAGATTAAGGACATTTTTAGCAAAAGAAATATTCCCGTTCGTTCATTTATATATATTATAGATATGGATTATAGATTATAGATTTTGTCTTTTCTTACTAATATTTAATTTTTAGAATTTTTAATATTATAATTTATCATAAAATTAGTAATTATGTAAAAAAAATAAAATTCTAAATTTTAATGGAATTATATGTTATTACAGCCTAAATACATATTTTATTATAAGAAAATAAATATACAATTTATTATATCATACAAAATTTTTAATTTCTAACGTACTAAAAAATGTTAAAATTTTAATAATACTATATTAGGGTTATAAGAAAGTTAAACATTGGTTTTTTTTTTCACATAATTTTTGTTCTTTTCCAAGTTAAAATAGAATTCTATTTATTATTAAACAAAAAATCATCATAAAATTCTCATATAAGTTAAATTATTGTTAAAAATATTTGTAATATTTTTAATAGAATTTAAATACAAATAAAACTACAAAAATTTTAAATTTATATAAATTTTAAAATTAATATAAATAATAAAAATTTAATATAAATTATTTTTTAATAGCGAATTAAATTTAATCTTTAATTGTCATTACAATAAATTTTCATGGGTATTTTTACCAATGTCAATGTTTCCTCCTTTCTCATATTTATATATTACTAGTTTTTTTAATTAACGTACTACACATACGTTATTTATAATCATTATTGGTATTTGTGATTTAATTTTATTTATATGTAATTTTTTTAATAATTTTTAATATATTGTATTATATTAACATCACTTAATTAAAAAAATAAATAGTTCATTGAATATAAAGATTTTTAAAACTATAGTATTTTATTAAATTTTATAATAAAAATAAAAAAATTTTAGTTAAAAACTTTAACAATTTTTAGTTAAACACTCTATCTCGTAATAATAACAATAATAATTTTATTTCTACACATTTTTAATTATTCTCTTTATAATTTGCATATAAATATGAAATGTTAAATTTCATTTTTTTTTTAAGTTATTGTTAATATTAATGTTAATTTAATTAATTTTATATATAAAAATTTTTATTAAATTAATATTGTATCTTTAATTAGATTATATTTTTATGAAAAGCTATATGTTATAATTAAATTTAATTTTCAAAGTGTAATAAGTAAGTAAAAATACTAATAATAACAATGTAATCTCAATTTAGAGAAATTATCAAACTGAAATAAAAATTCTAATATTATTGTAATTCTATGTCAATTTAGTTTCGTAATATATGCATAATTTATTTAATTTTTTTTTTATCATTAATGTGTATATTAAATTCTAAATTTTTAAAATTTAAAATTATAATTATATTAGAATTATAACTATAATTATAGTTATAAAGTTATAATTTTACTTATGAATATTTTGTTATTAATAATTTTTTGATCTAATTTTCAATCACAAATCAATCTAGCAAACAGATATAAAAATAATTATTATAAATAATTAATATTAAATAATAAATAAATATAATAATTATTATTATTATGAATAATCATTTAATTTGTATAATAATTAACTATATAAAGAATTTTAATTAGAGTTTGTTAAAAAAAATTATAAAATACTAATTGATTAAGTAAATTATGGCATAAAATAAATTAGAATTTAATATTTTTTATGCTTAGCTATGTACGTTGTGTTATTGTAAATAAAACTTATATATATATATATATATATATATATATATATATATATATATATATATTATAATTTAGAATTATGATTAATTGTATTAGAATTATTGAAAATATTAATAAAAAATTATAATAGTCAACTAAATTTAGTTTTCCATTGTAATAATATTAAGGGTATTTTAGCTAATCACAATATTCCCCCCTCCTTCTATCATATATTTATATATTATATAGTTATATAGATGTAGAAATTATATTATGGAGACAATGAAAGATTGGCCATTTTTAGCGGTTCAAACTGGGTTGAACGTAGGGATGGCAAAAGTTATAGAACTCGACTTGCCCCACGCTAAACTTGAACAATTATCCTTGATCCTGCCTTGACCCCAATTTGTGTGGGTGATGACGGGAAGACATTCTCTCTACCCTGAAATTCTGTAACCCGTTCCGTACAGTAATATATTATTATTTTTTATTAAAAAATAATTTATTTTTATATATCTATATATCTAAATATTATAATTTTAACAAAATATATAAATATATCATTAAAATAATGTGTAAAATTTATATTTCTAAATATATTTTATTTTTTTAATAAATAAATTTATATTATATACTAATAAATTAAAATGAAAAAAAAAAGAAAATTTCCTGTGGGGAAACCCACCCCGCCTTGCACCTTGGGCGGGAGTACCCTGCCTTGATCCCAAACTCTTGTGGGGTGAAGACGAGAGAAGCGATCCCTGCTGTAACACCCTAATTTTTTAAATTAATTATTTTATGGGTATATATTAATATTTTATTTTATTTAAATTTTAGGAAATTATTTGATATTTTTTGAATTTTTGAAATCGGGTTCGATTTTCCTAAAATATAAAACTTTGATGATTTTTAAAAATTTATTTAAAGACCACGTGGCAAAATTAAAAATATATTTAGGCACTACGAATTTTTTTGAGATTTCTGAAATTTTTTTCGAAATTTTTAGGCCTCGTTTTTAGTCCCAGGGTGAAGTAAAAATTCAAATTTGGATATCCTGAATTGGGTTAGCCAAATCGAACCGGACCGGGTTGGACCGATCGAATCGGACCGACCCTATTTCTCTTCTTCTTTTCTTCCTCCATGCGCCCGACTCCCTCTCCTTCCCTTTCCTTTTTCTCTCTCCTCTCTCCTCCCCTTGCCCCTCCCTCCCCAGCTCGCCAACGTGCCTCCAGGAACCCCCCCCCCACCACCGGCCGCTGCTCCAGTGGCCAGAAAAATGTGTGCGCAGTCCCCTCAACCCGCTGAGCAATGCTTCAGCTTCCCTGGCCAATTTCGGCCGATCCGATCACCGATTAGATCGGGTCTTATCTCAAAACACATCTACACCTCAAGAACTTTCCATAGACACAAAGAACACAAAATTTCATCTAGCGGTTTGTTCAATTTTTACTCGGGAAGTTTTAGCCCATTTTGATTTTTGGGCTTGATTTCTTGAAAACCGTAAACCCCACTAAAAATCAGAGAGTACCGGAGTGCTCCACTCGTCGAGAGCTTCGCGGCAATACCCATTTCAAATTTTTTCGACATAATTTTTTGGTGGGTCCCGCAAAACTTCGCAGTATTTTTCAGAGCATTAAATGAGTTTAAAAAATTTCGTAAAAATTATATACTAAACCCCGTGTTGTGGGCTTCGCGTAGGTACATTCAATTCGAGGAAATTCGACGATTGCTTGGGTCTGTAATTTCGGGCAGGGTAGACAGACTACCAAGAAAGCTTCAGAACCGAGTTGAGAGTATAGGCTACCCCACCATTTTTAGACGTCTCGGACTCATCTCCAGGATCAGAATTGGTATAGGTAAACCCGAACCCTACTTTTTCTTAATTATCTAGTGCCTGATTTCGATTAAAAATCTATAAAATATTCGTGATAAGTTAGAAAAATATGATTCCTTTTGCATTAGCTTAATAATATTGTTAAGGACCGCGGGGTAAAGTTTTAGAATTTTTAGAGCTTATTTGGACAGTTTTGCAAAAAGGGATAATTGTAGGGACTAAATTATAATTTTTCAAATTGTGGTTGTTGACTGTTGGATGGGCCCAGGAGGGGCCATGTGATGTGATTGAGTTGTGGATGTGTGACTTGTGGATATAGAAGTGCATTTTGAACCCTTTTGCAAGTTGGGTAGGTTCTAGGTGTAGGGGAGACTCTGTCAGATTTTCGGTATTACTTAGGGTGTCTTTGGTCTTTTTCAAACTTGCATTGAGTTAAATATATTAAATAATTATAATAAAATTTGTCAGGTGAGTCGAGACAGCCTTTCTCCTCCACCCAGCCGCCACAGTGACCTCAGTTTAAGTCTGTGAGTAAAATATTAATTTTAATTATAATTTCAATATTATTATATTTTCAAGCATGCCCATGCATCACTTATAAATAAGTATCTATGTAGTTAAATACTAGGCACGTTTTATAATGCATTCTTAATTGATGAAGTGTCATGGTTGTTGTTTATGGTAATTTGAAGCAATGTGCATGAATTAGCATGCGTGTGGTGTGTGGTATTGGGTATGGATAGGCCGGGTAGACGCGGCTTGAGAGACATTCACTGAGAACCGGTCCTTTATGGATAAGTCGAGGTAGGCACGGCTTGAGAGACACTCGCTGACCCCCGCATTTGGTTTATTAAGCGAAAGTCCGGCTTGAGAGACCCTCACTAGCAGATGTTGGATTAAGAGAACTGCATAGGGAATCAGTTTCCATATATGTACTGTTTGAACATTATTAGGTGTGTGAGTGCTCCAAATTATCTTTTTACTGTTATAATGTGATTTGTATGAAATTTATGATGATGTTACATTACACTCCTTAGAATGCATTAGTTTAGATATGTAACACCCCCGTTGTATAGCCTGGTATATTTCACTGTTCCGGTGACCGGTGTCGGTCCGGATAATTAATGGGATTAGGGCCACACTTAAGACAATTTGAGAAGCCATAAACACAAATAATTAGTAATGTTTAATTAGTTAACTATAAATAAGAAAAACAGAACATAAGAGGTTAAACGAGCCGAGAGTCACAGCGATGAGTGACCTTCTCGGGAATGACTGCGAAGTCATTCTAAACTCAAATTTCGAACCGTAAAAAGTGACGCTGCGGTCCTTAGGACCCTTATGAACACAGTGGAAAAGAGAAAACCACGAAAAAGAACTGTTAAGCCAGTCAAATAATTAGGTCAGGGAGCCGGAAGAAATATTGGATTATTTGCAAACCGGGATGAACCGGCGAGGGGCAATTTGGTCAATTGACCCCGAGAGCTGACTCCTGACCTAACTGTCAAATAAAATTGGAGAAAAGAAAATTTCGGAATCGACAATTAAATTAAAGAACTAATAGAGAAATAAATAGAAAAAAAAAAGGAAAAGGAAAGAGGTTGGAAAAGTCAAAGTTGATGACATCATTAATGATGTCATAAACAAATTTATTAAATATTTATTAAATTTGATATTTATGGTCTTCCATAGCAAAATAAATAAAAGAAACAAAAGAAAAAAAAAATTAAATTCATCATCTTCAAAAGGAAAAACGTGACTCACTCTTCCCTCTCACTTATTTCATCTTCCACCATGGATAAGTCTAACCAAGCTTTTGAAACCCTAAATTAAACATGCTTTCCCTAAAATTCTCCACATGAATTTCATTATTGCATCTTGAAGAGTATAGAAGAAGCATAAGAAAGCAAGAAGAAGAAGGAAGAAGAAGAACAAAAAGTGAAGATTTAAGGTTCACCTAAGGTTAGTATGCTAAACTCTTCATTTATCCATTCAAATGCACATGTGATGGTTGAAAGTGAGCTTAGAACTTGATTTAAATGAAACAAATATGGGGGAAGAATTAAACTGAAATTTTGGGTAGCTTGAGAGGAATATGATTTGCATGGATATGATACATTTGAATGAGTTTAGAAACCTTTCTTGGTTGAATGATTAGTATTAAAACCATTAAGTGAGATTAATTGCAACAAAGTAGTGAAATTGATGAGTTAGGGTTTTAAATGCTAGGGTTGTGAACCAAATTTTGGGAAAAATGCATAAATGGCATGTTGGACTTATTGTGAAGTGAAATAATGGTCAATTATGACCAAATAAGTTGTGTGGGAATTGTTGGAATAAAAATCAAATTCGTAGGTCAATGGTCATGCTGCTGGCAGCATGACCAAACCCACTTTGAAGGACTAAAACTCAAATTTTACAAGTCCAATTGATATGCCACCAATTGGAGATGAAAATAGACATAAAAGAGCACAATTTTCATTAAGGAACCATGGCAAAAAACTGACCAAAACTTGGTGAAACAATTGACCAAAGTGGATTGATTGCAGGCTGCCACTGCACCAAACTGACCAAATGAACAGTAACTGTTCATTTGGTCATAACTCGAGCTAGGTAGGCCAAATTGACCTGAAATTTTACCAGCAATTAGATATGATATAGACCTAAAACTTTCATGAAGAACACCAACCCAAATTATGCCATTAACTCATTCAAATCATTGAGCAAAGTTAAAATTTATGTACTGAAATTCTGCAGATTTTTAGTTGAGCAGCAATGTTTGGATAGCTATAACTCCCTCTAGAAAACTCGGATTTAGGCGATTCTTGAACCGATGGAAACCTAAGACATAGTACAACATTTCATATGAAGAAAGTGAGACCAAATTATGAACTTAACTTGATCAAACAATTGACCAAAGTTGGACCAAAAATCTGCCAGCACCTAAATTGCAGTATGAACAGTGCATGTGAACAGTAAAATTATTTTGGCCATAACTTGAGCTACAAAACTCCGATTGAGGTGATCCAAAAATGAGAATACACTTAAGACAATAAGGAACATTTTCTATGAAGGAAGTTTTGTCAAATTCCAACAGTAGATCGACCAATATAATAGTACAACTTCGGAGAACCAAAATCGAAAATTGGCAATTTTGCCAAAATGACCTAAGCTTTAAACAAATGACCAAAACCAACAAGTTTGGTGACCAAAATGTGGTATGTGGGTGAAGTTGGAGTTCCCATACCCATTAAGCCTTAGAAAGTCAATAATTTGACTTGAATAGTGCAGTGAATAGTAACCCGAAACACAAAATTTCGAGAACGTCGAATTTAACACGTTAGAGCTAGGTAAATGTGAAGTTAAGTTTATTTTGGATTTATTTTAAGTTTTAGTACTGAAACATTGAAAAATTTCGTGTTTCAGTGGAAAAGAATACCGGGACAGAACCCGAGGAGTCGAGTCAAGGCCAACAGGCGACTCGTTTGAGGTTTGTGCACAACATATACCTTTATAATCATCTTTTGCATATCGTTTTGAATAATGTGAAATATTGAATTATGGCATTCTTATGATGTTTGATTTAAATTGTGAAAGTTATTGTGTATATTTGAAATGAAAATGTTTAGCAAGTTGTTAAGATAAGTTTTGAAACCACAGTATCATGACCATATATTTGAACACCTCACTAGCACGACTAGTGAAGGTAATTAGTTTCGAATTTTGATTCCTTCTCTGGAGAAGTGTTGAGGTGTGCCAGTAGAAGAGGATGTGAATGGATATCCATATATTTGAGCTAGCTAGCCTTGTGATATGATTTCTCTTTAGCTTCTGGCTATTGAGATTCATGTGATTTCTCTTTAGCCTCTGGCTATTAAGATTCTATTTGTTTCGAATGGCGTGATCTAGCTGTGGGTTTTATGAAATGTGTTTTGATACTTTGAAACGAACTTGGTTTACATGTAAAACCTTACAATGCATGATTGTATTTAATTTTCATGTTTAGCCAAATTTTTGAATGAATGTGCTTTAAGTTTTGCATAAAGATTATTTTAGTATATTGTGCACCACTGAATCCTAGTACTCAGCGATAGCTCTTATTCTTTGTCAGATCTGAGAGACTAGAGGAGCAGCAGATGAGTTCTTTGAGGTGTGAGAAGCTACCACCTAAAGTTTTGGGTATAATTTATACCCTAATCAGTAAATATTTCTTTTGATGTATATATTGCACATAAATGTATGGACATGTACATGGGTCTTGGCGGCTTGTACAAAGTTTGTATAAAAGTTGTAATAAATTTTAATTTGAACTTTTTGAATGTAAATTTTAGTATGATGAATATATAAATTGTTTATCTTGAATGGAATATGAATAAATGATATTGATGGACAGTATTTTGAGAATTTTTGAACTTGTGAATTTTGAGAAATTGGTTGAGATTGAGTATGAATTTGAAGCAGTGGTTAGATAATTATTGGAAGTGCTTTTATTTCAGGTATTTGAAGAACGGTTTTCTCAAAATACAGAGGAAACTCACAAAATTTTTATAAGATTTGCGGAAAACTAAAATGGCCAAAAATATTAATTAGTTTTAATTTCAACTAAATGTTTTAAATACTTATTAGAAATGCTCACCACTTGTCAAAGATAAGAAAATTGTTTTAAAATCCCTTGTAGGGTACTTAATGAGTTATCGATAGGTGAAGTTCGGTAGTTCATTAGGTATTCTACGGGATCATGTTATGCCTTACAGAGGGGTAAGGTGTGACATGTTTTAGTGGTATCAGAGCAAATTTTTGAATTATGTTTTAAATTGTGAATTTGTGTCTTTTCTTTTTTAAGTACAACTGCTCAATGTCCATAATTGTTACATACAGTGCATTACATCATGAATGTGAACTAACGGAGGGAAATCTCCTTATGTTACTTGTTCAGGAGATACCCTAGCTTCAGCCTGAAATGGAAGAAGGGGATCGCTCAGTTGAGCGATCTGTGAAGCCGAGGCACAAGGAAGCCCAGCTTTCGAATGTCGGTGGGTCGAGCACCACCCCACAAATGCCGCAGATTCCTGCACAATTTGCACAAGAGATGGCTGCGATGTTTCAACAAATGGTGAGGTATGCGTTCAAACTCCACCACAACCACCTGTGGCACAACCATTGCCTCTAGCCAGACAATATGATAAATTACTGAAGTATGGGGCTGCAGAATTTAAGGGTACAGTGGACCCTTTAGAGGCAGAGCAATGGCTTGAAAGAATGGACAGAGTGTTTAAGAAGCTGCACTGCTCAGAGGAGTTGAAGTTTGAATGTTCTGTGTCGCTACTGCAAGGGGATGCATATGATTGGTGGAAGACCATCCCCACGGCTTGGCGAGAACCACGGTGCTAACACAGGATGACTTCATCAGAGAGTTCAGACAAAAATACATCCAAGACGCATATGTTGATCAGAAATTGCAAGAATTTTTGAGTTTGAAACAAGGAAATCGATCAGTGGCAGAGTATGAGAGGGAGTTCTCCCGCCTAAGTCACTATGCGGAGAGTCTCCTTACTACCAGCAAAGCAAGATGCAAGAGATTTGAGACGGGTTTGAAGCCCAGTATAAGGATGCAAGTTGTGGGATTCAGACACAGCAACTTCTCAGAACTTATGTCCCAAGCACTTGAACTGGAGAGAGTTGAAGCAGAAGCAACCCCAGTGAAGGAAAAAGCTGAAAAATCAGAAAAAGACAAGGGGGAAAAATCAGTTGAACAGAGTTCTGGTGCTACCTCTGGAAAGAAAAAGAAGTTTAGTGGACCCAGCAGGGGTCGAGGTGGAAGATTTGGTAGGGGCAGATTTTCTGGTCAGAGACCCGCTAGGTCTAGTCAGCAGTCAAGCAGGGGTTCACATTCTGCCCGCCCCTGTGAGACTTGTGGCAAGATTCATGGGGGGGAATGTTATTGGGCCACTGGAGCCTGTTTTAACTGTGGAGGCAAGGGCCATATAGCTAAAGACTGTACTAGTGCTCCGAGATATGGTCCAGCTCCTACTACTGCCGAGGGATCTATTCAGAGTCCTGCTCCTAGAGGTTCACAGTCATTTGGCAGAGGAAGAGGCAGAGGTAGAGGCACTACTTCAGGCAGTCAGGGCACAGTTGGTCAATCAGCACAAGGAAGTGCTTCAACCAGAATCTACGCAATGAAACAGCGAGAAGAAGTTGAGACTTCTGAAGTGGTAGCTGGTACATTCTCTATCTCTGGTCAAGATGTATTTGTATTGTTTGATCCGGGTTCAACCCATTCATATGTTAGTGCTAGCATAGTTTGTTCACTTGCTGTTCCATGTGTGCAAATGGGTTTTAAAGTGCTAGTAACTAGTCCGTTAGGACAAGAGGTCCGGGTCAACAGAATCTATAGAGACTGTCCTTTGGTGATCCAAGGACATGTTTTCCTGTCAGACTTGATTGAAATGCCCTTTAGAGAGTATGATATCATCTTGGGCATGGATTGGTTAGCCAGGCATCATGCTATGATTGATTTGTAGATCAAGACAGTCACTTTTGGTCTCCTCTGCATGCGGTGATGTGGTCATACACGGGAGAGGCATTTATCGCCATCAAACATCATTTCACCGCACTAGCCAGAAAGATGATCAGAAAGGGGTGTGAAGCATACTTGGCACATGTGATAGACACCCAAGTGGGGAGTCCAGCACTAAGGGACATCCCTACTGTATGTGATTTTCCGGATGTGTTTCCTGATGAATTGCCAGGATTACCTCCAGAAAGAGAGGTGCAGTTTGAAATTGATGTTATGCGTGGTGTGGATCCAATCTCCATAACGCCATATAGAATGGCACCTGCAGAATTGAAAGAGTTGAAAGTGCAGTTGCAAGAATTGCTTGACAAGGGCTTTATCCGCCCTAGTGTGTCACCTTGGGGAGCGCCAGTGTTGTTTGTAAAGAAGAAAGATGGCACTCTCCGCTTGTGTATTGATTATCGGCAGTTGAATAAGGTGACAATAAAGAATAGATATCCATTGCCCCGCATTGATGACTTGTTTGATCAGTTGAGGGGTGCAGCTGTGTTCTCCAAAATTGACGTGAGATCAGGTTATTATCAGCTGAAAGTACAAGAACAAAGTATTCCTAAAACTGCCTTCAGAACCCGCTATGGCCATTATGAATTCCTAGTCATGCCATTCGGGTTAACTAATGCTCCGGCTGCTTTTATGGATCTGATGAACACTATTTTCAGACCATACCTCGACCAGTTTGTTGTGGTATTCATAGATGATATATTGGCCTATTCGAGGAATGCAGAAGAGCATGATAGACATCTGCGGATTGTACTGCAGATTTTGAGGGAGAAACAGCTATATGCCAAATTGTCGAAGTGTGAATTTTGGCTGAAGGAAATATCTTTCTTGGGGCATGTAGTATCAGAAGAGGGTATTAAGGTAGATCCAAGTAAGATTGAAGCTGTCCTTAATTGGAGGCCACCCAGAAATGTCACAGAAATTCGTAGTTTTCTGGGTTTAGCTGGATACTACCGTAGATTTGTGAAGGGATTCTCCATGTTGGCATCTCCATTGACCAAGCTGCTTAGAAAAGATGTAAAATTTGTGGGACGGATAAATGCCAGTGAGTTTTGATGAATTGAAGAGATGTTTGGTGAAGCTCAGTCTAACTTTACCCACACCGAGTAAAGAATATACAGTTTACAGCGATGCTTCTCACAACGGGTTAGGTTGTGTGTTGATGCAAGATCGAAATGTCATTGCCTATGCATCACGCCAGCTGAAACCGCATGAGAGGAATCATCCAACACATGATTTGGAGCTTGCAGCCATTGTGTTTGCTCTTAAGATCTGGAGACATTATTTATATGGGGAAAAGTGTTACATCTACACAGATCATAAGAGTTTGAAGTATTTAGGCACCCAAAAAGAGCTGAATTTGAGACAGAGGAGATCGTTAGAGTTGATAAAAGACTACGATTGTCTGATAGACTATCAGCCATGTGACACCCCTCACCCGTGTACAGTATACCCGAGTAAGTAATGCCACACGGTGTACCGGCACACTCTAATATTCCTCAATTAATTTATATCATGCTGTTTGCATATAATTTATGAAATACAATTTGTTTAAGCCATTTATCAAAAGTATTATTCATTTAAGGTTCCGAAAATTTTAAAGAAAATCCGTGAGTCTGGCTAAAAATGGAGAAAACCGTTCTTCGGAACCTGTTAAAAAAACACTTCCAATATTTTTATTTCATCATCTCAAACTCCAATATCCCAAAATCTCAACAATATTTCTCAAACATCCATTATCAACACCAAATTCAATATCATGATTTCCACATTTCAATTTCTATTTTCATTCATCATTCACATGTGATGTTCGCATGTAAATCACAAGTAAACATCTACTTTTCCATTAACAAATACAATTTTCATAATTTACATATACATCAAAATATATTACATGAGTTCAAATACATATGAGAAAATACAAATCTGCTACAAAATATCAAAATGACAAAATGACACCTAGTGCCCTACCGATGCACTGCAGGTAGTGAGGTGACACGGACCAGCGAAGCATCGGATAGACTCACCCGATGCGTGGTCTACTGGGCTCACGATCGGGATCTCCAGTACCTACGCGTGGCAAAAGCAACGCGCTAAGCAATAATGCTTAGTGGTGCAATAATATAATAGAAGAAAATAGCAAGAAAATAAATGTGTATACTTTCTTTGTTTGGTCTTGGTATATTCATTAAATCATTAGCTTTATTCACTTTTATTCATTTGGTTGCCCCAAGTAACCTACACTAGACGACTGGACTGGATAACGGGTAACCGCCTTTGGGTACCTAGTACCTCGGGCCGTCACACCATCGGTCACATATGTATCTCCCGGTGTGCAACAGAACAACTAACAAGCTGTAAATAATATCAGGCACAAGGCCAAGTCTCAATACAAAGCCAGAATGGCTAAAAGCCATGAAATCACAGAATGGCATTTTTGCCATGTGCAGTACTGCTAACGGAACCCTATTGGCATGCCAAACTATCCAAACCAATCTTGTTAGGTATACTAGGGCATTTGAAACTCTTAAATTTGTCAATTTGTGAATTTCAACTTTTTTTGTGTCACTATTCATCATTGGTCAACAAAAATGTTGACTTTTAGAATAAAAATGTGTACATTGCCTTTGGCACTCCCAACATACCACATTTGGTGTTTAAAACTTGTTGGCATTAAGTGTTAATGCAATTTCAAAGTGTAACCCACACTAGCAGAAAATTTCAGTTTTGATGCCCTAACTTCACTGTTCCATTGGACACTGTTACTGTTGGAATTTGAAGAAATGTAAAACATGAAAGTTGTTCCTTATTTTGTCTAGTTGAATTTCCTTTTTTGAATCACTCCATTTGGAGTTTTGTAGCTCCAGATATGGCTCAAAAACCCAAGCTGGCCGGATTTCAAATTCTGCAGATTTACCATATCTACAGTAACATGAACAGTGACTTGAGTCACTTGGTTGACTGGGTTCTGGCCATAATTTGGGGTAGGTTCCTTCATGAAAGTTGTTTGTCTATGTCTTAACTTGTTTCTGTAAAAATTTCAGACCAATTGACCAAATCTACAGTGAGTTATGGCCAAATGAACAGTTACTGTTCATTTGGTCAAATTCTGCAGAGGCAGTTTCAGGGTTCCGGATTGGGGCCAAGTTTTGGTCCTCTTGCTTTGGTCTTTTGGGCATGGTTTCTTCAGCAAAAATGTGCCATTATAAGCCTAGTTTCATGTACAATTGGCCAAAATTCAATTGGACTTACACAGCCCAAGTTATGGCTGTGCAAAGGGACTGAAATTTCAGTCCCTATGCTGCTGTCCATAGGGCAGATTTCACCTCACTTTGCCATAGCACTTTTCAGTCCCATTTATGGTCAACATATCTAAAATGGTCACTAATTGACCATTACAATGTGCCCTAACAATTTCCTAAGCCAATTCACATTTTCACCCTTCCAAACCCTAATATCCAACTAAATTTACTCATGAACTTAATTAACATACTTAGTTCAATGTCCATGTGTTTTAATACTTTAACCATCATTTCTAGCCACTTTAAATTTATCAAAACAATCAACCTCATACTTCCATAGGGCTGCTGAAAATTTAAAGTACCATAACTCATGTAATTTACTTCAATTCTTTAAAATTTCTTAGCTCAAATGATATTCCCCTGCGCAAGGATGACACGCACAAATCGAGAAATGGTCCAAATTTTTAAAGGTCCTGCGAAAGGATGATCCCTTAGGCAAATCCCACATCGGCAAAGCACGGAGATGGTCTTGGGCTCAAAAGTAATGATATATAAGATGGGGGAACTAATCACTAGAGGCGCCTTTTGGTGGAATGGCCTGGAGAGTTGGAAGAACTCCAGGGTTAAACGTGCTCGTTTGAGAGAAATCCTAGGATGGGTGACCTCCTGGGAAGTTCTCCATTCCACCTATGGGACAAAACCGTGAGGCTTATGGCCAAAGCGGACAATTCCTCTAGTGGCTGGTTCCTGATCGTTACAGTTCATGTTACTGTAGATATGGTAAATCTGCAGAATTTGAAATCCGGCCAGCTTGGGTTTTTGAGCCATATCTGGAGCTACAAAACTCCAAATGGAGTGATTCAAAAAAGGAAATTCAACTAGACAAAATAAGGAACAACTTTCATGTTTTACATTTCTTCAAATTCCAACAGATAAGTGTCCAATGGAACAGTGAAGTTAGGGCATCAAAACTGAAATTTTCTGCTAGTGTGGGTTACACTTTGAAATTGCATTAACACTTAATGCCAACAAGTTTTAAACACCAAATGTGGTATGTTGGGAGTGCCAAAGGCAATGTACACATTTTTATTCTAAAAGTCAACATTTTTGTTGACCAATGATGAATAGTGACACAAAAAAAGTTGAAATTCACAAATTGACAAATTTAAGAGTTTCAAATGCCCTAGTATACCTAACAAGATTGGTTTGGATAGTTTGGCATGCCAATAGGGTTCCGTTAGCGATCGCACATGGCAAAAATGCCATTCAGTGATTTCATGGCTTTTAGCCATTACGGCTTTGTATTGAGACTTGGCCTTGTGCCCGATATTATTCTGACTTGTTAGTTGTTACGTTGCACACCGGAGATACATATGTGACCGATGGTGTGACGGCCCGGTACTAGGTACCCGGTGCGGTTACCCGTTATCCATCCGATGCGTCTAGTGTAGGTTACTTGGGGCAACCAAATGAATAAAAGTGAATAAAGCTAATGATTTAATGAATATACCAAGACCAAACAAAGAAAGTATACACATTTATTTTCTTGCTATTTTCTTCTATTATATTATTGCACCACTAAGCATTATTGCTTAGCGCGTTGCTTTTGCCACGCGTAGGTACTGGAGATCGATCGTGAGCCCGGTAGACCACAGATCGGGTGAGTCTATCCGACGCTTTCGATGTCCGTGTCACCTCACTACTGCAGCATCGGTAGGGCACTAGGTGTCATTTTGTCATTTTGATATTTTGTAGCAGATTTGTATTTTCTCATATGTATTTGAACTCATGTAATATATTTTGATGTATATGTAAATTATGAAAATTGTATTTGTTAATGGAAAAGTAGATGTTTACTTGTGATTTACATGCGAACATCACATGTGAATGATGAATGAAAATAGAAATTGAAATGTGGAAATCATGATATTGAATTTGGTGTTGATAATGGATGTTTGAGAAATATTGTTGAGATTTTGGGATATTGGAGTTTGAGATGATAAAATAAAAATATTGGAATTGTTTTTAACAGTTCAAGAACGGTTTTCTCCATTTTTAGCCAGATTCATGGATTTTCTTTAAAATTTTCGGAACCTTAAATGAATAATACTTTTGATAAATGGCTTAAACAAATTGTATTTCATAAATTATATGCAAAAAGCATGATATAAATTAATTGAGGAATATTAGAGTGTGCCGGTACACCGTGTGGCATTACTTACTCGGGTATACTGTACACGGGTGAGGGGTGTCACATTTAATTGGTATCAGAGCCGCTCGCGTGTCCTCTTGGGCGATGTGGGGCAAACCTCAGCGAGGACGCTGAGTCCCGAAAGGGGGGGAAAAAGGTCCTGCGAAAGGATGATCCCTTAGGCAAATCCCACATCGGCAAAGCACGGAGATGGTCTTGGGCTCAAAAGTAATGATATATAAGATGGGGGAACTAATCACTAGAGGCGCCTTTTGGTGGAATGGCCTGGAGAGTTGGAAGAACTCCAGGGTTAAACGTGCTCGTTTGAGAGAAATCCTAGGATGGGTGACCTCCTGGGAAGTTCTCCATTCCACCTATGGGACAAAACCGTGAGGCTTATGGCCAAAGCGGACAATTCCTCTAGTGGCTGGTTCCTGATCGTTACAAGCCAGGGAAAGCTAATGTGGTGGCTGACGCCTTAAGTCGTAAGACTATGGCAAATCTACAAGTTACTCCTTTGTCTTTGGTACATGAGTTGAGATCATTACATGCCAGTTTAGAGATTAATGATGATGGACAAATAGCAATTGCATGGCATGTACAGCCAGTGTTGGTTGATCAGATTAGAATGGTCGCTCGAATGATCGAAGTATCGTGTGATGGAAGAAGTCCAGCAGGGCAAGAAACCAGAATTCTCAATCAGAGATGATGGTCTACTACTACACCAGGGCAGAATGTGTGTTCCTAATGATGTTGATTTGAGGCAGATCATTTTGAAGGAAGCACATGAGTCTCCTTTTGCTATGCACCCTGGTGGAACAAAAATGTATAGAGGGCTAAAGGAGCATTACTGGTGGATGGGTATGAAAAGGAATGTGGCAGAGTTTATATCCAAATGCCTAACTTGTCAGCAAGTAAAGGCAGAGCATCAAGTACCCGCTGGGTTGTTACATCCACTACGATGCAGTGGAAATGGGAGAGAATAACGATAGATTTTGTGATGGGACTTGAGGACACGTAAGAGTCATGATGCGCTTTGGGTCATTGTTGTGATGACTAAATCTGCTCATTTTCTGCCAGTCCGGATGGACTATAGTTTGGAAAGATTGGCCAAGTTATACATCGATGAGATTGTAAGACTGCATGGAGTGCCAGTATCTATTGTATCAGACAGAGATCCTAGGTTCACTTCTAGATTCTGGAGTAGTCTTCAAAGAGCCCTAGGAACTAGATTGAACTTCAGTACTGCATTCCATCCACAGACGGATGGCCAGTCTGAGAGGGTAATTCAGATCTTGGAGGATATGCTACGGGCTTGTGTGATTGAGTTTGAGGGTAGTTGGGATACACACTTGCCTTTGATTGAGTTTGCTTACAACAACAGCTACCAATCAAGCATTGGGATGCCTCCATATGAAGCTTTGTATGGCAGGAAATGTAGAACCCCGTTGTGTTGGGATGACGTGGGTGAAAGAAAAATGATTGGACTCGAAATTGTTCAACAAACTGAAGAGAAAATCAGGGTGATTCGAGATCGACTTAAGACTGCATCAGACCGTCAGAAGTCCTACATTGATCTGAAGAGAAGGGATATTTAGTATGCAGTGGGTGAGAAAGTTTTCCTCAAAGTTTCTCCTTGGAAGAGGATTATAAGATTCGGCCGAAAGGGGAAATTAAGTCCTCGTTTTATCGGGCCATATGAGGTTCTAGAAAGAGTGGGTCCTTTGGCATATCGGTTGGCACTACCTCCAGAGTTGGAGAAGATACATAATGTCTTCCATGTGTCCATGTTGAGGAGGTACCGATCAGACCCATCTCATGTACTACCAGTAGAAGAAATAGAAGTGAATCCAGACCTCACATATGAAGAAGAACCCATAAAGATTTTGGCTTATGAGGTGAAGCAACTACGGAACAAGCAGATACCGTTGGTAAAAGTGCTGTGGAACCAGAATTCGGGCCAAGAAGCTACTTGGGAACGAGAGGAGGACATGAGGAGACAACACCCACAGCTGTTCAGAGATTGATACCAGGTAAAAATTTCGAGACGAAATTTATTTAAGGGGGGGAGAATTGTAACACCCCCGTTGTATAGCCTGGTATATTTCACTGTTCCGGTGACCGGTGTCGGTCCGGACAATTAATGGGATTAGGGCCACACTTAAGACAATTTGAGAAGCCATAAACACAAATAATTAGTAATGTTTAATTAGTTAACTATAAATAAGAAAAACAGAACATAAGAGGTTAAACGAGTGAGAGTCACAATGATGAGTGACCTCCTCGGGAACGACTGCGAAGTCATTTTAAACTCAAATTTCGAACCGTAAAAAGTGACGCTGCGGTCCTTAGGACCCTCATGAACACAGTGGAAAAGAGAAAACCACGAAAAAGAACTGTTAAGCCAGTCAAATAATTAGGTCAGGGAGCCGGAAGAAATATTGGATTATTTGCAAACCGGGATGAACCTGCGATGGGAAATTTTGTCAATTGACCCCGAGAGCTGACTCCTGACCTAACTGTCAAATAAAATTGGAGAAAAGAAAATTTCGGAATCGATAATTAAATTAAAGAACTAATAGAAAAATAAATAGAAAAAAAAAAGGAAAAGGAAAGAGGTTGGAAAAGTCAAAGTTGATGACATCATTAATGATGTCATAAACAAATTTATTAAATATTTATTAAATTTGATATTTATGGTCTTCCATAGCAAAATAAATAAAAGAAACAAAAGAAAAAAAAAATTAAATTCATCATCTTCAAAAGGAAAAACGTGACTCACTCTTCCCTCTCACTTATTTCATCTTCCACCATGGATAAGTCTAACCAAGCTTTTGAAACCCTAAATTAAACATGCTTTCCCTAAAATTCTCCACATGAATTTCATTATTGCATCTTGAAGAGTATAGAAGAAGCATAAGAAAGCAAGAAGAAGAAGGAAGAAGAAGAACAAAAAGTGAAGATTTAAGGTTCACCTAAGGTTAGTATGCTAAACTCTTCATTTATCCATTCAAATGCACATGTGATGGTTGAAAGTGAGCTTAGAACTTGATTTAAATGAAACAAATATGGGGGAAGAATTAAACTGAAATTTTGGGCAGCTTGAGAGGAATATGATTTGCATGGATATGATACATTTGAATGAGTTTAGAAACCTTTCTTGGTTGAATGATTAGTATTAAAACCATTAAGTGTGATTAATTGCAACAAAGTAGTGAAATTGATGAGTTAGGGTTTTAAATGCTAGGGTTGTGAACCAAATTTTGGGGAAAATGCATAAATGGCATGTTGGACTTATTGTGAAGTGAAATAATGGTCAATTATGACCAAATAAGTTGTGTGGGAATTGTTGGAATAAAAATCAAATTCGTAGGTCAATGGTCATGCTGCTGGCAGCATGACCAAACCCACTTTGAAGGACTAAAACTCAAATTTTACAAGTCCAATTGATATGCCACCAATTGAAGATGAAAATAGACATAAAAGAGCACAATTTTCATTAAGGAACCATGGCCAAAAACTGACCAAAACTTGGTGAAACAATTGACCAAAGTGGATTGATTGCAGGCTGCCACTGCACCAAACTGACCAAATGAACAGTAACTGTTCATTTGGTCATAACTCGAGCTAGGTAGGCCAAATTGACCTGAAATTTTACCAGCAATTAGATATGATATAGACCTAAAACTTTCATGAAGAACACCAACCCAAATTAGGCCATTAACTCATTCAAATCATTGAGCAAAGTTAAAATTTATGTACTGAAATTCTGCAGATTTTTAGTTGAGCAGCAATGTTTGGATAGCTATAACTCCCTCTAGAAAACTCGGATTTAGGCGATTCTTGAACCGATGGAAACCTAAGACATAGTACAACATTTCATATGAAGAAAGTGAGACCAAATTATGAACTTAACTTGATCAAACAATTGACCAAAGTTGGACCAAAAATCTGCCAGCACCTAAATTGCAGTATGAACAGTGCATGTAAACAGTAAACTTATTTTGGCCATAACTTGAGCTACAAAACTCCGATTGAGGTGATCCAAAAAATGAGAATACACTTAAGACAATAAGGAACATTTTCTATGAAGGAAGTTTTGTCAAATTCTAACAGTAGATCGACCAATGGAATAGTACAACTTCGGAGAACCAAAACCGAAAATTGGCAATTTTGCCAAAATGACCTAAGCTTTAAACAAATGACCAAAACCAACAAGTTTGGTGACCAAAATGTGGTATGTGGGTGAAGTTGGAGTTCCCATACCCATTAAGCCTTAGAAAGTCAATAATTTGACTTGAATAGTGCAGTGAATAGTAACCCGAAACACAAAATTTCGAGAACGTCGAATTTAACACGTTAGAGCTAGGTAAATGTGAAGTTAAGTTTATTTTGGATTTATTTTAAGTTTTAGTACTGAAACATTGGAAAATTTCGTGTTTCAGTGGAAAAGAATACCGGGACAGAACCCGAGGAGTCGAGTCAAGGCCAACAGGCGACTCGTTTGAGGTTTGTGCACAACATATACCTTTATAATCATCTTTTGCATATCGTTTTGAATAATGTGAAATATTGAATTATGGCATTCTTATGATGTTTGATTTAAATTGTGAAAGTTATTGTGTATATTTGAAATGAAAATGTTTAGCAAGTTGTTAAGATAAGTTTTGAAACCACAGTATCATGACCATATATTTGAACACCTCACTAGCACGACTAGTGGAGGTAATTAGTTTCGAATTTTGATTCCTTCTCTGGAGAAGTGTTGAGGTGTGCCAGTAGAAGAGGATGTGAATGGATATCCATATATTTGAGCTAGCTAGCCTTGTGATATGATTTCTCTTTAGCTTCTGGCTATTGAGATTCATGTGATTTCTCTTTAGCCTCTGGCTATTAAGATTCTATTTGTTTCGAATGGCGTGATCTAACTGTGGGTTTTATGAAATGTGTTTTGATACTTTGAAACGAACTTGGTTTACATGTAAAACCTTACAATGCATGATTGTATTTAATTTTCATGTTTAGCCAAATTTTTGAATGAATGTGCTTTAAGTTTTGCATAAAGATTATTTTAGTATATTGTGCACCACTGAGTCCTAGTACTCAGCGATAGCTCTTATTGCTGTCGCAGATACAAAGACTAGAGGAGCAGCAGACTGAGCTGCTGAGGTGTGAGAAGCTACCAGCCTAAAGTTTTCGGGTATAATTTATACCCTAACTGTAAATATTTCTTTTGATATATATATTGCACATAAATGTATGGACATGTACATGGGTCTTGAGCAGCTTGTACAAAGTTTGTATAAAAGTTGTAATAAATTTTAATTTGAACTTTTTGAATGTAAATTTTAGTATGATGAATATATAAATTGTTTATCTTGAATGGAATATGAATAAATGATATTGATGGACAGTATTTTGAGAATTTTTGAACTTGTGAATTTTGAGAAATTGGTTGAGATTGAGTATGAATTTGAAGCAGTGGTTAGATAATTATTGGAAGTGCTTTTATTTCAGGTATTTGAAGAACAGTTTTCTCAAAATACAGAGGAAACTCTGTCAAAATTTTTATAAGATTTGCGGAAAACTAAAATGGCCAAAAATATTAATTAGTTTTAATTTCAACTAAATGTTTTAAATACTTATTAGAAATGCTCACCACTTGTCAAAGATAAGAAAATTGTTTTAAAATCCCTTGTAGGGTACTTAATGAGTTATCGGTAGGTGAAGTTCGGTAGTTCATTAGGTATTCTACGGGATCATGTTATGCCTTTACAGAGGGGTAAGGTGTGACAAGATAGCTATAGAAATTGTAGTTAAAATTGATATTTTACTCTCTGAGTCGAGCGTTTACTCCTGTTCATATTATTTTTCTAGGCTACAGGAGAATTACTTGTTATGACTAACCTGCTCTTTTTCTTTACAGGTCAATTAGTAATATCTAATATATTTTATACAATATAATCAAATTTTAGACTTCATATGTGTTAGGAGTATTTTAATTAGTTTGGGACTGTAATATATTATTATATTAAATCTGTAAATCTATTAAACGCATGCATGACTGGATTGGATGAGGGAGTTGAGCTCCCATTGGATTTTATGATATTATGAGTATGTGGAGGGTGAGCTGAGCTCGCTAAATTATTATATATTGTGTTTACAGGTCGGGCGAGTCAAAAACTCCTCATTGTATGGTCATTTTATGGCCGGACTCTGTTCGGTTGAATTCTTGAAATTGGGCCTAAATGGGCTTTAGAATTGGGTTGAGGAATAGTTAGATTTACTACGGGTCTCGGGGGCTTTAGGCTGATCCAGGTCATAGTGCCGGTTCGGCCCATAGGTTTGGTCGTGACACCCGCCTCCAACTCACCCCGTTGTCATTCTTAGTTGGACACACTGCAGAATAAATGGTAGGAGTTATGAATTTTTTTTTTTTTAGATGCAATAAGGGAAGAAAAGAAAGTGCGTTTATTTCCTTCGTGTTGACGAAAAAGTCACACATAATCTCAATTTGAGGGTTAATACTGAGGATACAATTTGATTTAAAATGTTTTAAACATAAATGACCAGTAAAATTAAAAATTATTTCAATCATATAAGTAATTAATTAAATTTTAATTTAAATTTTAAATGAATAAACTGTTTTTTAAAATTAAAATTCATTTCAAGAAGATAAAATTTGAGATGACTTGCACTAAGAAAAAAATCATCCTTAATTAGGTACACCCATATCATCTTGGCAATATTGGTTTATATGATTGAATGAAAAAAAAAAATTTAAATACAAATTCCACCACAATTAAATTGAAATAAAAACGTGGCATATATACATATGGCTCCAGTGTGAAAATTGCACAAAAATCCTTCACTCTTTGGTAGACCATCAGCAATTGTCAAATAGACAAGTACTGCTACTGCATCTCTGCATGCCCCATTCCATTTACATTGTTCCTTTTTCGGCTGTGTTTTTGTATATAATAATAATAATAATAATAATAATAATAATAATAATAATAATAAAACAACCTACTTCAATATGTATTTAGGCAGGCAGTGTTTTCAAATGTTTCTTTTGAAAATCGAATTGAATAAACTTTGACCAAATTATGGTGTTTTTAAATCACAAGGAATTTAATCAAACTAAGGAATTAATCAAACTTAAAGAAAAAAAAAGAAAAGAAAAGAAAACCCAAGTAATCATATATATGTATATACATTGATTTTTTTCATGTCATGTTGCAACTTTTTTAAAAAAAAATTGATTAGTTTAAATTAATTATGAAATATTAATTTTTTTATCATGTAATTAATCTCTTGATTGCCCATAATAATAATATTATTAATCATGTATATTGAATCAGCAAGAAGAACGAGGTGGAGAAGTGGATAGACCAACATGATAATTAACTAGAATAATTATAAAAAAACAAAACAATAATAATAGCAGTAGGGGGATATTTGAAGATATTAAAGAAAATAAGTAAAATGATAGCGATGTGGGCCATGTTTGTACATGAATGGCTAGTATTTCATGGTGGAGATGAGATCATGGATGGCATCATCCACAGGCTTCATATCCATGGGCAGCCATGGACTTGCTTGGGGTCAACCATCAAACATTTGCTTCGTCTTCAACATCCCATCAAATATTAATTTATATTTTTTGGTTTCAATTGAGTTTCATGAAAATATAATGCCTTTTGAACTTAGTTTTAATGGAGGATGGAAGTGAATTAGAACCCCATCTTCCTAATCAGTGGAATGAGGCCCTTGAAAGCCTTTCTAGAAATTCCATCCGTGACAAGGTCATTTTTGGCCACTATTGCAATGGGACGAATGCCCGAAGGAAAGTATCTTGGGTCACCACAAATATGTCTTTTTTTTTAATTATTAATAATTAGAATAATCATTGTTTTTTTTTTTATTTTAATAAAATTAACTACTTAATTTTTTTTTTTGAAAACACTTTAATTAATTTTTATATTTTTATTTTGTTTATTTTTTAGACCAAGCAATAGTCTAAATTGAAATCATCACAAACCATGAAGGTTGGTTTGTAGCTGGACTCGTTAAGTGTGCTTTCACGTCGAGGGTATCATCACATTGTAAGCATTTATAAGTTCCACCGGAAATCAATTTCTTGCAATTACTGCAAGGGAGCTTATCAAAACCAGCAATCTCTGGCTCTGCAATGAAGTAAAACTCCTGCGCATGCCTATCAATGAAATTTCTCCCAACAATAGTATCATCACCTGATAATTGTTTTGCAGAGGATGATCCTTTTGACAGTTTATCAGCTTCTGCAACCTGTAGCATCTTAGGGACAAAATCCTCCACCTTAAACGTCTTTGTGATGTCGATGCTAAGTTTTGCCACCTTCCCAATGACACTGTACCATGCAGGCGCCAGAGCGTTTGGAGTTGCACATTCGATGATGATAAGAGATGCCATTTTAGAACTTGCAAGTTGCATTAAATGGTGGAACTGGGTACTTTTAGATAGGGGAGTATTGATGATACATCTGAGCTTTAAATCAAGCTGGATTGAAGAGATTTGAGAAGCAATTTCGAAAGCCAAGTTTTTAGATTCCGTGGAAGAGCTTGGAATGGAATTTTGAAAGCATGGGATAATGTAATCTTCATCAATGAGAGGATACTGAAGGAACCAGGCTAGTTTATGGGCTACTTCGCTCTTCTTGTTGCTTGAAAGACCCGTGATTGTTGTGACCATTAGGAACTTTGATTCCATTTCCTCTGCCATTCTTGATTTCCTCTCTTCTATAGAGTAATTAATAACAATAATTGTACATCATCTCTTCATATGTGCAACTCTTTTTTTTTGGGGGATTCATTAAATTTTGCTGTTGCCGATATTATACTCTTAGCATCTCTACAAAAAAAAATTATTAAATTTTGCTGTAATATAATTGAAGAAAATTATAAAGAATATATGGATCCAAATACATGGATTCTAACTCATGTTCATACAACTCAAAGATTTTCACCATATTTATATTACTAGTCTACCATATAATCACATGAATAACATGAATTATATAGATTAGTTTATAGTTTAAATGTGTACCTTATGTACAGAATAATTAATGCTCTACAAATGAATCAAATGAGAGTCTTTTAAGGATGTAAAAAAAAAAAAAACTAATGCGCCACCACTTCTGTTGTGATTTTATTCTTTTTTTTTTTGTATCTAACGAAGACAAAAGCTTGGCTATTTATAAAGTCATTACATTTTTTTGTCAATAGTTGCATCACTTCGTATATATAACTATTAAGAAGAGTTACAACTCTTCGTATAGTTATATCTTTTCACCAATGTACATAACTTTTGAATTTTGCTACCTTTTTATCAATGTACATAGCTTTCGAATTTTAAGTTTAATGGATTTGAGTTAATCCACATAAGTGACCCAATTCATATTTCCAGCATCCCTCTTAACTATTTTTCAATCCATAACAGTTAATATCTTTAGTCTTCTTTGGAAATAATCTAATATATTTACTACTTTAACCACATTATATTGGATTATACCCTTCTCCAATTTAGATCGAAGTTTTTCTCCCTCTATAAGACTGCAATAGAAAAATGAAACTCTTTTTAATAGGCAAAAACTTTTTTTTTTTTTATAATGGGCAAATGCTACTGCTTAAGGGCTATCATGCTTTCATTTTATAGTATTAATTCACCCAATTATAATCTAATTGAGAATCCTACTCAATTTAGGAATAACAAATTATGCTCTGTATAAAAAATATTTCTCTTATTTAAATTAGAAAAAAATATCTCTACATATTTTACTATAATTTTGAGTTACAAATCTAGCAGTAATAATAATTAAAAAAGATGTGTTTCTAAAAAAAATTAATGGATAGGAAATTACCAATCTTTTGCTGTATCTAAGAAAAGAATCTTTTGCCTTCGACATAAATATCCAAGAAAAGAATAGATTTACCAAAGTTTTGTATTTTATAATTAATTTCATTCATCACAAGAAACAATATATTCCAAATTAACATTTTACCTTTGCTTGATGCCACAGTCGCGAAAGTCACTCAAAATAAAGGGGAAAAAAAAAAAAAATATATATATATATATATATATCAATTTTCTTTAAAAAAAAAACTCATAAAATTTTTCTATGCTACAATTCTAATTCAATAAAATTCATTTGTATTATATAAACAATGTTATTTAAGTCATAACTTTCGTTGTTTATAAAAAAAAAAAAATTATAAAACAGAAAATTGTCGAGACAACGGAAGATGGGGCGTTTTTTTTTGGTAAGAAAGATTGGGCCTTTTAACAATTCACATCGGGCTTGGACGCACCGTGGAATGATGGGTGGGAGTTGAGATTTCTTTTTTTTTAATTAATGCAATAAGGGAAGGAAAGGAACGGAAGTGCATTTATTTCTTTTGTATTGACCAAAAGGTCACACCTAATCTGAATTTCAGTGTTTTTTTTTTTTTTTTTTAACTGCGAATTTCAGTGTTGATACTTATGAAATTCCATTTAAAATAGTTTAAATATAAACTACCTGTAAAATTAAAAAGTAATTAAAATTAATTTTAACACAATTAAATTGAAATAAAAACGTGGCATATATACTTATGGCTGTAGTGTGAAAATTGCGCAAAACTCTTTAAACAACAATTGATCTCCAGTACCGCTACTGCATCTCTGCACCCTCCATTCCATTTACACTGTTCCTTTTTCGGCTGTGTTTTCAAATGTTTCTTTTGAAAATCGATTTGAAAAAACTTTGACCAAATCATTGTGTTTTTGAATCACAAGGAATTGATTAGATAAAGAGAAAAAAAGAATACAAGTAACTCTCTCTATATTTATAAATTTAAAATATAAATCTATCATAAATTTATAATAAATTAAATTTAAACATTAATTTTTTAATATCCACATGAGTCCATTATTAATATCGCATGTTCAATTTCCATGTTCATTTTACTTTTTTTAAGTTTTTCAAAGTCATTGATGTCCATGAAAATAATATATAAATATATATTACACCTATTTTTTTCATCTTCTCTTGTGACTTTTTCAAAAAAAAAAAAATCGTTATTTTTAAATTAATTATGACTACGTATTACTTTTTTTTTTTTATCATGCAATTAATCTCTTGATTGCCCACAATTATAATAGTATTGATCATATATATTTAATCAGCAAGAAGAACGAGGTGGACATTTTCAAGATTCTTTAAAGGAAACTGAGAGGAGTGGACAGACCAACATGATAATTAGCTAGAATAATTCGAAGAAAAAAAATAAAAAACAATAACAATTGGGGGACATTTAATGATATTAAAGAAAATAAGTAAGATGACAGCGATGGGGGTCATGTATGTACATGAATGGCTAGTATTTCGCGGTGGATATGAGATCATCGATGACATTATCTACAGGCTTCATATCCATGGGCAGCCATGGACTTGCTTGGGGTCAACCATCAAACATTTGCTACAAGTCTTCAACATCCCATCAATATTTATTTATATTTTTTGGTCATAGACTAAGGTCTCAATTGAGTTTCATGAAAATATAATGCCTTTTGAACTTAGTTTTAATGGAGGACGGAAGTGAATTAGTACCACATCTTCATTTTTGGCCACTATTGCAATGGTACAAATGCCCAAAGGAAAGTACCTTGAGTCATTACTTAAAAAAGTGTATTAGAGATTACAAGAGTAAAAATTAGAAGCAATCGAGATTTGGGTCTCAAAGTTTTGAATATAAATTCTAAATTACCATTCAATGCAGTTTGTATTTATTAATATTATTAAATAAACAATTAATATTCCAAGTTACTATATCCAGTCTTCTAGCAATAGTCAAAAGTATGTCACACGTGGTGTTGAATTTCAATTTTCTTATTCCAGTCTTTCACGGATGATTTGAATTTTATTCGCCAATGGATACATTTTATCTTCATCACATTTATTATCATTCGGTCCCTCATCCAATTAACCTTACAGATTAAGGTTGACAAATAGTAAATTTGAATCTTTTTAATCATACTTTAGAATTAATCACCACCCACATTTATTAATCATTCAGGTAGGGCTTAGCAGAATTCGGTTCAAACCGAAAAATCGAACCGAGTTAATTTGATTCAATCGGTTTATTTTTAAAATTCAATTGGTTCGGTTCGATTTTACATTATAAAAATTTCAGTTATTTCTGTTTGGTTCGGTTTTGAAGAGAAAAAAATCGGTTAAACCGAACCGAACCAAATAGTAATTTATATATTCAAATCAAATCAAATCGAACCGAATCGATTTTTAAATTGATTTATTTTTATGAGAAATTTATGAATTATATTTAATTATATATATATATATTAATTGTTTAATTTCATTGATTAATGGTTATTAAATTCAAATCAAAGTCAAAATTAGATCAAATAACTTGAAAATCAAGTCTAAATAAAACAATCAAAACTGATTAGAACCGAAAAGAACGGTTCGCTTCGGTTCGATTTTTCATCCATTTTGGTTCGGTTCAATTTCTAAAATTTAAAATTCGATTTTTATAATTTAATTCGATTCGGTTCGGTTCGAACCGAATGCTCACCCATGCATTCAAGTAATTCAATTTTTTTGAACCGTCTTCTTACGTGTCTACAGATATATTTATCTTCGTCAATTTCTTTAATTAAGACAGCTTCCAGTATTTATTATTAATATCAATTTATCATCTCTAATATAATTAATATGTTTAAAAAAAATTAATAACAATAATTATATGTATGCCAATTTCTCAATAATTTAATTATGTGATCCGCAAAATTTCTCCTAAAAAAAAGAATGAGAACTAATTAAAGTATGGGCCTAATTAATTTTCTTCATGATTATACGCCATGACTATATTCATATAAGCAAAGAGACAAAAGGGTGGACAACTTCAATTGCAAATTGTCAAATCCCTTTCTAGAATAAGAAGATCATGGCAAAAATTATTAGGCACAAATATATATAAGACAAAAAAGGCACATAACTAGTGGAATCCATGTTGGTTCCTCTCATCCGTTGCCCCTTTTACAGTTGTTCCTACTTCTCTTCATCAAAATGAAATTATTGGCCACAATTATGTATCACAAGTGCTGTTATATTTAGCCTCGCTATCAGTAGACATGTGATACACCAACAATAGTAAATTATTCACAACTAGGCATAAGCACATGCGTCACCCAAATGATAATAATTACAAAAAATAAATCAAATTTAACTTAGTTCTAAAAATTAATTTAAAAGAAAAAACTATTCAAACAATTATATTTAGTTCTAAGGATGGTTACGGTTCAAGAACTGCCGATTGCGATTCTTGAACTCTTGAACTGTTTGCTTAATTTCAATAAAATAATAAAATAAAATAATAACTCAATTTCAAAAAATAGAGCAAAAGAAAAGAAGAAAATTATCCGAATCTAAAATGGTCGTTATAAATTTATAAATTTTTGAATTTAATTTGAAAAAAGCAAAACAGTAAATGGATAAAAGGGGTTTACATCCAATGTACATTTGATTGAATCTGCAGATTCTTTAGAAAATTTGAGCTGCTAGAAGAAGACTTTGCATACGAATATATAAAAAAAGGAACGTGTCAAAGTTGTGTGGTCCTTACAAATAATGCCTTGTAATTCTTTCAAGCTGTTCAGACTAAAGGGCTATGTCTTTTTCACTATTATATGGGAATTTGGGACCATTAATTGAATTCAACATACAAAAATACAATGAGTAATCAATTTATTTTGATACCAAACCATTGTGTTTTTCTTCCTAATCCCATATCGGTAGGTAAAAGAACACGACTATGACCCATATACATAGGTGTAATTATACACTCATTAAGACTAAAAATTACAGAAAGAGGTAAAAATTAATTGAGATTTTTCTTATTTAAATTTAATTTATCATGAATATAAAATATATAGTGAAATTTATATATTAAATAAATTCATAATAAATAAAATTTAAATAAAATTTTTAAGTCGATGAATGTGTAATAAATTAATTATTATAGGATTAACATGGGTAATTAATCTGTGTGCTTATGATGAGTAAATTAAACAACACCCACCTAGTTTTGGAAGACTGATTGTGTTAAAACCACGTTGAGTAGAAGACTTCAAAAAGGAAGAAAAATACTACAAGGAGACATGACATTGAAGAAAATATTGCATAAAGATAAAACGCTCGTGCGCATGAGAAATGATTTACATTTGACTATTGAATTTATTACCTAACCTATTTTTGTACTTTAGTTTAGAATTACTATTTTACCGTTTAATAATAAGTTCATTGTTAGGCCGACATGTATGTAAGAAGGGGAAGAGGAATAAATACTAAATTTTGATTGCCTGTCTGCGTCTTCTTTATCCACACAATTTTATTTATTTTTTAATTAAATTAAATAAGCCAATTCATTTCATACCATGCCATACCATACCATACTACTTGTGGATTGTCAGCCAAGCTTGAAGTCATGGTTGAACTTTAGGAAGCAGTCTCAAACATGTGCTTTGGAAGTAAGACCACAACGTTTGAATTCCATTATTTCCTAAACAGAAAATTCAGATTTGTATTAATTTATAATTAATTAATTTTGTCTTAAAAATTAAATTAATAATTAATTAGAGAAGAAAAATAATTAAATAAAAAAAAATAAAAAAGGAAAGGCCAAACCACATGCATGAATGAGAACATAGAGAGAATTAAAAATTTCAGGTTCAAGTTCAATGGACTGACCCACCAATTCATTTGGGTCTAAGAGTCTTAATGGTGACTGACTTTGTCTATGACATCACTGGTGTGACATAGACCCCACCCACCGCCCTATCCAATTTCATTTTCTTTTTATTCTATAAAAATTATATTTTAATACTTTTTACTTTACGCGTTTTATTAATGAAATTTTTTTTTCATATTTAAAAATTTATATTATTATTCCGTTCACATTTAAAAATAAAATTACTAAATAATTTAACTCCTGTTTTTTAAGTTTATACAATTTAAATTATTTTATTTTATTTTTAATTTTTGATGGCATTGGATTAAGTTATTTTTGAAATTTGGATGAATTTAAGTTATTTTGTAATGTAAGTTAAATTCAAATTTTTACTCCTTTAATTCTATTTAATATTGTCTTTTCTTTTACTTAATAACAAATAATAATTTATATAATTTTCCAAAATGGATGATTGCTAATCGTGCTCTAATTACTATTCCTTAACACGCTCCATAAAATCTCTAACATGCAATAATGGCTTAGACCAATTAATCCTCAATTTTAAAAGGATAAAAATATATAGGATTTGACAAGACTCACTACTCAATAATCAATATTATATAGTTAATTATAAATTTTTGGAAAATTTACTATGAGATAATGCTAATCATCATGACCTATAGGCTATAGGGATCATTACTCTCACTAACTTGGTTGTATAAAATCATGTCATAAATATATATATAAATTATTAACATTATAATAATTTAATTGTACTTCCACATGTGAATGTTATGCAACAATGTCAATGTATAAGATAAATAATTAATTTTTCTCAACCATTATCCAAAGTTTCCAAATTAAATATGGTCAACAAGGTCAATTAGAGTAATTAAACATGCGTCTATATATATATATATATACATATAAAATTTGCTTTCACAACCATCAAAATAGATTTGCATTCTATGACTTTATTAATTATTATACTTTAATTTATTTTAATAAAATTACTCATTATTGAAAATATTATTAACTATAAAAATTTTAAAAAATTAAATTAATGATATTAAATTTATTTTTAAAATGGTAAAATAATTAGAAAAAAAAAGGTACAGAGAATATTGGCAGGTGCACGGAGTGGCAAGGGGATTCACTTGACATTTAGAGCCGTCCAAAATTGACATACTCTTTGGCTTGTCGGCCAAGGCTTGAATTAGGTCTTCGATTAATTCAAAAGATGCAAGTCCACAATATAATATGGTAATGTTATGATCGTACCCAGCACACATAGATTTTGCTTTAATGTAGGTATTTTTAGTTAAAATTATTATTAAAAAAATTATTTTTTAAATATATTAATTAAAAATATTAAAAAATAATTTAAAATTAAATTTAAGTATGAAAATTAAAATTAATGGTTTCAAATAAAAGGTGAATGCATAATTAGGAGGAGTTTAATTTTTTTATTTTTTAAGGCGTAAGAAGTAAAAAAATTTTAAATTTAAGTCTTTTATTTACTTATTTTGAAATTATTTTAAAATTTAAATAAAAATTTTATATATTTTGAAAATTTAATAAGATTTGATTTTTTTTTTTTGGGGTCAATGGGTCTTTATAAATCAAACTTTTATTGAAAAAAAAAAGTTGAATTTATGGAAAAAAGGTGGACCATAGCAGAAGGCAATTAAAAGTGTGTATCACAACTCGACAAGATCCATTGTCCAAGACTCTCCATTTAAATAATAGATATGTAAACGAAAATTTATTTATTTGTTTTAAGGGATAAATTAATAACTTATTTATTTTATAATTTAAAATATAATTTCAATATTATTGAATTATTAATAAAGAAGACAAAATTGAATAATGAAAAACAGCAAAAGATCAAAGATCTTAATTAATTTGAATGCAACTTCTATTATATATCCCATCGCCTTCTTTATTTGGTCTAACTTTGATTTTAATTTTGATAAAAATGACACATCTAAAAATTTTCTACAAGTAATAGATTTTCAAAGACAAATTCAAGTGACTATTAGTTGGCTTCCAAATCCAATAAATATCTTTCAATTTATATGACTAAAACCGATACTTAATGAAAGTATGTATAAACGTTTTCATATTTTTAATAAATGTTAAAATTTAAAAAATAACTTAATTTTCACTTTAATAATTTTTTTTTTTATTGACATGTTTTCTAAATATCCCAAATATTAAAAAATCTAAGAAAATATTTTTCCAACACAAATAAAGCCAAAATGTCAATAACATTAAAAAAGAAGTTATTTCTTTTTATTCAAAAGAAATTCAACCGAATGCTTTAATAACTCTCATTATATAAATAATAAATTTTCAAAATAAATATGTAAATAATAAGCTGCATTTTTTATTCTTTTAAAAATATTATTATATTTTATAAAATAATGAGAGATTTTGTAAGGTTATAAAATCATGAGTTTATGTTTATAAGAATCATATTTTTTTTTAAAATAAGATTTTTTAATACTATGTCTCCATATTAACATTTAAAATAAAAGATTTAGATTTAATTTTATTATAAATTATTGAAAAACTATAGATTTTAAATATTACCATTTTACTTTTTAGTGTAGACTTCAAATAACATTACTTTATATATCATTTTAAATTTATGCTAAAATAAAATATTTTTCATATTTATGAACATAATATATATTTATGCTCAATCCAATAAATTAAAATTAATTCTACTCTTAATAACTATCTTTTTTTTATATATGAAAATCGAACACTCAATTTCATTTAAGGGATAAAAATGTCCCAACACGCATTAGTGGTACATTAGTGGTACGTACGTTCAAAACAAATAATGAATGGGCTTCATTCATGTGTAGAAGCAAAATAAAGGGCCATTAATCTTGTAAAAGAAACTATAGAATAATGAATGCATAACGCAGAATAATATAACGTGGAAAATGCGTCAAAACGTGACTGGAAAGAAAAGTCCCCAGTGGCCATATACCTCAAATCAATTACTAAAGGGTAGGACCCATCTCTATAAAGTAGACCAAAAGGACACTAGAAAAATTTGTAGAGTAGAATACCTAAAAGCAAGCATTTGGTCAAACATTAAACTTCTAATCTTCCAATGCTACAAAATAAATAACAATAGAATTCAAATAAAATACATGTGAGATCCATTGTTTGTTGTTCTTTTGGTGGGCGCTTGACTTTGACAAAATTGTTGTTCTCAACCGACAAGGCCTCTCTTCCCTTTTATTCTTTCTCCTTATCGCTTTATATAGAGCATTCTTGCCAAGAACTTCAATATCTTATCTAATTTTCCACCTTCTTTCTTCTCCTAAACGAGTAGACAGCTTCAGCTTGCTTTCTGCTAGATCTCTATATATATCCTTTCTTCATTTGCGTTCTTCTTCAACTACTAGGTTCGAGAGGATAAAAGAAAAGGAATTTTGTTTGGGTTTTGCTTCAAGATCAGTGAGAATGAAGACTACTTCGACTTCGGCGGCTATGGATTATTCTTCTTCATGGGTAGACACTTCTTTGGATCTTAATATTAATCCTCGACGTTCTAATGATGATGATGTCCCTGTACAAGCAAGGGTAGGCTTGGCCAAAGAAGGGCAAAGCAATTTTATGGAGTTGGGGAGGAAGGTTTCAGTGAAAGACGAGGTTGGATATATATACTTTAATTGGCTACTGATTTTGATTATGAATCATGATTTTATGATTTGGGTTAGCCCCAAAAAATTTTTAAATTTTGTTGGGAATTTGCTAAACCTTACTAGAATCACTTGTTTATGGATTGTGTGTTTAATTATTTCAGACTGGAGCTTTGGTGGAGGAATTGAACCGAGTGAGCGCAGAAAACAAGAAGCTCACAGAAATGCTATCTGTGATGTGTGAAAACTACAATGCTTTGAGAAGCCAGTTAATGGATTTCATGAGCAAGAATCAAGACAAGGAGCTTAGCCCATCAAGAAAAAGGAAATCTGAAAGCAGCAACAACAATAATGATAATACAATTGCAATGAATGGGATTTCTGAGAGCAGCTCAACTGATGAAGAATCATGCAAGAAATCAAGAGAAGAAGTAATCAAAGCAAAGATTTCCAGGGCTTATGTGAGGACAGAAGCAAACGATACAAGCCTAGTAAGTCCCTTCATTAATCAACAACACTTGTTTTGTACATAAATTTCCAGTTCTGGCTTCAATATGTCTTACCAATTCCAGATTTTAACTTGTTGCAGGTTGTCAAGGATGGATATCAATGGAGGAAATATGGCCAAAAGGTCACAAGAGATAACCCTTCTCCAAGAGCTTACTTCAAATGCTCTTTTGCTCCTAGCTGCCCTGTCAAAAAGAAGGTAATTAATTAAGCCAAAATCATTGTAACAATCTTCTTTCTTGCATAGAAATATGATTTCACTCTCAACTAGTTCAACTGGGCAAAAAATAACAGCATAAAATATGTTGGTACTGAAAATTTTCATGGAAAATGAATTTGCTACACATAAAATAACTCCATTAGTTGTTGCTCTTCAGGTTCAAAGAAGCATTGAAGATCAATCTGTTCTAGTGGCAACTTATGAAGGGGAGCACAATCATCCACATCCCTCACAAATGGAGGCAACATCAGCTGCAACTCGTAGTCTCACCATTGGTTCAGTACCCTGCTCAGCCTCACTGGGCTCATCTGGACCGACCATTACTCTTGACCTCACAAAATCTAGTAAGTCCAACAATGATGCCAGAAGTTCAAAATCAAGAATGGAAGCTCCCGAGGCCCGTCAGTTCTTAGTGGAACAGATGGCCTCTTCCTTGACAAAAGATCCCAATTTCACAGCAGCACTAGCAGCAGCAATTTCTGGAAGAATGTTGCAGCAGAATAACACAGAAAAATGGTGATTTAATTAATATCGAGTTTCTATTATAATCATTTTGAGTTTAATGAATCTTGTAAGCTCCAATTAGACCATTTTGAAGTTTCAATCCGGAATGTATTTGTAAATACAACATCAAAGAAGTATAAGAAAAAGGGAAAGAATGAAATTTCAGAATTTTGCTTTCCAATCACTGATCCATAGAGAACAAATCTACTGTCATTGGCTGAAATTAAATGAAAATTTCAACTTCGATTGCACAAGGTCCAATTGGGAATTGGGTTGATGCCATGTTGATCGGTGATTAGCTTAACATTATATATTATAACGGATATTGTTGAAACACAACTTTTACAGTGAGATTTACATATAAAATAAGTGAGATTACTTGTTTGTATCTTAAATATTTGATTAATCAGATCTAAGTAAATTTTTCTCTGACATAAGAACCCAAATTTGAATAAAACAAAAGATGATGTATCCAGAAGTGAAGATGTCCATCTCCATGCCTTGCATGTCAAGAGTGGATATCCAGTTATACAAGGAATATTACAGTAAGCCACAAGTTGATGTATATGTGGAGACATTTTTGTTCACCAAAATAGCTGTCCTAAATTGACTTGAACAAGTTTAGTTGGCCAAATGACTGCTTACTTGCTCTGCTTAGGTTCATTAATTGGACCACTACATTGACCTTCTAGGCTGTTGAACTTTATTTGACAGCCAGTGTGTCTTCTACCCACTACCATACTAATTTATAGTCATTATCTGTCCTAAATTATTTTGTTTTATATCATAGTCTTTTAAAGAAAAAAAAAATCTCACTGTTTTGATGCATTATTTTCTATTATTGAAGTGATACTCTGACTTGTTAAGTATTTTATCTCATATTATAAATTATTAAAAATTTAATATTTTTTTTTAGTTTGATGTGCTCTCAGTTAGAAATTTTCTAGTCATATAATTATTTTTTTTATATATAAATAGTGCTATGAAATAAATATTTTGTGTATGTTTGATTGAGTATTTGAAAATAATTTTTGAATGATATTTAGTAAATATATTTTTAAATTAATTTTTTTAAAAAAATTACTATTTAATTTCTCTATTTTATCGAAACTAATTATTTAGTCCTCTTATTTTTTAAAAATATATTGATTAGTTTCATATTTTCATTCTGTCTACTCTTTAGCTCTTTTTGTTAGTTAAACAAAGAAGAGTGAAATTATCATCGTTACAGGAACTAAATAGTTCAAGTTTTAAAAAATAAATAGACTATAAAGTATGTTTTTAAAATTAAAGGACCTAAATAAAATTCAAAATAACGCTCAAAATGATCGGATGGACTAAGGAGTAAACAGAATAAATCAACTAATGTATTTTTTAAATAAGAAGATGAAATAATTAGTTTTGTTAAAAATAAAGAGATTTAATAGTAATTTTTTTTTGAATTAAAATTTTAGCAATTAAAAGTCAATAATTTAAAATAATAATTGTAATATTAGTATTTGAATATTGAAATTTGATAGATAATAATTTGAATGGAAGAAGGTATTTGTGCAATGCAGGCATCCATGCGGAAAGTAAAATATTCATTTCACACGGCTGCGAGGAAAGTGGTTGGGATTAAGAAGACAAATAGAGTGCACCTTAGTCAAATAAAACCTGCTACATCTTGACTTGTCAAGATTCTTTTGGTCAGAAACCTAGAACGTAGACAATTTTGGATACTTATTAGATTGCCCTTCCTTCCAACTCTAGATCTAGGTGGGTTCATACAATCTCCAAACTTATGGCATCTTTAGATTATGTACATGCATTCAAATATAATACAATGTATGATGACATAAATAAAGCGAAATCAACCAATAATTCCTAGTCTCAGCACTTGCACATGAATTCATGATGTGTGAAGTTAAAATAAAATTATTATTATTATTATTATTATTGTGAGAGAATCAAATTTGAGATCTCACAAGTATCAATGAGCTTTAAGGTAGTTGTACTGTCCAGTCAAGTCCAAGAACTTGGGATGCAACAGATGGCTTATTCCTCAAAAATGCTAGCCTCAGTGCTTTGCAAGCGCCAGCCAGCCATATCTGGGAGAATATTTTTGCCGCAATCCATGGGGAAAAAGGGAGAAAAAAAGAAACACATGGTAAAGGCATGTGTTCATTTAAAGTGCAGATTCTATACATGAATACACTCACGTAAAGGAAACAAAAGTAAAGAACATTGAACAGCATGATACATTCAACTGTAAGTGAAACTTCTGGTCCTATATGTGAGCTTGCCAGCTGCGACTAAGTTCTTTATCAAGTCTTTATTCTCATGTGCAGACCAAACCAATAGCATCACAGATTTTTGAGTTTTATTCTACAACTTTAATTGTATTTCTCTAGAATCCTTTATTCAAATTCAAAAAGCCGTAGCATCATTCATCCCATCTAATCTAAGCAAAAAATTTTCCACTTGGCAAGGCTTATGTAAGATATTATAGAATAAGTTGAACAGAGATGGCTATTACCTTAATAAAAAGAATGTCCTGGTTGATTTGATCTCATCGCTATTGTAGCAGCCTTTCTTCAAATGTAAGGAAACATAAGATGCCCTAGATCTGAAGGCCAGCCAAGAATTGGTGCCATAAACAATATATAGACAGATTTTCCTTTCGGGGTCCTCTGATCATGAGGGCACATAGATTTTCTTGAAGCATCTTTCGACATATTCACTTGAATGAAGAAAATAATACTTGTATAATACAGTCATGTTTCAAATAAGTAATTACATGCCAACAAAACATAGGGCTTGCAGAAACTTTCAGCAGTAGTGGTAACCATTTATACAAAAACCACCCAGCACAGAAAACAGCTAACTGACAGAGACCTAGTTATCTTGAGGAACTATAGACATCCATAGCTCTTGGAATTCCCACATCAATTGGATCCGCAGGTTCTTTCTTTTCAGTCTTGGGCTTAAGACTCTCATTCTGTTCCCTTACTTCAGTCCCAGTAAGACACTCCTGGAATCTGAAGCAACTGACGAGATGGTCATTTGTCAATCCAGCCACTTGCATGAATGCATATATGACTGTTGGCCCCACACTTCGAAACCCTCTTCGTACTAGATCTTTGCTTATGGCCTCTGCTTTTGGGGTCTTGACTGGAACTTGACGGGAGTGTCGGAATTGATTAACTATAGGCTTTTGGTTTACAAAGTTCCAGATATATTTGTCGAATGACCCAAACTCATCTATGACCTGCATCATCAATGAGAGTAAGGCAGATCAGCTTTCTTTCTTTCTCGTGGGTAAATTAGCAGTTTGAAGATTATGGATGTATGCAGATTTCCAACAAAATTACATTTAGCCTAGAGGTCCTTTGCCAAAGACATGAAAGAAAACCATGGAAAAACAAAATTGAAATTAGTTTGCAACATAAATAGCAAAAGAAAAGGCCCAAGTCCCTACCTTGCACATTTGACGTGCATTTTCAATGATGGATCGTAGCTTTAGTTCTGACAGTAGTGAGCTGGCAAGACTTCCGGGCACAGCTATCTTTTTGTCGTTTAATTTTGAAACAGCAATTGGGTCAAAACCCAAAAACACTTCCCTGTGGACAGATAAACATCACTTCAAATCAAGTGAAAAATATTAAAAATTTGAACATAGACATACTGTTTTAATTGTCAAAGATTGAGTATAGCAAGAATATATCGTCATCACCATTCAAAACATATTATATCAAACTAAAATTAACTGATACCTAAATATAGGCCTTCTGTTAAGAATGACAGGCCACGTAAGTTCAGCCAAAGCACCTGAGAGGCATAGCAATTCAAACAGCTTCCTGTGTGTTGAAAGAATAATTAGATTGAAGAAACTACAAGTCAAATTTTGGTTTAGAAGTTTATGCTCAATAAGATTAACCAAATATTGTTCTAAGGTTACGTACTTGTCATCATGCACCTGTACTCCCCATTCTGCATCATGAAAAGTTGCATAGCATGGATCTGGACAATGGGAGGAGGAAAAATTTAGTTAGCTAAAAATAGCAATTGAATTAATTGTGAGATATCATGTACATAATACAGAGGTACTACATGGAAGAAATTTGCAAGTAAGAAAATATCCAAAGCCTCCTAATTAAAAACATCAGATATTCGAAGGGATTTTTATTCAGAACATTCTTTATAGGCTTGCAGTTACATATAGACCTTGCCCCTTGAGCATGTGAATAAGCATCTCCAGCTTTGATATTAATCAAGTCCAGAAGTAGACATAGACCAAATATACTCTATGCACAAACAATGGTTTCGCACAAACACAGTTGTCAAGGCTTGACATGATATCCTCAAGAAAAGAACATCTTGCCATATTTTTGAAATTTTGATATAACATTCACTTGTTTAAGTTTATTATCAATCAAAGATACACTTCTTCTTCTTCTTCCCTTTTATTCCAACATATGCATCACACTACACATATTCTTAGGTCAAAAGCAATTGCTCTCATGAATTTTAGGAAGGAGATTTACGAGCTATTAATTTTAAAACAAATACACAGATGGAATCCATCTCCCCTATGAAAACTAGCTCCTGTTTCAGAGACATAACAACCCATAAGGTATCAGTAAATAGGAGAATTCTGATCCTCCATTCTGTCCAACTATTAGCAATGATAATCAGCAATAATAGGAGAGTTTGGATTCTTAGCTGTCTGCAGCTATCCCTTTTCTTACCAAAAGAGCTTGCTTATTATCAATTCTATCTTGTCTTACCAAAAGAGCTTGCTCATAATCAGTTTCTCCTGTATTGTCAGGTCAATTTCTTCTTTTCCAGAAATAGCATTAAGCATACTAGGCAAGCTTCTTACTCACTAATATAACAAGGTGGTTAACTCATAATGTTAAATCTACTTTGTGAGGAATTTGTTGCATGGATTCATGAAGGACATTAATTTTCAATATACAAAGTGAAGAGAACATGGAAAGAAGAATTTGAGGAGATTAGAACAATAACATAATTGAATAAATTCTAAATATATCACTCAATTTATGGTGCAAACAATCATGAACATAGTTTCAGATGGATATCATGGCCGTGAGATGAAACTTTCACTTAATAATTATTCCAAATGCTTATATAATTTAGTGTCATGACAAATCCCCTTCTATCCCTGTGCTTATGTGTTGAAGATGGAAGAGTGGCAGGCTATCTCCTTGAAGCTTCAAATGTTCAACACCTAATAGAAATTTATTTGACAAAACCTATTCAGCATGGATGCTTACCACTTACGGAACCAGATAATTTTAGCCTCAGAAGGGAATTTTGTCAGTTTTACTCTGACAAAAGCACTTCATCTGTTTAAATGCTTAAAAGGCAGCTTCAAGTCTCGAAACTCAATAACTTCATTTATCTTTGGAAGGCCTTCTTTTAATAAGAAAAAAAATAATAGAGCAATAATTTGCTATATAACATCATTGTGATTCAGCTCACCCGCAAGAAAGCCTATGCACTAAAGTTGTATCCATCTTCTATACACAACAAAAGTTGACATAAATAGAACCTTCCCCAACAGTTTACCCAGGACAAAACTGGGTCCAATAAGTTGACTTTTCCAATTAATATGCCATAACTGATAGCATTTAACTAGAACGCTGGAAACATGAAAAAGGAAATCATAAGTGTTATAGCTGCAAACCTAAGAACATTTCAGAATCTAAAACCCCATGAAGGGCAGAGTGGACTCTAATGGCTAAAACAACCTCACAAGTAGAATTATGGATCATAATAGCTTGCCTACAAGTTATTTAAATTAGATTAAAACTTGAATGGCCATTCCAACATAAATATGCAATTCCTATTTGTTCTTGTTTCTTCAATTTTCAACAATTAGCATGAATCTTCAGACCCACAATAAAGAAAAAAAACTTTAAATGATACCCATTCCTACTCATTTTTAAACAACTCAAAATAGCAGTACCCATCACCATAGAAATATCCCAATTCTTCAACATTTATAAATCGCAAGAAAATAGAAGAGAAAAATCAACTGAACATATACCCATAACAGTAACTTACCAGTATTGGGAGTAACCCAACCGCACCTTTTCTTAATTTCCAAGCAATCATCTGCACCCAGTGGTCCACTATTTCCGCTAACCACATTGCCACTCTCCACCGCCAAACAGTCATCGTCACCGCCGGTTTTCGCCTCCTTACCAATTTTCACCTCACACTGTTTTCTCCTTACAACTCCATTCCTCCGTGCCGCCACTGCCATTTTCCCGCTCGACCATGACCGTGACGAAAGCGAGGACGACGACGATGCGCGGCTGTGCGTCGAATCCGACGAGACGTCCGATGAGCACGACCCATTCATCGACTTCTGTCGCAAAACAGCAGACGCCACTTTCCCATGTTTCTTATCCTTAGACTCAGTATCTTGCTGCCGCGGTTTCTCAGCTTTCTTCACCGGCTTTTGAGGCGCCTTGTTCTCCGATTCGGCGATGTCCATCGACCGGACTCGCGGTGGGACAGACATTGTCCGCTATAGTTTTTTGGCTCCCGAAAATGCCCTCGGCAAACTTTCAAATTTACTCTTCCAGTTGGAATATTTGATGTCTCTGACCTGTGGGCGCTTGCATAGATAAAGAGTGAGGCTATGTGATAATGTTTGTAGCTGAGAGTGAGGTTGTGTTTGGTTAGTGGGAAACTGCAAGAAAGTGGAGAGAAAATAAGGAACGGCAGTAGGAAATTAATGAGTAGACTTTTTTTTGTTAAGAAAGCAAGGAATCAGAGAAAGAGAGAGAGATAGCTAGCCAATGAAACACTGCCACATCATATAAGAGCTGGCTTTTGCTAAAAGGTGGTTTTGTCCCAGAATATTCGAATCCGAAATGGGGATCCGAGACTGGAATGGAGCGTCATGGGTCAAGCATTTTTCTTGTTTTTCAAATTTTGAGTTATTTTATAATTTAAAATTAATTTTTGGCATTTCAAATTTAACATGGATTTAAAGTTTTAAACATTTTTTTAATTTAAAATTATTATAAAAAAATGTTTTAAACATGTTTTGATTCAACTTTGTACCAAAGTTATAAATGGGATAAAAAATTATTATTTCTAATTTTTTATTTCATTGCATTATTTTTTAAAATAATTTATCTAAATATGTTGTAAATTTTTAATTTATAATTATTTTACTATATTTATATACAAATACTAAATAAATTTTAATATATTTATCTTTATTTAAATTTTAAAAATACTAATTTTCATTTTTATTTTTATATAATAATAATTTTTATAACTTGAAAAAATTATTATTTAGTATATACATTTTAATAAAACTAATTATTTAGTCACTATTTAAAAAAATATACTATTTAATTTAGTCTATATTTAAAAAAATATACTATTTAATCCATACAATTTTTTTTTTGTTAAATTATTTAGTCCCTTCATTTAATTTTCTATTAGTTAATGCATGCTAAATTATTATTTTATCTCCCTATTTTAATGAAATTAATTAATTGATCATTATATTTAAAAAATATTACTATTTAGTCCATCTATTTAGTGAAATTAATTAGTCAATATCTGTATTTTTAGAAACATATTCTTATATAAAAATAAAAATTTTGTTGTGTTTGAGACTAGACTTGAATTTACATTTTTTTTTAATTGTTCAAGTATTTTTATTAACTCCCACTTTGTATTTTTTCTATTGAAAAATAATTTATTTTAGATTATTACCTTAATTACTTAAAGATTTAAGGAAATTAATTATCCTTTTTATGCGTATAACTTATATCAATTTTTAACAAAAGATTAAAAAAAATATAAAGAAAGAAAGAGGAAAACAATGGTATAAATGCATAAGAGAAAAAAAAATATAAGGAGATAAATAAGAAAGGACAAAAGATAAATATGAGAGAGAGAGAGAGAGAGAGAGAGAGAGAGAGAATGTTTGGGTATTAGGAAAAAAATAGACCAAAATATTAATGAAATCAAATTACAGGAATAAATTTATATTTTTTTTTTAAATATAATGACTAATTAATTAATTTTATTAAAATAAAAAAACTAAATATATACTAGAAAACATATATACTGTATTATAATGTTCAATAACAAGGGTAGATGAAGGTATTGGAGTGGTACAAGTCACCTTACTTATCATCAATCATATTATATTCATACAATTCTCCTATGCTTAACAATATAATAAAACTTAAAATAAGAAAAACTCTAATTAAAATGCATATTAAGACACAAATGCATAACAACGCAATATCCAAATTCATTCCAACAACTCTAAACAAGCATATTATATATAAAAATATAGAAAAATATGTAATATAAAATAAATTTAAGAAAGTATATATGGTAGTGATTAAATTTTAACTAATTTTAAATAACAGTAATTAAAAAAATAATATAAAGTTATTCGGTTAGTAAGACTTATTCAGCACTCTTATTAGAGTAAAAATTTGAGTCTTATCAAATATAAGTGATTCGTAAATTCTATTATAATCTCTCAAAGAAATTGATTGCATGCTCTGACTCTAAATTATGAAGCTTTCTCCCCTTAAACTTTTAACTAATAAAATAATTTTTTATTTCAATTTTGATAATTTATCAAGCTGATAAAATATTATTTAGAGCTAAATTATTAAAATTAAAATGATATAATTAAATCAAAACCCCAACTTTGAAAATTTAGAATTTTTACAATTACACCTAATAAAAAAAAATTAACGTAATCAAGCAATGTAAAATTAGTGAGCCAAAAACATTAATGAAAATAATAAAGACATAAAATGTATAGAGTAAATATTCATAAAAACCATCCACAATGAGTGTGCTTTTTTCAATTATGCTCAACTGCATATATAATTGTACATAATTAAAAAATAAGCAATGAATTATACTTAGAGAGCCAAGGCAAAAAAGTAAAAATAATTTGCATTCTTTTTCTTGAAAAAGGGATTAAAAACCCTTTCAAGGAAAGTAATAAATAATAATTATTATACAGCTCATTTTATTATTACTAATCTTTAAAGCAAATGCATCAAACATTTTATAATATATAATTATTTTATTTATATAAAATAAAGTATCTTAAAATTAAATTAATTAATTCAAGAAATTGAAAATATTAATTTTAATATTATTAATTAATCATATAAATAAGAATAATTGTTAATTAATAAAAATTAATTTAAGATTAGTATTTTAGTACTCTATTTTTTTTTAATCTTTTTCAAGTGAATTTATTAGTACAATTTGACATGTTTATTTCATGTTAATTGACATTTTAATTTAAATAAGAAAAATAATAAAATTTAAAAATAATATTGTAAAATACAAATTATATGTTATTTATCATGTTTAAAATTATAAAAAATAAAAAAATTGCATAAAAAAAAAGAAAAACAAATATACCCATATGCCTTTTTGTTCTATTATTGTGTTTATCATTAAAAAGTGGAGAAAAAAAAACAGAGTTTAAATGAAATTTAATGAAATATATAATATGATGAGAATTAGTTCTGAATATTACCAACTAAATGTTGGTAAGATGTAACATTTAAAGAATATTTTATCTTTTATAATTGATAATAAGAGTTAAGGTGTTATGGATTAAAAACAGCTATCTTGAGAAGTTTATAAATGAAAATTTTATTTATAATTTTAAATCTTTTATAAATGTACTAATTTAATCATATATATTTTTTTTTATTTTACAAATTCACCCTTTATTCATAATTTTATACAAATTATATTATATATAAACTTACAAGAGTAGCGGGATAGAGACTCATCATGCCAATGACTAGTTATACTTAGGGGTCTACGTGGATCGATTTGGGCAAGTTCAATGTATTTTGCCAAATCAAACTAAAAAAGTCGATTTTGATAGTATTTAAATCAAAATTAATAAATTAAATTATAAAACTACATATATTCAGTTTTTACAATAAGCGAGTTGAGTTTATTTTGGACAGTTTTTACTTATTTTAATATTTTTTTATTTTTATATTTTAATTTTTAAAATTTTTTTTCATATACATATTATCATGTATTAATTGAAAAATAAAATATTAATTTAAAATATATTATTCACTAAAAATAAATAAAAATAAAAAATAAAATAAAGTTATTTACATATTTTTCTTTATATATATATATCCACGGGTTTGGATTAGGATTTTCAAACCATAACTAATATTTAAATATATAAAATCATTAATTTTGATTTGGATTTATTAGAATTGATCAGGCTAATTGGTTTGTCGGCTTCTTTGTACACCCCCTAGTTATATATGTTGTTTTACGGTAGTCCTCCAATGAGCATTAGACACACAATTGGATATAGCAAGAGAAGATATCGTTATGTTTGAGTCATCACACTTCTAAAATTAAATAAATGAAAATGAATACAAAATGTCCCTCCCTAAAAATTACATTTTACTACCCAAATTTTCTATCCTTTAACATTATATATATATATATATATATATATATATATATATATATATATATATATATAAAAGTGTTTTTTCATTGCATATGTTGATTTCACTTGAATGCTATAACCAAAATATCTAGAAGAACGCATAATATAATCTTCAAAAATTTTATATTTTCTTACCCAAAACCATGGCTTAAATGAGAACTATCAGACTCATGGCTTCAACTTCTTTACTACTCTCTTCAATTCACTTCACCAATCCATCATTCTTGAACCTGTTATCGGACCTCCCTCCATGCACCAGAAAACCAAGCATTCTTACCTATGCAAAGAAAAAGAACCGATGGCTCGACCCTTTTGATGATAGAGAGGACCCTGAAAAATGGAATAAGGCTCATTGTTTGCGGACGGCAAGTAAGGGGAAGATCCCAGGCCACATGATAACCCCAATAACCCATTTGGATTCCTCAAGTTCCCAATAAATTTCAATGCGGAGATTGGTTCTTTGGCATTGAAAGTTAGAGGCGATGTTAGGAGGTGCTGCTGTGATTTCTGGTGGTGTTTATGAGAACTTGCTCTTCTTTCCTGCCAATCAGTTGCTCGAGGATAGGTATACATATATTGACACGGAAATTATATGCAGCTCAATATAAAGTGAAATTGATTTTGGCATTTAATGCCTTAGCTAGTTAAGGAACAATCAACTGATCTAAAAGCATCGAGTATATATGTAGTACTATCTTTTATATATGTATTTATGTCCTGGGAAAGGAGATGGTAATTGCTGAGATTTGAATCTTGTGTACGGATGAAAATCTTCACTCTAATTGGACAGTTTAAACCTCAATCAATCATGTTCCTGCAGAAGGTTCATAAAACGGGTTTGATGTTATTTAGTGTATATATGCGAATGCTGCTTTGTACTCACTAATCTTACTTTAAGGTAGCCTGGTGTTCAAATAGAAATGGTGGCACAGCAAGCGGGCAACAGACTAATGAGTTGAACAAGAATGTGAGATGGGCTACTGCTTATGACCCTGATGATGATTACCCGAGCCAGGAGAGTATTCTGAAATGCTTGGAGTTCTAAAGGTTGGTGGGTGTAGAATCCTCTGCTTTTTTTTTTTTTTTCTTTTTCATGCGTCTACTTCAATTCATACTAGAAAGTAGACATGCCATCTTCTAACACAGAGATAAGGTTCAATTTGCATAATAATTGCAAGAATTGTCAATTTCAGTTACTTTGTAAAGGATCATTCCCTTCTGCTTTCAGAATAGGTACTGTGATATGGTCCTATCAACCAAACTGGCAGGGCTCGGCCATGCAGCATTCTTGTTTATGACATCGGCTATGGACAGAGACACAATAATGCAATTTGCAGTATTTGGTACCTGGAAAGCGAGACACAGCAAAATGTTCTCTAATTGGGGGTTCCAGTCCATCTTAGGAGTTCTCATTCGGGAATTTTAGGATTAGGCCATTTTGACAAGAAGCAGAGGGCCATAATTAAGAAGACTGAATTCCCAAGCCATTAGCATACCTGTAATAAACAAGATTGAGTTAGCCACCAAGTAAAGATTACAGCTACACATTTCCACACTGGCCCGGCCCAAGGCCTCAAAAAAAAATAAAATTTTCTTTTTGGGAATGACGATCTAAAAATGATAAAAAAAATGGGCCCCTTAAGAATGGACTTTCGATATTTTTAAGAATGAGCTCAAGAAATTTAAAATCCTCCAGCCCATTATTTACTTAATAATTTGATATATACTACTTAATTGACAAAAAAAAAAAAAAAAAACTTAACACTGCAAGACGTTTTTCTTTTCCCTTTTCTGTTGGTCACTCTCTAATTTTATTCAATAAAACTAAATTGAGCCCCTAATCACGCTGCCCGGATTTGAATCATTAATATTCTTAATATCTTAAATTTAAGTAATTTATTAACATGTTTAAAGCGACAAGCTAATGGCAAAATTTTATAAAGTTCTGATCTCTCTATCTATAAAATCTCACACTCTTTTATAAAGTTACATATATTAAAATCGTCTCAAGAAAGACTCAATAAGTTTTATCGAATTAAAAGTTTTCTTGATTACTAACAAGATTTAAACAAAATTTACATCAGGTATACGTTTTAATTTATTTAAGATTCATTATTAAGATGGTAGTTGAATTTTATATTTATAATTAATATTTTAATTAATTTCAGAAATTACAAACTATTTTTGTAATGATATTTTCGATAATATTATATTTTTTTAATAATTGGGGATCCACAATATAACTAGTGTAATTAGGTAAAGTTTAAGAAATTGACATAATTGAAGAATTTAAATGAACACTACTGCAATCAAGAATCAAAGCTCTCAAACAAAAAGAATAAAAGAGCTCTTATATGAAAGAGAACAAAATTCTCAATAAGAGATAAAATAAATAAAAAATAATTAAATAAATAGAATAAAAATATCATACTTTATAGAGAAAACAAAAAAGAAAATGAATTTATTAATGATTAAAATAATTAGAGGTTTATTTATAATTGCAACTCTAACTATTAAAAACTCTCTTACATAAAATCTCATTTTATGATTGGATTAAGTCAACAGAATTTTGCAATATAATCATTTTTATACGTATTTATGAACTAGAAATTAAATAATTAAAAAAATACATATATATATATATATATATATATGTATATATTAAAGATAAAATAATATATCAAAGGAAAAAAAAAGAAAGACAAAACAGGTACTGAAATAGTACAAATGGTGCCTCCATTGTTGCCAATCATGCATGCGTCCTCTTAATGGATTTTTCTCTATTTGTTGAGACAAGATAAGAGGACTTTATTATCTGTTTGCAGACCATGAATTGTAGTCTCCGACAATCTCTGAATAGAATTTAGTGTCGTAAACACTTGTCACATTTCTCTGCCGTACCAGTCCACACATCTACAAGGTTCTATCTTTTATTACACAAACATCAGAAAAAAGCATTTTATTCAATTCTATAACTTTGATCGGATGCCAATAATTGTTGCCTTAGGATATGTGAAAAAAAAAAAAGAAAAATTAAAAAGATATTTTTCTTTATTTAGATAGAAGAAAAAAGTAGAGAGAGAAAATTTAATTTTTTTTTTAATTTAAAGAGAAAATAAAAAAATTAAAGAATTAAAATAGCTTATCTTTTATTTTTTTTTTAATTTTTTGTTCTTTATTTCTTATTTATTCAAATATAATGAGAAAAAATAAATGATGAAAAATTAAAAATAAATGTCTTCTTTTATTTTCCTTTCTCTTCAATATTTTATCCAAACAAGTGTTAGTGTTAGAGTTAGAGTTAAATTTTTGTAATTAATATTTACAGAATTTTTTTTAAATTTTAAATGTATAAAAAGAGCATGAGAATATATAATTTTGGAGTTATTTAGAAAATATATAATTTTGGAGTTATTTAGAAAATAAATAATATATTTTTTTAATTAAAAAAAAATGAGAATTCGAATATGAATATTTAAGAAAGTTTAGAGGCTTGCCATGCATTATTAGAAGAAATAAAGAATGTAATGTTCAATGCATTTAGGGCAAAATTTAATCCCCTTCCTTGGAATAATTTGGGAGTGAAAGGAAGGTTCCAGGGAGTAGGGTACTCAACACATGTCCATGAACCATAATGTAAGATAGGAATTTTCTGAATGTAATTAAGAAAAATGTATAATAGAATTGATTAAAAATTAAAAAAAAAAAAAAAAGATTATGTGGGTATGGTGGGTATCATCAGAAGCACAAGAAACATCCACATGTTCACCAAAAACGTGGTGTTAGGCATGATTCTCACCCACCTTCACCAATTATTGGGTAAACTACACCTTAATTTTATTACTGCAATTGCAACGGCTCAAGTCCCTTCCAGGAAAGCCTGACTTGGATCCATCATTTATCCATTCAACCCCTTCATTTTCAATAAATTTTGTTTATCTTTATTTTCTATTCTCATCAGGATAAAGATGTGTCTAAAGTAGTTTTCTAACTCATCAATTCCAATTTTACCATATTTGGTCAAGCCTCTAAGTAAGAATATAAGAAAAGAAGAGGGAAAAAAAAAAAAAAGTTTTATTGTAGCAAGTAGATCATTTTATAATTATATTTGTGTTTTGTCTGATTTAGGCGAATTTACTATCTGAAAAGTATAATATAAATACATTTATAATTATATTTATTAAAAGAGATAAATTGATAAACTCATTACAGAAAAATATAACTTATATAAACTACTTTCTTTGAACAAGAAAAGTAAAATGCTCTATTTCCTAATAAATTGATTTGATAATGCAAGGCAAATAAAACTTTCTTTGAACTTCCCATAAAATTTTACTTCCTTAATCTATTTACTTTCAATCAAATAAGATCTTAGTTTAGTGGTTAAAGGCATATGATTAATCTGATAAATTCAAATTCGAGTCTCCACTCTCTTAATTCTCTTTTTAAATAAAAAATAACTCATTCCTTATTATATTTACTGGGATGCCAATATTAGACATGTACTCAATGAACAAAGATAAAATTACAACACAATTGTATCACATAACACCAAAATTTGTTAAAATTTAAAAGAAACAATACCCTTATGATGATGTGTTAATTAATTAATTATAATTAGTGATCATGATGATCATCATAGCAATAATCAAATCTCTGCAGCATCAACATTAGCTTATGATATTGCACATGATAAAGACCAAGTACCTTATGAAGCAATAATTGTAACCACATCTAATAATATAATCATAACTAATTAATAATCAGCCCAAATATAAAAGCGCACATATATATATATATATATAGCACATATGCACACAGTCAGTCATGGAGGGAATGTGACTGAAATAAATACGAATATATATATATATATATATATATATATATATATATATATATATATATATATATATATATATATATATATATATATATATATATATATATATAGATTATTAACAATAAACAAATGCCTACAAAAGACCTCCCCCAAATCCGGTGACGTTGCCACCTCAGCTTTCCCACTACCATATGTGTGTGTGTGTGTTATGTATCTATATATAGCTAGATATAGATCAACAGTCAAGACTCAGAATAATTAATAATCCAGCACAAAACATTCACAATTTCTTTTCTTTCTTTTCTGCTGTCATCACTATGTCACTGAGAGTAGCTGCTGAGAATTTGCCAATGTTAGGAGATGGGGCGGCGGAAAATCTGGTGGTGTTGGTGAGGGAGTATGATGAAGAGAGTGATAAGACGGCGGTGGAGGAGATGGAGAAGCGGTGTGAAGTTGGCCAACGGGGAAAACCATCGCTGGTGACTGACCTTTTGGGTGACCCAATTTGTCGTGTTCGCCAGTTTCCATCTCATGTTATGCTGGTAAATGGCAATTAAATCTCATCAAGAATGCATATATAATTGAGAGGGTAGTTAATGACTTATGATATAATTAATCAGCTGCTATGTGCGGATATGTTTGTTGCAGGTTGCAGAATATTATGGAGGAGGAGAAATAGTAGGGGTGATAAGGGCTTGTGTAAAGACAGTGACGAGAGGAGGAAATTCTGCAGCAGTGGCTTACATTCTTGGGCTGAGGGTCTCCCCTGCTCACAGGTTCTTTTTTTTCTTATCATTCAGACCCTTTTCTAATCTATGAATGTTATTTCTTTTTTCTACTTATAAAATTTTGAAAGAGAAAGGTAACTCTCTGTATCATGAATTCTTCTTCTTCTTCTTCTTCTCTATCGTCTTCTCTGTTTTACTGTTAGTGGTCTCTCTGTATGCATTTTCATGTGTGGTTTTGTGGGTTCTAGTGAACCAATAATACCACCCCATAAAAACAAGATTAGATTCGACCATAAAGAGAAACTAATTGTTCCTCGTATCATGGAATTAAGGCAAGCCAAATGCAAGCTAGCCTGTAATTGACACATGTAAACTCTTCTTCTATTTAATTATTGACCACAAAGCCTACATAACATGTTCCTTGTAACGTATGTGTTATAAAGGCATACCGTGGAACCACTTTTTATAATTTATGTAAGAATTTATAAAAGAGCCTTAAATTTTAATTCTTTAAATACACTTAATAATCTTCTTTATATTTAAAAAAATTATAACATATAAGTACTGAAATTTAAGAGCAGTAACTCTCATATTTTATGAAAGATGAAATATGTACTCCGAAAGAACACGATAATCCCTTTATTTAAATATGAAATAACTTTTTCGTTAACTCTTGTCTTTGTATCTCTACTTTGTATATCTAGCACATGCCAAAAAAAGGAAAAGAAAAAGAAAAAGAACAAGAACCCCACTAAACCATCAACTAGCTATAGCATATATGAGTACAACAGCTATCTATATTAATATTATTCCTATTGACTTGTCTGATATAATTTGGCAAGGCTTTCCTAGATGTGACCATGATCAAAGAATTTGAATTTTAAATTCCAAGAATCCTCCTCTTACATTATCTTTGAAAATGCTCCTACAATTTTAAACACAAGGTACGTACCTCCAAATTGGACAAAAACCAATTAGTTAACAATTTTGTATAATCAATGTTGGGTATATACAGGAGGCTTGGCATTGGCACCAAATTGGTTCAAGAAATAGAAGAATGGTGCAAGCAAAAAGGTGCAGAGTATGCATACATGGCTACAGATTGTACCAATGAACCTTCAATCAATTTATTCACAAGAAAATGTTCTTACACAAAATTTCGTACCCTTTCAATGTTGGTGCAGCCGGTTCATGCCCATTACAAGACAATAGGCTCCGGCATTGCCATCGTCCGGCTAACCCCGAAACTCGCCGGAACACTCTATCGCGGAGTATTTGGCAACAGTGCAGAATTTTTCCCTAAAGATATTGACACAATTTTGTCTAGCAAGCTCAATTTGGGCACATTTATGGCCATGCCCAAAAAATCCCTCCCTAAATGGGATCCTAAGACAGGGATTCTTCCCTCAAGTTTTGCTCTCCTGAGTGTTTGGAACACGAAGGAAGTGTTCAAATTGCAAGTGAAAGGAGTTTCCATGTTCAAGTATGCATGTTGTGTGGGTTCTAGGTTGCTGGATTCTTGGATGCCATGGCTAAGGTTGCCTTCTTTTCCTGATGTATTCAGACAATTTGGTGTCTATTTCTTGCATGGTCTATACAAGGAAGGCAACAGTGCTTCGCGGCTATTGAAGGCTCTGTGTGCCTTCGCTCATAATATGGCTAAAGATGATGATGGATGTGGGGCCGTTGTGGCTGAAGTGGGCCACCTTGACCCTGTTAGAGATGTGATTCCACATTGGAGGAAGTTCTCTTGGGCTGAAGATTTGTGGTGCATCAAGAAGATGGGTGATGATGAGAAGCAAAATGATGATGAAAGTTGTGAACCGTTTGATTGGATGAAATCTAGGCCACCTTCTCCTGTTATTTTTGTTGACCCACGAGATTTTTGACCTTCATGTGCTACTCTTTAGACTTCCAAAGAAAAATGTTAATAGACAATTTTTACACACATTTTCTTCAGAATTTTTTTTTTCTTAATTTCATTCATGGTCTTTTTTTTTTTACAATTAAGACTAAGATCTGAATTTTAACTCTTACAATCCTAAAAATAATTTTAATATTATTAAATTAAAATTCATTGATATCTTATTACTCTATATTCATCGTGTGTATATATATATATATATATATATATATATATATATATATAATCATCTCTCTAATTCTAATATATTTATTATTAAAATTTAATTTATATAAATAAAATCATTATATTTTGTATCTTATATTATAATTTACTAAATTTTATTAAAATTCCATTCAAATTTATTAGACGAAAATCAATTATAATGAATGTTTGACATTGAAGGGACGAAACTATTTTTTTAAATAAAAATATCATTTTAAATGTTATTTAAAAAAATAGTTTAAAAAAAATTATTATTTTAATATTCTTATAATTAAAATTTATCAAATTTAATTTTAAATTATTTTTTTATACTCTCTAAATAATATATTTAAAAAAATAATTTTCTAAATAACATTTTCAATAATAATACCGAACAGACCCATAATTAATCTAATAAAGTTGAATCATTGATTAAAAATCAAGATGAAACATCCTTTCATGGATGATATTCTAATTATACAATTAAAAAAAAAAACACTTCATTTTAGTGGATCAAGAGATACATGCATGGTAAAGGAATCTCTCTCTACACTTTTTCATAATTCTAATTATAAAATTAAAAAATCTGCCATTACGTTCTTATCAAGAAACTTCTTTACGCTGAGATTTCGATTTTCTTAATTTTTATATTCATTTTATCTAACTTAACTTAATCTAATAATTAAAAACATATTATTTAATTTACAGATTCGTTTAAAAAACCTTCACAATCACTTTTAAAATGATATAATATTCTCTTAATCCTACTTTATTATATAAATTGATTAAAGGGTTAAAGAAAATAATGAAGCTGTCTATGGTCCCCAACGCAACACAAAAGAAAAAGAAAGAACCCTTTTAATCCTTTCGGCTGAAAACACAAATTCCACCAACCATACTAACATTAAAAAGCAAAGCAGTCCAATGTAAGACATTAAAATATAGGCAACAGCCATGTGTCGAGGGATCAACTTTAAAGCCCACTACCCTTACATCTTTCTTCTTTTTATTCTTTCTTGAACCCTAACATGTGTCAAAACCCCACTCCTTATTCTTGTTATTTTTTTCCCTTTACTTATTATATAGACCCAAACATCAAAATTTTCTCTCTTAATCATCGTTTTATTTAATTATAATATTAAATAAATATATGATCATCGTTTTATCATATCGAAAACAATGGTACAAAATGGCAGATTCGATCCAGGCCTTTGAAAGCATGCGCCGCAGCCGAACGTTGTTTTGAGACCACCACACCCACTATAACTATTCTGATTATCCACCTTCGAGAAAGGGTGCCGTGTGCTATCTAAATTTATGTTTGTTTTTATATAATTTACATATTGAATATAGACTGTGAGGTTTAGTCCACTTCCTAGTTGAACTTTTCTTTTAATTTATATATATATATTTTAAAAAAATTTTCGTTGCAATTTAGAGATTCAACTACTACACCTTTGGCATTTTGGGGGCTAACAGCCTTGATAGCATTGTTGTGGCATTCTAACATCATTACCACATTTATGCTGATGTCAACGCCATATGAGTAAGACATGCTCATATTAATGTGGCACCTAATAATCATATGTCTAATTCAACTACTATAGTGCCGATGTCAACATATCATCAAATGTGACGCTGATACCAATATAGTAATTAGTCAAACGTAGAATTAAGCTACTTTTATCTCCAAAGTACTAATGACGTAGTAGTTATATTCCTAAATTGCGAGGAAACTTTCTTTAGCCCTTGAATGGCAAAGGCGTGAAAATACAGGCACTAGATTATATTTTTCCCTATTGTTTTTTTACCAATGAACAGAAACAATTGCTGGCCCTTCAGTCGCTCAGTTTTTCTTTTCTGCAAACATTAATTCATTGCATTTCAAGGTCTTCTAAAGGCCAAGGAAGAAACCTATAGACCCAAAGAACAAACCCAGCATAAAGGCAACCCAACAAGCAAAGAGCAGTCCAACCCACCCAACCTACGAACCCTAGGCAGACATCAGAGACGATAACCACCCAGTCATGCCAGTGCTGCCGCCTTCCGCCGACGGGGAAGAAAAGCATGCTGACAACTAGAGCAAAGGCTTAGAAAGCAACTAAAACTCTTAGGATCAAAGATTTCAAAAAATGGAATTGAAAGTCATCGAGAAGAGATAACAAGTGTCAATAAAAATGCGTCCGAAAAGACAAAAACCCGACACGTGAACGAGATAGAGGAGGACATTTGTTTCATTTGAGAAAAATTTCACCGAATTCTCCAATGAAATTGTCAGGAATTCGTCTCATATTAAATTGATTTTTTTTTTTTTTTAAGATAATCACTCACTGCTTTAATTATTTATAGTTGATCATGAACACTTATTGGTAATATGCGAGCCACAGTGCAACACGTGTCAATCCTTTGGAAATGGCCAAAATCAGATGAATATATCAAATTAAGGTAGTGCTCTCAATGCCGATAGAGCGTTTAAACTTAAATTTGTTTCCTCTTTTATGATTCCATGGCAGGCTGCGAAATGGAAGATTGTACATCCCAGAATGATCAGTGATTAACTTGATTCCAAAATTCTTAGAATGATGCCAAGTTTTGTTGTTAGTCTTTTTTGGTTGATTTGCTTAAGGTGGTCATACATGGCCACCTCAGGCAGTATTAATGATTTCTAGCGATCAGAAAATTGTACAACTAAGTTTTAATCTCAAATAAGTTCAAATAAGCCATATAGATCATTTCCACTATTTAACTCTGTTAGATACCAGATTTGCACTAATAAGAAAATTAAACAAGCAAAAAAAAAAAAAAAAAATTACACCACCAACGGAAAAAAAAATCATAAAAATTCAACCAGCTACAGTTCCTTATTCCCCAAGTTAACATGCCCTAATGTATAATGATAATACTATGCATCATTATCTGTGGATGGCTAGCTAACTGGCCATGTTTAGAATGATAACTGGCTTTGATAACTTGGGATAAGATAATTGACAATTAACAAAGAGCCTCGCATCCTGAAACGTGTTGAATTCTAATATGTCCTAAATGACCTATGCAAGTAGTTGGGCAATTACATAGTAGAAGCTTTAGCTAATCTTGAAAATCTGGAGAATTCATCTTGTAGAAGAGTTTGTGGGTTCCCTTGCTCAATCTGCACAGGCAGGAAAGCAGTTTCAGCTTTTCATGCAATGTGAAATAGTCAGTCCCAAGTAGCAATAGAACTCTTGAACTACAATGACTACAGTTATAGTAACAAGGAAACATCCCTATGTAGCAAGAAAGATACTTTTATAAATAATAGAAGGAACGGCAATAGTAAACAAATAAAATGGTATTTTTGAAAGTTTTAACCCATCAGTTCCACTGAACTTAGAATAGCATACAACATTATATGTTGATTTGAAGTTTAACTGTCTTAAAACAAGCTTAGGGGAAGCCAGCTCCAGTGTGCCGTAGGCCTGTCTGGAAGTAGCACATTACTTCATGGGAAAACTTGGCACTATTAAGTGATTATGCCCGCTACTTAATAAATATAATTAAAGAAGAAAAAATAAAGACAGAAAATAAGCGTACCACATTCCCATGGTCAAGAACAAGGATGTTGTCCATATTCATAACAGTGGAAATTCGATGAGCAATTGTGATCACCGTCATGCCTTTGCATTCAGTAGATATTGCATTCTGTAGTACTGAAGCTGTTTGAGTGTCCACGTTAGCTGTACATTCGTCCAAACAAAGTACCTGAGAATATATAATGTATTAGTAATCTTTAATCACGTCTCAAATGAACACACATACCCTCCCCTGAAAATATAAATGCATTCTTCCCTGTAAGTTTACTCTCTGCAGCACCTAATTATTTTGACTGTTAGCATTCGTTGTTGATTTATCCAAAACAACCCAAGAATTTACTAGTAATCTCATTCGCCATCTCAAAACACACATGCAGTTGCATAAGACATATTCTCTTCCTAAAATTCATTGCAAATTCCAGAAAATCTGTAGTCCTTCATTTCCAGAGTCATGAAGTCTACAGAAGAACTACTCTGGTTATACATTATGAGCTCTCCCTTTTCCATCCTTTTATGTGTGTGTATTAGCAGATTCTTCCTCATTTCACCATTTAAAAAAAAAAAAAAAGAAAAGTTCTAACACTTTTACTTCCACTTGGACCAGTTAAGAGACTATATGGCATACCAAATAACCAACATAAGCAGAAATTCAAGGGAAACAAAACCAAAGAGATATCACCTATCAAATTCAATATGGCACAAGCCCTAACTGCAATCTTTCTATAGATGGTGAAGATATGAACATCTTAGAAGGGATTTCTTAACCTACTTAATCAGCCATACAGCTCATAGTCACATACAAACTCAGAAATGTCTTCTCTCTCCACTATGACTGATCACTGATGTTTAATGAATAAATTGGCGTCATTATCATTAAACAGATTATGTTTTTGTAGTGAATCATTAGGTTTAATTCCTAGTCATGTAAGCATTAAATCAACACTTGAAATAATTTATTATATTTTCATTTACCCAAAAGAAGTTGCTCTATCAAAAAATATCAACAAACATACTTACTTGCAACACATTTACAAGCAAATTAATTAGAAGTACTTGGTTCCATTTCTGGACCAGATAGTATCAACTTATTACAACAGAAAATATTATTCTTTTACCTTAGAAGACTTGAGAAGAGCACGTGCAAGGCATAGAAGCTGCCTTTGCCCAACAGAAAATGATGATCCAGATTGCTTTACATGAATATCCAGTCCGCCAGCCATTTCTACTTCCTCCTTGACATGACATTTCTCCAGAATATTCCAGATTTCCAGGTCATTGCTCATCCGGAGTGGATCTAGGTTATCCCTAGAAATTCACAATGCATGCAAAACCAATGCAAAATCTAATTATTTAAAGTTGGTATTATCAAATGATTTCGAACAGCAATGTGAAATCTACTTTAACATAAAAGGAAGTATGACATCCAAAAGTTCATGGTAGCCACTAGCCAGACAAATGATCACCAAATTACATTGCACAGGTGTACCTTAATGATCCTTCAAATAGGAACGGACTCTGGGGAACAACAGAAAAGTGTGCACGGAGATCTCTAACAGGAACGTGAGTTATGTTAAGGTCATCAACCAAAATACATCCACTACATATTGGAGTGAGGCGGAAAAGAGCATTCAAGACACTGGATTTTCCAGCACCTGTTCTTCCAACGATCCCTACCTACTTGAATTTAATTTTACAACATGAAAACCTGGCCACTAGAAAGATTATACTCCAAAACAAAGTCATAAAATGTAAAGTTCGGTCAAAATGTGCACTGACCTGTGTCCCTCCCAGAATGGTAAAAGTGACACCATTTAGTGCAGGCGGCAAGGATGGCATGTATCTCATTGTAACATTCTGAAACTCAATCAATCCTTGAAATGGCCAATCAAGATTCAGAGATTGGGATCCTCTGAGCTCTTCTTGGGGAATGTCCATATACTACAAAGAGTAAATCGCATAAGTAATTAATAGAGAAGTAAAACAGAGTGCATCTTGTGGTCTTGATACCTGAAGAGCCCTCTCAACAGAAACCATTTCCTTCTCTGTTTCAGTAAAACTTGTTAAAAAACTTCCTAACGATGACACTATTGGAGTTGCATATGAGAGAGCCAAACCTACCTGAAAAAAGAAAATAAATAATCAAATTATGCATCCGGATTCAAAAGAATAAGTGAAATTAATACAATCACATTACTTTAAGCAGCTGGTATCTGAAAGTGAAAGCTAAAATGTGATGGGCTGAAATTGAATACAAAAGAGAAGTTTGAAGAAAGTACCAGCCCAGGTGTACCAAAACTAATTGGCAAATAGCCACGGGATCCAACAACGGCCATCATAGCAACAAATGAGATGATAAACGCTCCCAACAACTAAAAAAACAGAAATCTACTGGTCAGTTTCAGTAACCAGAAGAGTTCACATATAAGATCCTGTTTTTTCCAAGTGCAAATAGTAATTGAAAGTTTCCCATTGAAAACAAAAATTTCACACATTAAATTGCTTTTAGATTGCTTTTTGTATGAACATTTTCATTATCCTGTGTTTAAGAAAATTTATAGTTTATAGTCAAATTGAGGCAGTCCTTTCACCTCTGATATATACCTGGAGACGCAGGGAAAGCCACAAACTTGCTATGATCTCCGAGTAAGAAGTTCGTTGATATAAGGCCACAAGCTCTATAAATTTGACCAAGAAACAGTCCTGTTCACAACCATCTGTAGTCAGTGCCTATGTAATTTTTCATTTAATTATATATATTAATATTTATCCAGTATATCAGTACAAATATGTTCTAATGGAAGAGAATATATGGATTCAATCTCTAGTGCCAGCACTAATCCTATATTGTCTGAAGTCTATGATCTAATACCCTAGTGTTTGCCACAAGAAAATCCTGCAGATGCTTTCATCTACATCTGCATAAAAATGTAATCACTGATAATCTGATATCTTAAGTTTACTTTGACGTACTTCCAAAACAAAGATTTAATCATTAATGGTAAATTATTTCAGGTATGAAATTTCTCTTACGCCTCCAAACACAATTAAATGCTGAAAATAGTGAAAAAATGTTTCATACACGCAGCAATTAATTTACCTAGAAATGGATAGCAAATCTTAAATTTATTGAGAAGATAATAAACTCCCCCCATTCAAATTTTATGGGACAGTATGACATCACTTAAACACAAACTATACAACTTTGAAATGGTTTCATTGCAAAGCACTAACTGCTCATCTGATATTGATATTCCTGACACACATATAAAATCACTTTAAAAATCTTTTCCTTAGCTTCTTGAGACTTGTGATGGACATCATTTTTCCTTTCTAATATTTGTTTTCCCCAAATGATTGTGTTTCTAATTTATGACAGCTGAAGAGAATAGATGTAACTGACTGTCAGTGTTAACAAATCATTCTAAAGAGATACATTCAAATGTCTACCTCGGACTTAAATGCCCTTATAGTAGATGATCCATCAAGTGTCTCTGTAAAGGTTGCATAAATAGGAGAACGAGAAACACTGTCCAGCCTTCGCAGTTCCCTTGATGTTGATCTGTAGAAGAACTGAAGAACTTCTGACTGAGTAGAAAGCTTTAAACTTCACATATTTCCCTCCATTTTAGATATAAAGGGAACAGTGAAAAATTACAGAAATGAAAAAAAAAAAAAAAATTGAGGAAGGAATCAGCTATAGTCATAATCTAACAAACAAAGAACATTGCTATGCATGTACTGAAGAAGATATAATCTATTTCATAGAAAATGAGATAAAATACAATACTACGTCATGTATAAGATCCTATATTTCCTTACTGAAGGATTAATCCTGGTAAACTGGTGATTCCCTAATGTCTGTAGCATGTTCTAAGAGGTTTACACAGCATGTAACATATTAGCAGTTGTGGATCTAGAAAAAAATTTTCCTGGGATCAACATATAAAAAATAAAATTTTCAAATTTATTTTCAAGTATTAAGATTTTATCATATAAAAATTTAGTAGGATAGAATTAAATTAATCTAACCAAACATTTTCATGTGAAAAGAAGAGCTACTAGATTCAAGTAAGTCATACAAATGAATAATCTATTTGAATGTTTATCACAAAGAGGGTTCAATAATTAAATTTATGAGGGGTCAATTTAAACATATACATATATGTGTATGGAATATTTTTATAAAAAGGGGGGTCAGTTGACCCCTCTTTTTTGAAAGTGTATCCGTCAATGGGAATGGGGAGAGAGTGATGATGCAGAAGCAAAGATATTAGGTTGCTAAATTTTGGAATCCATATACAGAAAAAATGCAAATTGTTTTTATCTGTCCAATTTAGGTTGTAACTTTATAAATTTTAAACATTTCTCACTTAATCCAAAGATGGGATCATTCCTGATTTGTATATAATAATAGAAGTAAATAAAGTACAATAATTTTTTTGCATATATTCTTTTGTTTCAAAAGTTTAAAGTTGATGCTATAATTGAAATATGTCTCTGGCGATCTGAAATCAAACATATACCTGCAGCTTGCTGTAAATAAACCAAAATGGCAATAATAATAGCAAGAAGACAACCTGCATACATATAAGCCCAGTAAAAAAAAAAATAAAAATAAAAAAAAGGATTTTTCACTGATGGGCAAAGTGAAGAATTTTGTTATTACCTGTACATACGACAAGACTACTGCTATTCCCAACAGGCCAACAAAATGGGCAAGGAGACTATTGAGAATGAAAGGAAGAGAATCGTCTATTGTATAGAGATCTGAAGAGAACCTAGAAAGCATAACAAATATGTTGATGGTTGAAGATCAGAAAAACAATAATGACTTGATCATAAAATAGCATCTTATTCCCACCTGTTAAGTATTCTTCCAGCAGGTGTTTGATCAAAGAACTGCACAGGTGCATCAATTATCTTATTGAGCAATGTATTGTGCACCTGAACTGCAGCATGTAAGCCACCAAATGCAAATGAAAACGCCCTAACCAGTGTTAGAGACGAATTTACAATACAAAAGATGCAGAGTACAACCTGCAACATTGATTGCCAAGTCAAAGAAGAATGAAATAAACCTCCCGTTGACAAGCTCCCTTACCTCTTTCCCCCCTCTATGTTCACTTAAACAATAGAACTGATCCCCCACTGAACAGATAAAGGCAAATTGCAATATACAACTTCATATCTAAACTTGAGTTAAAAAAAAAAAACCGCAAAATACATGCGTAAAATATCATAAAGAGCAATATTTTTCATACACTGCACTTAGTTGGGAGTTGACTAAAATGGACTATGGTGTACCTGTCATTTTAAGAATTGCATGGTAACTTTCTACTAAGAATCTAATTCTTTGATTTGTTTAAGAATATTGGAACAAGCATCTGCACAGCCAAAACATCATCTACATAAAGTCACTTGGTTTAATCTAGGAATCTTAGGTCTTATTGAATTGCGGAATAGCAAATCCATTATTGTCTAGCAAAAAATTCCAATTAGCAAATTTAAATAACACTAAAACTAATTAACACTTCCCACGCCTTTTCAAACATCTCACAACAAAGTGCTGATATCATGTAGAAACTTAATAAGTCTTAATCACAATCAATAATTGTATTCCCACCAATCAAAAGAAACAATGTAGAAGACTTACTTCTCTATAGGCCATCCACAATACTTTGAAAAAAAATTCTAATACGAAGTTTGGAAATCAAATACACATATATTAATATTATTGAAACTTTCCAATTCAATATTTGATGAAAGGGCTACCCATTATGAAATGTTCTTGCGCAAATGTTGATTAAATTTTCTTAAGATTGTTGCTTATGACTTGGTGAATGGCAACTTAATACGTCACAGGTTACATGCTTAATTGTTCTTCATATTATCAGCAGCAAGAATCATTCCTTGGATTATTATTTGCAGAATAAAAATAGGATAAGAAGCAAAGGGCCCATAAAATTAATACAGCCAAACTGCATAACTAATGGTAGTATTTTCCTGTAGGATAAAGAATTACCAGATAAAAGGATGTCGAGTAGTCTGCCTGACTACTTCCTGTTGCATCCACCCAATATGACAGCCACAAATCATTTCCATTGCGAGAAGCTTGCATTAAAATAGCTGAAAGGCATATTACAACAGTGATGAACCAGCCACAAAATGCTGCATAATTCCTGTGGGAAAAAATATTAATTGCGAATGTTAACAATACAAAAGGTTAGATGACAAACTAAATTTCTTTTGTCAACCGGCAAGAAAGTTAAATGGAAAATCTCTAACCATCCTGCCTAGAAAATATTGGAATTCCTTCCAAGCTAGGAAATATTAAGTGGCAATTATTACTTGTATACAGCAAGTTCAACTTTGCCTTCTTTCCTCTGCTCAACTTCAACAATCTCTTGTGCTTCCTCTGAAATGTGTATGAATTCTTCCTCCAAACTGAAAATATTTCTGCCTTCGATAGAAGTATTTTTGCTGAGCTCTCGTCCTTGAACATTTGGTAATATATCAAAGTCATTCTGTGGAGAGAATGCTGAGAATGATGATACTGACAGGTCAGCTGAACTTCCAACCCATTTCACATGTCCTTTGTCCATTACGACAATCATGTCAGCAGAAGATATTGCCTGAAAGGGTCATGACAGCCAACTCAAATCCACAAGGCACATTCTAATTTCAAGTTAAGTTCACAACATTTTTCATACATGAAACAAAACTATTTTCAATTAGATAGCATGCAACAATCATGCTCAGTTTTCCACTTCCCAAGCAATATGTCTGTTGTGACACAACAGCCACAGAAAATTTGGAATAAATTCATTTTTCAATATCAGCTCATTTAAGGAACTTCAGATGGGTTATCAATAAATTAGAAGTTATCCAGATATTGGAATTTACCACAGAACTCATTCAAGGTAAGAAACCAAAACCATCAGGTCCATCAGCCATTGTAGAAACTATATCTAATATAACTAGCCTTTTTTGATATCCAGAAAAGAACAAATAATAAATCCAAGTTCCAATTATACTATTATCACAGGATATTCAAGAAAGAGAAGGCATAACAAAGTCTTTCATCGCCTTTTTTCTATCTATTACAAATAATGTAAGATGTTCCAGCGTACCATTCAGGCAGGCTCATCATTCTAGATCCATTAACACTGTGAAAGACATTTTCATAATTAAGAATTTTTTTCTTCAAACCAATTTAATAGCAGAGTCTTCTTAAGAAGCACCAAACTTTAAGCTGGTGCTTGTCACTGTGCTCATCAAATGAAAGAACTGATTCACTTTGCCTTCCTCTAGTTGTTTCCATGTAGGGACTTCTTGCTGTTGTATTATAAAGAAAAAGAGATAAAAGTGAAACCATGTAGTTACTCTCCAATCTACCTTCTTATACTTTCTTTCTAGATCTTTTTCCCTCTTAATGAGGAAACTAGTTCTTCCCTCCTTTCATCAAGTAATAGGTTAGGAAGCAAACCAGTAGCAATGCAGCTACCCAAAAGCTACATTAAGTGCTCATCAGAATGACATAAAACCACATGATAGGAGGGTAGATAGCATCAGTGATCAGAAGACACAGAGGAACAAAAAGGGATACCAGATGGATGCCTAAGTTAACACTATGCATGCAAAGGTTAATAATAAGCATCATTAAAATTGCAAGCCAAGTATCAATTGAAAATTCAGCTCCTTTAAGTTTTGTGAAAAATTGATGATGTAACTAGTTGGGATATCTCGCTGTTATTGTGGTTGGAGAAAAACATAGCATTCTCCATTAGGACTATCTTTAAAAAATCAAAATGCTTTGACTTTCCCAGAGAGGGAAAAAAAAAAGGCGAAAAGAGGTGAGAATTAGAGTAACCTAAATTTTTGCTTCCCTCTTGTGTTGATCTGATTTTATTATTGTCAAAACCAATGCATCAAATGTCAACTGGACATGTTACAGAACAACCACTACTCCATTGGATCTAGTAACATCATAGCTAAAGCCTTAGTTTTATTTGCTACCTCAGATATCAATGGAAATAATCATTAGGGACAATCAAATGAAGGTAGATAAAATGAAAGAGATGATTCTGTGGCAGATTAGCTTCTTCCTCCAGTCATTGATATTCTCCTTACGTCACACGATAACTTGTTTCCACGCTCAAAAACCCATATCTATGTTGTTTTCTACCATTCACTCCCTCTTTCCTGTCATGCTAATGTATCTTTTTTTTTTTTTCTGTCCATTTTCTCAGGGTAGATGTGCTAGCAAGTACAAAGTGGATGGAAGTTCATGCTATTACCTTTTCAACAGTGAAGAGGTTTATACTTAACACAGAAAATGCAAGAAGCACAATATATGATTGGTGACACAAATCTTCACCATGTTGAACTTTTCCTCTAGCAGCCAATGTATTTGCAATTCATGTTTTACTTCAATTATCAGATTAGGTTGCCCTTTTTTTTTTTTTTAGCAACAACATAAGCTGCTTCATACAGTTAGTAATTTTTACTATCAAATATTCTAATCTTTACATAACAATGTCTTTTCAGGTAAGCATTATGCTGAAAAATGGGAGTTGATTTGGGTTAGCATGATTTTAGGGATTAGCACATTTTTAGAGATTTATTTACCATAATTTTAGAGATTTATTTGCTGTTATATTTTTCTCTTTTTATTTGCTGTATATCACTTAATTATGGCTGTATTATTAGCCTACTTTATAGGTTTTATTCCTTTTTAGTTATCTTCCTATTTTAGAAGTCTTGTATATGATTTAATAAAAAGAAAATATGAATTAGAGAAGCCAATAACTCTCTTTCTTTTCTCAATATCTTTTTCTTCCTACAAATTATTAGAAAAAGAAAATGCAAGATGCTTTCCTAATCCTGTCACTCAAAAGTTTTTGAAATAATAAATTAGCTTATTAATTTGGTTGCAACATTGAAGATCATTTGGGAATCATTCTGGTCATCTGGTGTCTGAAATACTTCAGAAAAGCTTAATATTCTTTCAATAAAGAAAGCCATAATAATGCTTGTATAAATAAGGAAATACTATGTGATTAATAAGTTTGTAAAGCCTGGATAAAAATTCCTCTTCCAAACAAGAATTCACATTCCTGGAAAATGGCTCTGCTTTATCTTTGACCAGGATTTTTTTTTTCATTTGACTCATTCTCCTATGTACTCCAAACACTGAAAAAATTCAAAACATGATTACAATAAAACAACTTCCCAAAAAAAAAAAGAAGAAAGAAAGACAGAGATCATTTTTCTTCCAATGTATGTCTTAAAAAGCAAATGAGAACATTCAAGCAAAAGAACAGGAATCAAGGCAACTACCTGGACATTATGAGTACAAAGAACACGAGCCTTTTGATTCATAAGAGGGCCTAAAATAGCATTGTGTAAAATCAACCTTGCAACTTCTGCATCAACTGCACTGAGGACATCATCAAGCATATATACATCTGATCCCTGATAAATAGCCCTGTTGCATATCATTTTCAGATCAGATAAACAAATATTATAAAACAAGAAAGAAAATAACATTAGATGATAAGATATGCTCTGATCATTGATAAAAATACTAAAAACAAGACACATAAAACCAATTTTGCACTAATATAGGAAGCTCAGCCACAATAAACAGAAAAGTTCAAGCTTCTCTCTATCAAGAAGGCAGAAAAAGTAAATATAGGGTGGATATAACCTTGCCAAAGCAAGACGAGTTCTCTGTCCACCAGATAAGTTGACTCCTTTTTCTTCAATATAAGCCATGTCCCCTCCAGCCATTAATGAAATGTCAACGTCTAGTGCACAAGCCTTCAAAGTATCTGAATATCTGACAAGTAGCGGAAAAAAAAATCAAAGAAATCAGTAAAACCACCATTGTAAAGCAGGAAAATGCCTTTCTGGATTCTTGGCATAATATGCCACAATTGTCACCTAGAACCACAATTATCTCATTCCTTCCTAACAAGATTGGCATATAAAGCCAGAAAAATCTTCGCAATCAACAAAAAAAAGCAACACATTAAGGATTTTCAGCACAAGAAAAGTAAAAAGCTTTTCAAAATGATAGAATTATACCTTTTTGATTCATAACTCTTCCCAAATAAAATATTGTCACGTACTGTTCCAGACAAAATCCATGGAACCTGCAATTTCAACAAAGGCCAATGAAAAGATTTTGCATCAAAAGGTGCAAGCTATGCAAGTCCTACCAAGAATAAGAGTATAAACCTGTGGTACATATGCTAGAGATCCATTTGAATGTACTGACCCATGGATGAGCCACATTTCCCCCAGAATTGCACTCAGTAACGATGATTTACCTGAACCAACCTGGATAGTTGATGTTAGCAAGAAGAAGGAAGAACAAAGAACAGGACTTGTAGAAATAGAGTATTTCATTGAGTTATCATCAGAACTTGGAATGAAAATGTATATCTTCTTATAATCTGTCACAAAGCAGTATTTCTCAATTCCAGAGAAGAACAGAAATTAGGAAGAGATAGAGGAAGAAAGGGAAAGAGAAATAGGAGAAGAAGGAAGATAGTGAGAATTAGAGAGAAAAATTGATTGTAATATTGATATTTCTTAGATAGTCCTCTGTTACATCTCTTCAATTATTTATACATCATCTCTTCTACTAACTAACTGTTCCCGTCAATTATAACAACTACTTCAACTACTATAACAACTCCTATACAGTTATCAACTCATCTCAACTACATCTACTTATTCTACTCCCTTCACCATACAATTACAGCCCTTATTAATATTCATAACATTATCTTTTGTTCAACTAGGTATTAAGTTACCTCGAAGCTGTAGTAATGCTATATCTAGGTTTCCCCCCTTTTCTTTTTCCTGTTCAGAGCTGTAATTGTAAAAGGCATATAGAATTATAAAAAAATTGGCTTGGGTTTGAATTTTAACCTCTCCAATTATTGCAATGAATGACCCCTTTGGAACAGACAAAGTCACATGATTTAACACCAAATTCTGTTGCTGTTCATCGCTGCTTGACCAAGCACAACATGCATCATGCATTATAACAGCCATGTCTTCAGAGATAATGTCAGACTGGTAATTTTTTAAAACTGAAGGAGATTCAGCTCTTTGTTCAAGTTCATGTCTGTACTCTGAACAGCAAAGAAACCTGCTCAACCTCCTGGTTGATATAAAGGCCTGGTTCAAAGAGAAAATGCAGGTATCAGAAATCACCACATTAGGAATATTTGTTCAAACATTGCAGTACACATACAACTTACATCAATCAATCCATTGATGACCCATGGGAATGAATTGAGAGGAGAGATTAAATTATTAAACAAGGCAACACAAGTGAAGACCTGCAACAAAGATTCTCAAAGAAATCAATATTTTTTGTAGCTATTGCATTGTTGCTAAGAAATGGACCAAAACAAATAATAAACATTGAATAGAGAAACAAAAAGAAGTTTATTATTAATATATCACATGGGTTATGATCAAAATACCGTAGCAGCCTCAAGCTGATGTCCCATCAAAGTAAAAAGTCCAAAAGTGAACAAAGAGAAGAGAGTTGGTGTTGTGGCCCAAAAGAAAACACACCACGCATCCAAATATTTACGTGTCTGACATGAAAGAGCAAACATAATGATTGACATTTGTTCAAGCATTTGAAGTAAAAGAATAATGCGTATAAACTGCATTACTCTTAGACAACCCAGGAATTAAGTACAATGCCATACAGCTAAGTGCTTCACTTCTGAGGATCTTGTGTCCATCAGCCAACTAGAGAAAAGATGCTCCCAACCATACATCTTTAAAGTGCGAATATGCGTCAAAATTTCTCCTGTCCTTCTAATCCTGTGAAGGAACATATCTATTTGAGTGTAAAAGCCAATCAAAAGAGTACATATGGAACTGTTTGATGGCACTCAAAACTAGTAAAAATCTTGGAGATGAGAGAACATTTCTGGTTTATTGTAAAGAAGATAACTGGAATGCAGGGAAAATATGTGGGTGGACCATTGTGACTGTCTCACCAGTCACCAAGCATTGGGACTCATCAAGAGGAGAGGCCACTTAAGTACTTTACGTTTGCTTGAAGACTAGTCAATGTCGTGCCATAGCTTCAAAGACATCACGCATATATAACAACTGCACTTTTGAATCTCAGAAATTTTCAATCTTTTTGTTGTTATAGAAAATGATTAAACACAAAAATGTACCTCTCATCTTTCTGCTTCATCATTTTCTCAGTGGCACTTGCAATTAATTCAGAAATCCATTTATTCACTGCGTAAAAAATATTTCAATAGTAGGAGAAAGGTATCTACTTTTTGCATAATAAGCTGCAACATCATTAAAGTTGTGATACTGCATGAGTATCCATAATGCAAAGAAAAACAAAATTTGAGGTTGAGTAATCCATGCTCACACACTCTTGACACAGAGGTGTATGCAGATGAGAGGCCAACATGCATTAAACCCAAAGATACATGTTATAGAAAGTCAATCTTATAATTATGTACATAATATTCTTTATTAATTAGTTAGCATAATTATTGGAATCTCTTCCCAATTAGAATACTTAATTATAGGACTCTTTGTATATAAATACCTTGTATCTCATTCAAGAAAATACACAGAAAATATTCACTTCATGGTATCAGAGCTTAGATTCCTTAGCCTGAAATTTTTTTTTTTGAAATAAAATTTTTTTTCTCTGGTTCTTCTCTGGTGACGTCCGACAGTGGCACCTCTTGTCCCAGGGTCGCCTCAACTTTGTGATTCCAGTTCCGTGGTTCATTGTTCAGTTTGGGGCATTTCTTTTGGATCTCAAATATTTCTCTCCTCCGTGCAGTTCACTGTTGAGCAATTTCAGGTTCTGTTTTCATGGAATTCTTTTGTTTCTAAGTTTTATTGAATTTGTTTGAAGATTGGGACAGAGTTGGTTATTAATCTGTGTTAGAATTTTGTTAATTTCATCTAATGGCGGACAATAAAGCTATTATTTTTGATGTGATTCCACTGATAACTAAAATCACGGAACACAAACTTAATGGTTCAAATTACCTGGAGTGGAGTAAGACCGTCAGGGTCTATTTACGAAGTATTGACAAGGATGATCATCTGACTAAAGATCCACCCACTGATGATACAAAGCAAGCTTGGCTTAGGGAAGATGCTCGGTTGTTTTTGCAACTTCGGAATTCAATTCATAGTGAGGTAATTAGTTTAATTAATCACTGTAAATTTGTTAAGAAATTGATGGATTACTTAGATTTTCTGTATTCTGGTAAAGGAAATATTTCTCGTATTTATGATGTGTGCAAAGTATTCTATCATGCTGAGAAGCAGGATAAGTCTCTCACGGCTTATTTTATGGAATTTAATAAAGTATATGAAGAACTTAATGTCTTGTTGCCTTTTAACCCTGATGTGAAAGTCCAGCAGGCTCAACAAGAGCAGATGGCTGTTATGAGTTTTCTTGCAGGTCTTCCTTCAAAATATGAGACCAGCTCTGAAATTTCCTCTCTACATGATACATTCACACGTGTCCTTCGTACAGAAAGTACCCAACTTCCACAAACTACTAGTGGTGCTCTTGTTAGTCGAAATATGAATGGACAACAGAGAAATAAAGGAGGAAATTCAAGCAATAGAAGTAATCAGCGTAATGGGGAAACCAATTCTAATATGGACTCAAAAGGAGTTATTTGTTATTATTGTCATGAGCCTTTTCATACAAAATACAATTGTCTAAAGTTTCAGGGGAAGAATCAGCAGTCTCAGATGGCAAACATGGCAATAGATGAGTCTACAGTTGCACCCTCATTTGAGAAAATTGTCTTAATATCTGCAGAGGAATATGCACAATTTTCTCAATATCAGGCATCTCTAAAAGCCTATAATTCCCCTGTCACTGCTATTGTTGAGTCAAGTAAATCCACTACATGGCTTGTATCTTCCTCATCCAAATGGGTCATTGATTCTAGTGCTACAAATCATATGACAGGTCATTCTAGTGTTCTATCATCTTTTCAGTCTCATCCTACCTCTTCTACAGTTACTTTAGCTAATGGTTCTATTTCTTGTGTCATGGGTTTGGGTACTGCAAATCCAACGTCATCTATTTCTTTATCATTTGTTTTATGTCTACCTAAATTTTCATTTAATTTGCTTTCAGTTAGTAAACTTACTCGTGCCTTACATTATTCGGTTTTCTTTTTTCCTGATTATTGTTTGTTTCAGGATCTTACGACGAAGCAGATTATTGGTAGAGGATATGAGTCCGGTGGTCTCTACATCCTGAATAAATATGTACCGCGATCTCTTACTTGCTCCAGCACCTTAACTCTGCTTGAAATTCATTGTCGTTTGAGCCATCCCTCCTTGGCTACCTAGAAGAAATTATGTCCTCAATTTCAGTCTTTGTCCGTCTTAGAGTATGAGTCATTTCAGTTTGCTAAGCACCGTCATTTACCTTCTACACCTAGAGTCAATAAACGGGCTTCGTCCCTTTTGAGTTAGTTTCATTCTGATATTTGGGATCCTTGTTCTATTACTTCTAAAACTAGTTTCAAGTATTTTGTTACATTTGTTGATGATTATTCCCGTGTTACTTGGTTGTTTCTAATGAAGAATCGTTCGGAATCATTTTCTATTTTTTGTGCCTTTTGTGCTGAGATTCAAACTCAATTTAATACTTCTATGTGTATATTGAGAAGTGATAATGCTAAGGAATATATTTCTGGCAATTTTCAAGCCTATATGTCACAAAAGGGCATTCTTTATCAAACATCTTGTGTTGATACTCCATCGCAGAATGGGGTTGAGGAAAGAAAAAATAGACATCTTCTTGAGGTAGCACGGGCACTCCTTTTTCAAATAAAAGTCCCTAAACAATTTTGATATGATGCAGTTTCTATAGCTTAACTCCGCCTAAGTAGTTTGCGCTTAGCCGGTCCCAAGCCCGGATAAAGGAGGAGGGTTGCGGTAGGTGACAACCAGCGTAAAAATTTCGTCACACCCTATGATATGGATTCAAATGATATAAACGTTGGGGCGTCCTCTACTAACGACGCGCTACATCGGAGCCCGGGTGTAGTGATAAATATGCAAGGGTGTAGGGCGTTCACCGAAAGCGACGCGCCATGCCGGCGCCCGGGTGTGGTGTTAAGTGAGCAAGGGTTCCCACATCATGGACGGGTGTGGGTAAAGAAGTTAGTCCATAGGACAGATAGTAGAACAAATAGTGGAACAGAACACAAGATAGATATAGAAAACAATAGAAGATATCATAGAAGGAGACCAATTAGGAAGGAGCAGGATAGGAGGAGGATCAGGGTTGTTACTTGGAATGTTGGATCACTTACAGGAAAATTGATGGAGCTTGTGGATACCTTGGAAAGGAGAAGGGTGAATATTGCTTGCATTCAGGAGACTAAATGGGTAGGAGAGAAAAGTAAGGAAGTGGGTAATTCAGGGTACAAACTGTGGTTTACCGAAAAGGAGAGAAATAAGAACGGAGTGGGTATAATCATAGACAGAACATTGAAAGACGCAGTAGTAGCTGTGAAAAGAGTAGGAGATAGAATTATACTAGTAAAGCTAGTACTAGAAGGAGAAACAATAAATATAGTTAGTGCTTATGCCCCACAAATAGGACTAGACAAAGGAGAGTAAACAAAGGTTTTGGGAAGATATGGATGATTTAATGCAAAGCATACCGAATGAAGAGAATGTTTTCATTGGTGGAGATTTGAATGGACATGTAGGAAGTGATAGGCAAGGTTATGAGAATGTTCATGGAGGTTTTGGTTTAGGCAGTCGAAATGAGGAGGGAAAAAGCATCCTGGATTTTGCTATGGCATACGACCTAATACTAGCAAATACCTACTTTATAAAAAGAGAGTCACATTTAGTGACTTTCAAAAGTGGGCAACATAGAAGCCAAATCGACTTCCTCTTAACCAGGAAGACAAATAGAGCTCTATGCAAGGATTGCAAGGTCATTCCAGGAGAGGCTTTAACAAGTCAACATAGGTTGGTGGTCTTGGATGTCAAGTTTAGGAACAATTCAAGTAAGGTTAGAAGAAATAGTGTAGCTCGAACAAAGTGGTGGGAGTTCAAAGGAGTAAAGCAAGTGAAGTTCAAAAATGAGCTTCTCGAGTCCGAAGTATGGAAGCTAGATATGGAGGCCAATGATATGTGGATACAGATGGCATCAAAGATTAGAGAAGTAGCTAGAAAAGTACTTGGAGAGTCTAAAGGATATGGACCACCCTCAAAAGAGAGATGGTGGTGGAATGAGGAAGTACAAAAGGCAGTGAAGAGAAAAAGGGAATGGTATAAGAAATTACCTAAATGTGATAATAATGAGGCATATGAACAGTACAAGATAGCAAAGAAAGAGGCAAAAAAGGCAGTTAGCCAAGCAAGAGCACAGGCCTTTGAAAAATTATATGAGAAACTTGGAACTAAAGAAGGGGAGAAAGATATTTATAGATTAGCAAGGAGTAGAGAAAGGAAATGTCAAGATCTCAATCAAGTTAGGTGCATTAAGGATAAAGAAGGAAAAGTGTTGGTAAAAGATGAGGACATTAAAGAAAGATGGAGAAATTATTTTAATGATCTCTTTAATAATAGTCAAAATGGTAATAGCGTGAATATAGATTATAGAACAATAGAAAAGAATGTAAATTATACTAGAAGGATTCGATCTTTAGAAGTAAAGGAAGCACTTAAGAGAATGAAAGTGGGTAAAGCCTGTGGACCCGATGAAATACCAATTGAAATGTGGAAGTATTTGGGAGATATGGGAGTGGCATGGTTACCTAAATTATTTAATAAGATTCTAAACTCAAAGAAAATGCCTGATGAATGGAGGAAGAGTATTTTAGTACCTATTTTTAAAAATAAGGGAGACATACAGAGTTGCTCAAACTATAGGGGAATTAAACTCATGAGCCATACTATGAAGTTGTGGGAGAGAGTTGTGGAGCATCGACTACGTCATGATACTTCTATCTCTCTCAATCAATTTGGTTTCATGCCCGGTCGTTCAACTATGGAAGCGATCTTTCTCATTAGAAGCTTGATGGAGAAATATAGAGATGTGAAGAAAGATCTACACATGGTTTTTATTGATTTGGAGAAGGCTTATGATAGTGTTCCAAGAGAGGTCTTATGGAATGTGTTAGAACAAAAGAGGGTATCTATTAGGTACATACAAGTATTGAAAGATATGTATGAAGGAGCAACTACTATTGTGCGCACAGTGGGATGGGACACAAGTGATTTTCCGATCTCAATTGGATTACACCAAGGATCACCATAAGCCCTTACCTTTTACATTAGTTTTAGATGAACTGACGAAACATATACAAGAGAGTATTCCTTGGTGCATGATGTTTGCGGATGATATTGTTCTGATAGATGAGACACGAGAAGGAGTCAATAGGAAGCTAGAACTTTGGAGAAGTACTCTAGAGTCAAAGGGTTTTAAGTTAAGTAGAACGAAGAGAATACATGCATTGCAAGTTCGGTGAAGGCCAAAGCGGTGATAGGGAAGGAGTTAGTTTGAATGGAGTGGTACTGTCCCAAAGTAATCACTTTAAATATCTAGGCTCACCTTCAAGTAGATGGGGATGTGAGGAGGATGTTAGTCATAGGATTAAAGCCGATGGTTGAAGTGGAGACGTGCCACGGAGTTTTATGTGATCGTAAGATTCCCAATAAATTAAAAGGAAAATTTTACCGCATGACCATACGACCGGCTATGTTATATGGTAGTGAGTGTTGGGCACTGAAAGAGTCGTATGCATCTAAGATAAGAGTTGCAGAGATGAGAATGTTAAGGTGGATGAGTGGCCATACTAGACTAGATAAAGTCCGTAATGAGAGTATTAGAGAAAAGGTAGGAGTGGTGCCAATTGAAGATAAGTTGAGAGAAGGGAGATTGAGGTGGTTTGGTCATGTGAAGCGTAGACATACGGAGGCTCCAGTTAGACAAGTAGAGCATATTAGGTTAGAGGATAGAAAGAAAAAAAGGGGTAGACCTAAATTAACTTGGAGGAGAGTAGTACAACATGACTTAGAAGCATTAAACATTTCTGAGGATTTAACCCAAAATCGTTCAGAGTGGAAAAAGCGAATCCATATAGCCGACCCCAAATTTTTGGGATAAAGGCTTAGTTGAGTTGAGTTGAGTTGAGTTGCAGTTTCTATAGCTTGTTTCCTGATTAATCGTATGCCATCATCTGCGCTTAATGGTGACATTCCTTATACCATTTTGTTTCCTTCTAAATCTTTGTTTCCTATTGAACCTCGTATCTTTGGTAGTGTACTTGTTTTGTGAGAGATGTTCGTCCACAGGTTACTAAACTGGATCCCAAGTCTCTTAAGTGTCTCTTCCTTGGCTATTCTCGACTTCAAAAAGGGTACAAATGTTTTTCTCCAACCCTTAATGTTACCTTTTTTGAATCTACTCAATTCTTTCCTCCCTTTCCTAGTTATGAGAGTCAGGGGGAGGAAGATGATCTCTTAGTCTATTCTGTCCATCCAGTGTCAAGTCCTCAGCCAAGTCCTCAGAATTCTCCTGCACCAGCACCTGCTAGACCTCATCGCTCACCTGTTGTTCATGTTTATTCCAGGACATTGGAAACTCTTAACTCAGATCCTCCACCAACTTCTTCGTCAGAAGATCCAATTTCATCCACTGCTCCTCAGTCTGACTTAGATATTCCCATTGCTCTTCGCAAAGGTAAGCGTCAATGTACTTATCCTATCTCTTCCTTTGTATGTTATGATCAATTGTCTCCATCTCGTTGTTTTGTTAGTTCTCTAGACACTATTTCCATTCCTAAAACTGTTGCTGAAGCATTGTCCCATTCTGGCTGGCGTGCCGCAATAGAAGAGGAAATGGTGGCTTTAGATACTAATGGTACTTGAGAATTGATGCATTTGCCTCCAGATAAGAAAGCTATTGGATGTAAAAGGGGGTTTTACAGTGAAAATGAACCCCGATGGTACTGTGGCTCGTCTCAAGGCTCGCCTTGTAGCTAAAGGATATGCTCAGACTTATGGGACTGACTACTCTGACACTTTTTCACCTGTTGCTAAACTAGCTTCTGTTCGCTTATTTGTTTCCTTGACAGCTAGATATGATTGGCCTTTACATCAGTTGGATATCAAAAATGCTTTCCTTCATGGTGATCTCCAGGAGGAAGTTTATATGGAGCAACCACCAGGATTTATTGCTCAGGGGGAGTTAGGCAAAGTTTGTAGACTTCGAAAATCCCTTTATGGCTTGAAACAGAGTCCTCGAGCTTGGTTTGGCAGGTTCAGTGAGGTAGTTCAGCAGTTTGTTATGCAAAAGAGCAAGTCTAATCATTCGGTGTTTTTTAGACATTCTAAAGATGGACTAATCCTACTTATAGTATATGTTGATGATATTGTCATTACTGGAAATGACTCTGCAGGCATTTCTTCACTCAAGTCATTCCTTCAGACTCAGTTTCAAATAAAAGATTTGGGTTATTGAAATATTTTTTAGGCATTGAAGTTTCAAGGTGTAAGAAAAGCATCTTCTTATCTCAGAGGAAGTATGTCCTTGATTTATTGGCAGAAGCAGGTAAATTAGGTGCTAAACTATGTAGTGCACCAATGACTCCCAATCTTCAGCTCACAGCAGGAGATGGTGAACTATTTGAGGACCCTGAGATGTATAGATGATTGGTTGGCAAACTTAATTATCTCACAGTAACTCATCCAGATATTGCATATTCAGTTAGTATTGTAAGTTAATTTATGTCCTCTCCTACTGTTACCTATTGGAAAGCTTTGGAGCAAATTTTATGTTACTTGAAGGGTGCTCCAGGTATGAGTCTCTTATATAAATATTGAGTGCTTTTCAGATGCAGATTGGGTAGGTTCAAAGATTGATAGAAGATCCATTACAGGATATTGTATCTTTGTTGGAGAAAACTTAGTATCTTGGAGAAGTAAGAAACAGACTGTAATTTCTCGTTCGAGTGCTGAATCAGAATATCGAGCTATGGCCCAAGCTGTGTGTGAAGTTATGTGGACACGTCAGTTACAAGAAGAAGTGGGTCTTGAGACCTTATCTTCTGCCAAACTATGGTGTGATAATCAAGCCGCTCTTCATATCGCTTCAAATCCAGTATTTCATGAGCGTACTAAGCATATTGAAATTGATTGTCATTTCCTTCGAGAAAAGATTTGACAGAAGATCATCTCAACAGGGCATGTTAAAACCGGGGAGCAATTAGGAGATATCTTCACAAAAACTTTGAATAGGGCTCGAGTTGTGTTATGAAAAGTCAATCACTATATTATTTCTCTGTATATTCTGTATTATGTATTCCTATTTAGAATTTATTATTTACGATTTCTTCCTAATTAGTAGAACAAAATTATAGGAATCAATTGTATATATGTACCCATGTACAGATTAATTGAAATTAAGGAGAATCATCTCTTTCTACATGGTATCAGAGCAGATTCATTAAGGAATCTAAATCTGGAATTTCTTTCCTGTCTGTTTCTGGACTGAAACCAACTGTTACCCTAGGTCATCTATCTAGGGTGACTATTTGTTCTCACCACCCAGCTCAGGAGAGACCTTGGCCGCCGACCGGCCGTCCCCTCTGATCCAGTCGCCGGAATCCAAGCACGTGAGGCTCACGCGCCCAACTCAAGTTCTTGCCGTTTCTACACTCGCCGGCTCGTGGAGGGGCGTCCGCTGGCCGTTTCGACTCTGATCAGCATCGCCGGTGTCGCCTCAACCCCCTCATTCCACCACTGTGTGTTGTTGCCTGATCCAGTATACCATTAAAGGACTTCTGAGGTTTGGCTCCTAGATCCTATTTCGGTATTTGCTTGATTTGTGATTTTGGGTTATTTTGCGGTTGTAAGCACTTTGGATTAGTGTTTCAGTTAGTTTTCTGTCTCAACAAATGGCAGACAATAAGAATGTTATTTCTGATGTGATTCCGGTGATGAATAAGATCACGGAACACAAACTTAATGGCTCGAATTACCTGGAGTGGAGTAAGACTGTTAGGGTCTATTTGCATAGCATTGATAAGGATGATCACTTTACTAAGGACCCACCTACAGATGATACACGACAAACTTGCCTAAGGGAGGATGCTCGGTTGTTTTTGCAGCTTCGGAACTCGATTCACAGTGAGGTAATTAGTTTAATTAATCACTGTGAATTTGTTAAGGAATTGATAGATTACTTAGATTTTCTGTATTTTGATAAAGGGAATATCTCCCGTATTTATGATGTTTGTAAGGCATTCTACCATGCTGAGAAAGAGGATAAGTCTCTCACAGCTTATTTTATGGATTTTAAACGGGTATATGAGGAACTTAATGTATTGTTGCTTTTTAATCCTGATGTGAAAGTTTAGCAAGCCCAACGGGAGCAACTGATTGTTATAAGTTTTCTTGCAGGCCTTCCTTCAGAGTATGAGACTGCTAAATCTCAGATTCTCTCCAGTTCTGAGATTTCCTCTTTACATGAAACGTTTACACGGGTCCTTCGTATAGAGAGTACCCAATCTTCACAGCCTGCCAGTAGTGCTCTTAGTAGCCGTAATACAAATGGACAAGAGGGTAATAGAAGAGGAAGTAGAGGAAGAATTACAGGCAACAGAAGTAATCAGCGTAATGGAGAGGCTAGTTCTAATCAGGACTCAAGAGGAGTCATTTGTTATTATTGCTATGAGCTTGGCCATACAAAATATAATTGTCAGCAACTTCAGAGGAAAAATCAGCGATCACAGATGGAAAATATGGCAGCAGAGGATTCTACAGTATTTTCCTCTGAGAAAACTATTTTGGTATCTGCAGAGGATTTTGCACAGTTTTCCCAGTATCAGGCATCTCTAAAGCCTACCAGTTCCCCTGTCACTGCAATCGCTGAGTCAGGTAAATTCACTACATGCCTTATGTCTTGCTCATCCAAATGGATTATTGATTCTGGTGCGACATATCACATAACAGGTAATTCTAGTCTTCTATCTGCTTTTCAGTCTAATCTCACTTCCTCTACTGTTACTTTAGCTGATGGTTCTACTTCTTGTGTCATGGGTTCTGGAACTGCGAACCCAACTTCGTCAATTTCTTTGTCATCTGTTTTGTGTCTGGCAAATTTCTCTTTTAATCTACTTTTTGTTAGTAAACTTACTCGTACCTTAAATTGTTCTGTTTCCTTTTTTTCCTAACAAGTGTTTGTTCCAGGATCTTACGACGAAGCAGATTATTGGTAGAGGACGTGAGTCAGGTGGTCTCTACATTCTGGTAAATCATGTACCGCGGTCGCTTGTTTGCTCTAGTACCTTAACACCTCTTGAAGCTCATTGTAGATTGGGCCATCCTTCTTTGTCTACCATGAAGAAGCTGTGTCCTTAGTTTCAGTCTTTATCAGTACTAGAATGTGAGTCATGTCAGTTTGTAAAACATCATCGTTTGCCTTCTGTGTCTAGAGTCAATAAACGGGCTTCATCTCCTTTTCAGTTAGTTCATTCTGATGTTTGGGGTCCTTGTTCTGTTACTTCTAAAACTGGATTTCGTTATTTTGTTACTTTTGTTGATGATTACTCTCTTGTTACCTGGTTATATTTAATGAAGAATCGTTTTGAGTTGTTTTCTATCTTTTGTGCCTTTTGTAATGAAATCAAAACTCAATTTAATATTTCTGTGCGCATATTAAGAAGTGACAATGCCAAAGAATACTTTTCAGCACAATTTCAGTCTTATATTACACAAAATGCATTCTTCATCAGTCTTCCTGTGTGGATACCCCATCTCAAAATGGCGTGGCCGAAAGAAAAAATCGGCGTCTTCTTGAGATAACTTGTGCTCTTCTTTTTCAGATGGAAGTTCCTAAACACTTTTGGGTGGATGCAGTTTCTACGGCCTTTTTATTTATCAATCGTATGCCGTCTTCTGTCCTTAATGGGGATATTCTTTATACTGCTTTGTTTCTGTTATGGAAAGTCAATCATTATATTATTTCTCTGTATATTCTGTATTCTGTATTCCTATTTAGGAATTCTTATTTAGGATTTCTTCCTAATTAGTAGAACACAATTATAGGAATCAATTGTATATATATACCCATGTACAGATTAATTTATATTAAGGAGAATCATCTCTTTCTACATGGTATCAGAGCAGGTCATCTATCTAGGGTGACTATTTGTTCTCACCACCCAGCTCAGGAGAGACCTTGGCCGCCGACCGGCCTTTTCGACTCCGATCAACATCGCCAGCGTCGCCTCAATCCCCTTATTCCACCACTGTGTGCTGTTGCCTGATCCAGTACACCATTAAAGGACTTCTGAGGTTTGGCTCTCAGATCCTATTTCGGTATTTGCTTGATTTGTGATTTTGGGTTATTTTGCTGCTGTAAGCACTTTGGATCATCGTTTCGGTTAGTTTTCTTTGTCTCAACAAATGGCAGACAATAAGAATGTTATTTCTGATGTGATTCCGGTGATGACTAAGATCACGGAACACAAACTTAATGGTTCGAATTACAGGTGGAGTAAGACTGTTAGGGTCTATTTGCGTAGCATTGATAAGGATGATCACCTTACTAAAGATCCACCTACTGATGATACACAACAAACTTGGCTAAGGGAGGATGCTCGGTTGTTTTTGCAACTTCGGAACTCGATTCACAGTGAGGTAATTAGTTTAATTAATCACTGTGAATTTGTTAAGGAATTGATGGATTACTTAGATTTTCTGTATTCTGGTAAAGGGAATATCTCCCGTATTTATGATGTTTGTAAGGCATTCTACCGTCTTTGAGAAGAGAATAAGTCTCTTACGGCTTATTTTATGGATTTTAAAAGCGTATATGAGGAACTTAATGTATTGTTGCTTTTTAGTTCTGATGTGAAAGTTCAAGAGCCCAACGGAGCAACTGGTCATTATGAGTTTTCTTGCGTGCCTTCCTTGAGTATGAGATCGCTAAATCTCGATTCTCTCGATTACGAGATTTCCTCTTTGCATGAAACGTTCACACGGGTCCTTCGTACAGAGAGTACCCAATCGTCACAGCCTGCCAGTAGTGCTCTTATTAGCCGTAATCCAAATGGACAACAGGGTAATAGAAGAGGAAGTAGAGGAGGAATTACAGGCAACAGAAGTAATCAGCGTAATGGAGAGGCTAGTTCTAATCAGGACTCAAGAGGAGTCATTTGTTATTATTGCCATGAGCCTGGCCATACAAAATATAATTGTCCGCAACTTCAGAGGAAAAATCAGCGATCACAGATGGCAAATATGGCAGCAGAGGATTCTACAGTATCTTCCTTTGAGAAAACTGTTTTGGTATCTGCAGAGGATTTTGCACAGTTTTCCCAGTATCAGGCATCTCTAAAGCCTACCAGTTCCCCTGTCACTGCGATCGCTGAGTCAGGTAAATCCACTACATGCCTTGTGTCTTCCTCATCCAAATGGGTTATTGATTCTAGTGCGACAGATCACATGACAGGTAATTCTAGTCTTCTATCTGCTTTTCAGTCTAATCTCACTTCCTCTACTGTTACTTTAGCTGATGGTTCTACTTCTTGTGTCATGGGTTCTGGAACTGCGAATCCGACTTCGTCAATTTCTTTGTCATCTGTTTTGTGTCTACCAAATTTCTCTTTTAATCTACTTTCTGTTAGTAAACTTACTCGTACCTTAAATTGTTCTGTTTCCTTTTTTCCTGACCAGTGTTTATTTCAGGATCTTACGACGAAGCAGATTATTGGTAGAGGACGTGAGTCAGGTGGTCTCTACATTCTGGAAAATCATGTACCGCGGTCGCTTGTTTGCTCCAGTACCTTAACACCTCTTGAAGCTCATTGTAGATTGGGCCATCCTTCTTTGTCTACCATGAAGAAGTTGTGTCCTCAATTTGATCTTTATCGAGACTAGAATGTGAGTTGTGTCAGTTTGCAAAACATCATCGTTTGCCTTCTGTGTCTAGAGTCAATAAACGGGCTTCATCCCCTTTTGAGTTAGTTCATTCTGATGTTTGGAGTCCTTGTTCTGTTACTTCTAAAACTGGATTTCGTTATTTTGTTACTTTTGTTAATGATTACTCTCGTGTTACCTGGTTATATTTAATGAAGAATCGTTCTGAGTTGTTTTCTATCTTTTGTGCCTTTTGTAATGAAATCAAAACTCAATTTAATACTTCTGTGCGCATATTAAGAAGTGACAATGCCAAAGAATACTTTTCAGCACAATTTCAGTCTTATATGACACAAAATGGCATTCTTCATCAGTCTTCCTGTGTGGATACCCCATCCCAAAATGGCGTGGCCGAAAGAAAAAATCGGCATCTTCTTGAGGTAACTCGTGCCCTTCTTTTTCAGATGAAAGTTCCTAAACACTTTTGGGAGGATGCAGTTTCTACGGCATGTTTTTTGATCAATCGTATGCCGTCTTCTGTCCTTAATGGGGATATTCCTTTTACTGCTTTATTCCCTACAAAATCTTTGTTCCCTGTTGAACCCCGTATTTTTGGTTGTACCTATTTTGTGCGTGATGTTCGTCCGCAGGTTACTAAATTGGATCCAAAGTCTCTCAAATGTGTCTTCCTTGGGTACTCCCGGATCCAAAAAGGGTACCGCTGTTTCTCTCCTACTCTTAATCGTTATCTTGTTTCTGCAGATGTCACATTTTTTGAGTCCACTCCATTTTTTCCTCAATCATCTGTGTATGAGAGTCAGGGGGAGGAGGATGATCTCTTAATATATACTGTCCAACCAATGTCTAGTCCTCTCTCACAGCCTGTTTCTTCTGTCTCTAGACCTACTCGACCTCCCGTTGTTCATGTTTATTCCAGGAGATTGGAGATTCCTGACTCAGATCCTCCACCAGCTACTTCGTTGGGAGATCCTGCACTCATACCGATCATGATTCTGATCTAGACTTACCCATTGCTCTTCGTAAAGGTAAACGCGTTCATGTACTTACCCTATCTCTTCTTTTGTTTCTTATAATCAATTGTCTTCTTGTTCTCGGTGTTTTGTTACTTCTTTAAACTCGTCCTATTCCTAATATCGTTGGTGAGGCCTTTGTCTCATCCCGGGCCGTGTCTTTGCTATGAAAGAGGAAATGGAGGCTTTAGATGCTAATGGTACATGGGAACTATTGCCTTTGCCCACTGGTAAGAAAGCTATTGGTTGTAAATGGGTATTTACAGTAAAGGTAAATCCTGATGGTTCTGTGGCTAGGTTAAAAGCACGCCTTGTAGCAAAAGGATATGCTCAGACATATGGGATTGATTATTCTGACACTTTTTCTCCTGTAGCTAAACTTACTTCTGTTCGCTTGTTTATCTCTTTAGCAGCTACATATGATTGGCCCCTGCACCAATTGGATATCAATAATGCTTTCCTTCATGGTGATCTTCAGGAGGAGGTGTATATTGAGCAACCACCTGGGTTTGTTGCTCAGGAGGAGTTGGGTAAAGTTTGTAGGCTTCGGAAGTCTCTTTATGGCTTGAAACAAAGTCCTAGGGCCTGGTTTGGGAGATTCAGTGAAGCAGTACAGGAATTTGGTATGCAAAAGAGTAAGTGTGATCACTCAGTATTTTATAGGCAATCTGAGGCTGGTTTAATTCTCCTGGTAGTCTATGTGGATGACATTATCATCACTGGGAGTGACTCTGCAGGTATTTCATCTCTTAAAACCTTCCTCCAAACCCAGTTTCAGACCAAAGACTTGGGATTATTAAAGTATTTCTTGGGTATTGAAGTTATGAGAAGTAAGAAGGGTATTTTCTTGTCTCAAAGAAAATATGTCCTCGATCTATTGACAGAGACAGGAAAATTAGGTGCCAAGCCTTGTAGTGCACCAATGACTCCAAATTTACAACTGTTAGCAGGGGATAGTGAGTTGTTTGAAGATCCAGAGAGATACAGGAGATTGGTAGGAAAATTGAACTACCTTACAGTCACTCGTCCTGACATTGCTTATGCCGTTAGTGTTGTAAGTCAGTTTATGTCTTCCCCAACTGTTGCTCATTGGGAAGCCTTGGGACAAATCTTGTGTTATCTCAAGGGAGCTCCAGGAAGAGGTTTGTTATATGGTAATCATGGGCATTTGAATGTTGAATGTTTTTCAGATGCCGACTGGGCTGGATCTAAGGTTGACAGGAGGTCAACTACTGGATATTGCGTTTTTGTTGGAGGAAATTTGGTGTCTTGGAGAAGCAAAAAGCTGAGTGTAGTTTCTCGATCTAGTGCTGAATCCGAATATAGAGCCATGGCACAATCAGTATGTGAGGTAATGTGGATACTTCAATTACTAGATGAGACGGGTTTTAAGACCCCCCTGCCTGCGAAATTATGGTGTGATAATCAAGCTGCTCTCCATATTGCTTCTAATCCGGTATTTCATGAGCGGACCAAACATATTGAGATTGATTGTCACTTTATTCATGAAAAGATTCAACAACAGATCATCTCAACAGGATATATCAAAACTGGAGAGCAATTAGGAGATATTTTCACAAAAGCTCTGAATGGAGCTAGGATTGACTACATTTGTAACAAGTTGGGCATGATTAACATCTATGCTCCAACTTGAGGGGGAGTGTTATGGAAAGTCAATCATTATATTATTTCTCTGTATATTCTGTATTCTGTATTCCTATTTAGGAATTCTTATTTAGGATTTCTTCCTAATTAGTAGAACACAATTATAGGAATCAATTGTATATATATACCCATGTACAGATTAATTGATATTAAGGAGAATCATCTCTTTCTACAGTTTCCTACAAAATCTTTGTTTCCTGTTGAACCCCGTATTTTTTGTTGTACCTGTTTTGTGCGTGATGTTCGTCCACAGGTTATTAAATTGGATCCAAAGTCTCTCAAATGTGTCTTCCTTGGGTACTCCCGGCTGCAAAAAGGGTACCACTGTTTCTCTCCTACTCTTAATCGTTATCTTGTTTCTGCAGATGTCACATTTTTTTAGTCCACTCCACTTTTTTCTCAATCATCTGTGTATAAGAGTCAGGGGGAGGAGGATGATCTCTTAATATATACTGTCAAACCAATGTCTAGTTCTCTCCTACAGCCTGTTCATTCTGTCTCCAGACCTACTCGACCTACTCGACCTCCCGTTGTTCATGTTTATTCCAGGAGATTAGAGATTCCTGACTCAGATCCTCCACCAACTACTTTGTTGGGAGATCCTGTACCTCATACTGATTATGATTATGATCTAGACTTACCCATTGTTCTTCGTAAAGGTAAACATTCATGTACTTACCCTATCTCTTCTTTTGTTTCTTATAATCAATTGTCTTCTTGTTCTCGGTGTTTTGTTACTTCTTTAGACTCTGTTCCTATCCCTAATAGTATTGGTGAGGCACTGTCTCATCCTGGCTGGTGTGCTGCTATGAAAGAGGAAATAGAGGCTTTAGATGCTAATGGTACATGGGAACTATTGCCTTTGCCCATTGGTAAGAAAGCTATTGGTTGCAAATGAGTATTTACAATAAAGGTAAATCCTGATAGTTCTGTGGCTAGGTTAAAAGCACTCCTTGTAACAAAAGAATATGCTCAGACATATGGGGTTGATTACTCTGACACTTTTTCTCCTGTAGCTAAACTTACTTCTGTTCGCTTGTTTATGTCTTTAGCAGCTACATATGATTGGCCCCTGCACCAATTGGATATCAATAATGCTTTCCTTCATAGTGATCTTCGGGAGGAGGTGTATATGGAGCAACCACCTGGGTTTGTTGCTCAGGAGGAGTTGAGAAAAGTTTGTAGGCTTCGGAAGTCTCTTTACGGCTTGAAACAAAGTCCTAGGGCCTAGTTTGGGAGATTCAGTGAAGCAGTACAGGAATTTGGTATGCAAAAGAGTAAGTGTGATCACTCAGTATTTTATAGGCAATCTGAAGCTGGTCTAATTCTCTTGGTAGTCTATGTGGATGACATTGTCATCACTGGGAGTGACTCTGCAGGTATTTCATCTCTTAAAACCTTCCTCCAAACCCAGTTTCAGACCAAAGACTTAGGATTGTTAAAGTATTTTTTGGGTATTGAAGTTATGAGAAGCAAGAAGGGTATTTTCTTGTCTCAAAGAAAATATGTCATCAATTTATTGACAGAGACAGGAAAATTAGGTGCTAAGCCTTGTAGTGCACCAATGACTCCAAATTTACAACTGTTAGCAGGGGATAGTGAGTTGTTTGAAGATCCAGAGAGATACAAGAGATTGGTAGGAAAATTGAACTACCTTATAGTCACTCATCCTGACATTGCTTATGCCGTTAGTGTGGTAAGTCAGTTTATATCTTCCCCAACTGTTGCTCATTGAGAAGCCTTGGGACAAATCTTGTGTTATCTGAAGGGTGCTCCAGGAAGAAGTTTGTTATATGGTAATCATGGGCATTTGAATGTTGAATATTTTTCAGATGCCGACTGAGCTGGATCTAAGGTTGACAGGAGGTCAACTACTGGATATTGCGTTTTTGTTGGAGGAAATTTAATGTCTTGAAGAAGCAAGAAGCAGAGTGTAGTTTCTCGATCTAGTGCTGAATCGGAATACAGAGCCATGGCACAATCAGTATGTGAGGTAATGTGGATACTTCAATTACTAGATAAGCTGCTCTCCATATTGCTTCTAATCCGGTGTTTCATGAGCGGACCAAACATATTGAGATTGATTGTCACTTTGTTCGTGAAAAGATTCAACAACAGATCATCTCAACAGGATACATCAAAACTGGAGAGCAGTTAGGAGATATTTTCACAAAAGCTTTGAATGGAGCTAGGATTGACTACATTTGTAACAAGTTGGGCATGATTAACATCTATGCTCCAACTTGAGGGGGAGTGTTATGGAAAGTCAATCACTATATTATTTCTCTGTATATTCTGTATTGTGTATTCCTATTTAGGATTTCTTATTTAGGATTTCTTCCTAATTAGTAGAACACAATTATAGGAATCAATTGTATATATATATCCATGTACAGATTAATTGAAATTAAGGAGAATCATCTCTTTCTGCAAGTTGACTACATTTGTAACAAGTTGAGCATGATTAATATCTATGCTCCAACTTGATGGGGAGCGTTATAGAAAGTCAATCCTATAATTATGTACATAATATTCTTTATTAATTAGTTAGCATAATTATTGGGATCTCTTCCCAATTAGAATACTTAATTATAGGACTCTTTGTATATAAATACCTTGCATCTCATTCAAGAAAATACACTAGAAAATATTCACTTCAATACAAAAGTGTATATTGTAGATCTCATGTAAAAGGTTAGACATTAAGAGACATTAAGAAATACCTGGTACCAGTAAGATGGTTATTGCCAATCCAGAAAGAAAAGCAAATTTGACTTGTGTATACAAAAGGTACAGTGCCACGCCAATTTGTAAAGGCAAGCTGAAAAAATCACAAGATTTTGATTTGTTCATAGTATTTAACAAAGCTCTCTTCATATAGGCACTAAAAATTCAAATTTGATGCTACCAGAAAATTACCATAGCTCCCAAAATATGGAGAAAATAAAATTAAAAAAAATACCATAGCTTTGACAAAAACTATTGATAAATCTATAGATTTGTACAAAAAGAAAATATTCACACTTTTTCTCTGACAGAAATAGTTTGCCCCATTTTCTCAGTCAATGCTACATAAAAAGAAAAACAATTAAAATCCGGCCTACTAAGTATGAGCTCATTAAGAAGCTAGTCTGCATTCACCTATTTAAGTTGTCAATTAAGTCATTTCCAGTAAATGAGTAAGTAAATTAGCTGTTTGAAACTATCTTCACTCATTTTCATGAAAATGTTTCATTTAACAAGAAAAAGTTAACAACAAAATATATCAAGAGAAAGAGAAAGAGAAAAAAAATTATGGTCTTAAGAGGCATACAAGTCTGATACAATAGATTATTGTCACCTTTGTTAAAGCCTTTAGTGGGCTATAATTTTAAAAGTTTTTAACACTACACAAGATGAAATGGAGGAGTGTGACGGGTGTATTATGCAATCATAAGATCCTTGATAAAGTGAAAGGCAAGTTCTATAGAACAACGATCAAGCCAACTATGTTGTATGAGTGAATATTGAGCATCTAAGGTACAATATATCCACAAGATGAGTGTGGCAAAGATGCGAATGTTAAGATGAATGTCTAGTATTACGATAGCAGATAAGAGTAGGAACAACCTCATCTGCTAGAGAATGAATGCAAAACATTGAGAATAAAAATGAGAGAGTGTAGATTAAAATGGTTTGATCATGTCTAACGTAGATAATCAAATGCTCTATTACAGAGACCTGATAAATTAGTGATGGAAAGAGTAAGAGGAGAAAGGTGAGACCTAAAATGATGTGAAGGGCAATAGTGTAAAAGATCTATAATTTTTTAATATTAATGTAGAATTGGTATCAAACAAAGCTAAAGGACAAAAAAGAATCCATATCATGGATTTAAATCACAGTAGCAGTAGCGTTTGCATTCATAATTGCGTTTGCATGTAACAGAAATAGGCCTGTAATGGCCGTAACATAATGGTAAAGGCTTATCGCTACACGATTTTTTTTTTTTTATAGAAAATTTGCAAAGTTTACAAAATGAATAGATATTTAAAAATATAAGTAAAATTAAGATATACAACTAAATAAGTATAAATATATCAAATAAAGATGCTAAATCTATCATTCTAAGACATCATTAGCATTAATCAATTTAAAACTAAAATAAAATGTAGATAGTAAAGAACTAACATTATACTTGTACTTAACAAGCATTAATGAAGCCTAAAAGTTTCTTGCTGTTATTTTCTAATTACTTATATATTTTACTAAAATTAATTTTGAAAATAGTTCAAAATTAGAAAAAAAAATAACGTATAGATCTGACAAACTAATGCTTCATGCTATAAATTTAATAAAAACCTAGCATCAAACATAATTTTCTTTAACAAATAAATAAATAACCAAAAAATAAATAAGTAACTCATCTTTTGCAAGATATGGATATGTAAAACTAGAAAGATAGTTTATGATCTTAGCTTAAAGTTTATGATCTTAGCTCAATAGATAAAAAGTGAAAGATTTGTAGAAAGATAGAAAATTTTTTATGCAAAGTTGAAAGTAAGACATAGCAACTTAAGACTCCCTAAACCTAAAACAAATCATGAGGAAGAATTACTACCCCATTTGGAGCAAAAAAAAAAAAAAAACCTGTGAGATAATGGACCCTTACCGTTACTTAATGGTAAATAACGGTTGTTACCGTTACGTAATACGTAAAGACCGTTCCAACCATTACAAGTGTATTTTTTCTGTTACCTTCAAATAACAAGTGTAACGGTAACAAGAGGCTAAAAAACTTTTAAATAATGGTTGTTATTTGAAACCATGGTCCATATAGCAGATCCCAACAAGTTTGGTATTAAGGTTTAGTTGTTATTGTTATTGTTTTGTAGTGCTGCACAATCATTCAGCAAGCACATGTTTTCCATGGAAAAACATATTTTGGAAACCCTAACAGGCATTCTTCCTTTGGTGCCTAAACATGTAGCTATAGATTCTTTCCAGCTTCTATGCCATTTGATTGAGAAGCAGTTGCATATAATCGATTGATGTTTATAATTAATTTTCACAAAATAATGCAATATGATCAATTTCTAGAATTCAACAAAAGCTGAAAATATTTACACAACAAGAAAAAGACAATAATAGAATAGATAGAGAAAGTTTGTCACCGTTTATTACTGCAGCAACATTAATGGAACAACATTAGTGGCAATAATAAAATCAATAACAATGTCAGAGCATTGCAATGATGAACTTAATAAAATTAAGCAATAACTTTAGTAACAGTACAAACTTTCAAATGCAACAGTAATTTCTTGCTCCACCATTGAACCTTATAGAACTTTTTATAAAAGCAAAGGGAAACTGGATGATGATCTTTTAAAAAAACTAATTAAATTGCAGACTTGAAAGTTGGTAGCTCCAAATTTCTTTCATATGTAATAAAATATTGCGTCTTTACCCCCAAATCTCATGGAAACTGTTACACAAGTTGACAGTTCGATCAGCATCTACAGACATAAATGTCTGTATTTCCCCCTCAGAAAATTTGGATCGCTCTGCTAGGGTAACACACAGGCACTAAGAAAAAAAGTATTAATGAATGTAATACCGATGATAAAGCAGTGGCAAGTCATAAAGTGCAAAGCAAATTGAAGACCTGCGTCACTAAAGAAAAACCAGAAACAGGTTATCATTTATCAAACCAGAAGATGAGAGGTCCCAGAGCATCAAGAAAGGGTTTTACATCATATGTAAACAAAGAATAAAGTTAAAATATACATTCCTCAAAGTAAGACAGCAAGCAAACTTAAACATGAGCCAAATGAAAAGCATCAAATTACAATGCTACTAGTTAATTAAATTTAATATATCTCCAGCTATAAATTACAACAAAAATTTCAAACCTCGTGCCAATATGGAATTGTGGATATTCAATGCTTAGCAAAAGGCATAAAGTGCTATATGGTGAACAATTTTTAACAAGATAAGATTACTAAGCAATTATTGAGCAATAGAATAACAAGATGTCAAATTTAACAAGAACATAACTTGGTGCCACGTCAATCCGAAGTTGACAGTAAGAATCAACCCAACCAATCAATGATCAGTTTGTTATCATTAAAGAATTATTGAATTTCCACAGAAGATTTAAGAACAATTTGGATTATTAAAGATTATGTAATCCTAGCGTATTTGTCAGGTCATGGTGGAGTGAAATAGAATGTAATAAAATTTATTTCCTTTTATGAACATTTGTCTTTTCATTGCTAGCATGCTTTACCGTATATTCATAGTTCTTAAAAAAAAACTATGATGTAAACATAATATAGATTTTGATTGACAAGAAACTTGAGACCATTAAAGAATTTCAGAAATATTTTGTTAGCATAAAAACTAGTCCTTAACATCACACATAGTGCAGAATTCACGTTTCCAAAATTTAACTACCCAAACATTTTGATTCAGCTTGTCTTTGCAAACTAAGTTTGTGACTGAAAATACCCTACTTAATTCAACAGGCATTAATTTAATTAGCTTCCAAGTAAACTTGTCAACACATTGGTCCAAAGACAATGAAATAATAGTACAAATAATTAGCTTATATGCATTCCTGTTTAAAACCCTAAGAGAAACAGATGATATATGTACCTTCTGATAAATTACAGTCATAATACCAGATCGTAGCTTTAGCTTCAACTTTGCAAGATGAAATGAATATTGTGTATCTAAGAAAGATCTGCAAAATTAGAAAGGGCATCAAGCCATCAACCAACTATCATGGTTAAAATGTCACCAACTGAAATGAGATAACTGCAGATTGGGAAATAATCTCTAAATGACAAGTAGGGTAAGTGTATCTGCATATATGCATTTGAGTGTGTGAAAATTGAACCTATGAACATCAAGAAAGTAGAATTGCAATCGCTTTACATCTTAAAGGCATGGCTGTTTATGACTCAATCAGATAGAAAAATAGGAACATAATCAATGAAAATCTAGAATTTCTTTATCCCTTTCTTTTTTCTGTTAAGCCTTCATGTTATACAATAATTAGTTCAAATGAATATAAAAATGAGAAGCTTAACAGAAAAAGTTATCCCAACATATTGAAAGACAAACAGCACCAGGAATTGAGGTTTAGAATCCTGAAGTTGTGAACAAAATACACAAGAAAGGTCCCAATCAATGCCTATTATTTTTTCAAAAAATGGTAAGCAGAAACATGGTTATGGATGCCTTTCATTGTCTCCCAAACTTCTTTTGGATCACATGTTAATCCTATTTTGGTAGAATTTCTAGTAAAACTGTGAACCAAAATGTTCAAGACAACCACTGCTTAAAAAGCAATACAAGAAAAAATAAAAGGAAAGAACTGAGGAAAAAAAGAAGCACAAAAGACAATTAATAGAAGATATTAGACTCTAGGATTGATATTTACTTCAAGATAGAAGTAAGGCCCAAGGATAATGCAAGAACATAGCCAGTCCAATGCGCAGAACCTGCAACACCACAATAAATTTTACAACTATAAATTTATCATCATCAAACTTCAAAATGATATGATCACTAAAGCAGCAACTATAAAACAAAAACGGCTGAATACATGCAGTTTGCATGCAAATGCTTCAAAATCCAGAAAGCTAAATTGATGTTATAGAAAGTCAATCACTATATTATTTCTCTGTATATTCTGGTATTCTGTATTCATATTTAAGATTTCTTATTTAGGATTTCTTCCTAATTAGTAAAACACAATTATAGGAATCAATTGTATATATATACCCATGTACAGATTAATTGAAATTAAGGAGAATCATCTCTTTCTACATGGTACCAGAGCAGATTCATTAAGGAATCTAAATCTGGAATTTCTTTCCTGTCTGTTTCTGGACTGAAACCCACTGTTACCCTAGGTCATCTATCTAGGGTGACTATTTGTTCTCACCACCCAGCTCAGGAGAGACCTTGGCAGCCGACCGGCCGTCCCCTCTGATCCAGTCGCCGGAATCCAAGCGCGTGAGGCTCACGCGCCCAACTCAGGTTCTTGCCGTTTCTTCACTCGCCGGCTCGTGGAGGGGCGTCTGCCAGCCGTTTCGACTCTGATCAGCATCGCCGGCTTCGCCTCAACCCCCTCATTCCACCACTCTGTGTTGTTGCCTGATCCAGTACACCATTAAAGGACTTCTGAGGTTTGGCTCCTAGATCCTATTTCGGTATTTGCTTGATTTGTGATTTTGGGTTATTTTGCAGTTGTAAGCACTTTGGATTAGTGTTTCAGTTAGTTTTATTTGTCTCAACAAATGGCAAACAATAAGAATGTTATTTCTGATGTGATTCCGGTGATGACTAAGATCACGAAACACAAACTTAATGGTTCGAATTACCTGGAGTGGAGTAAGACTGTTAGTGTCTATTTGCGTAGTATTGATAAGGATGATCACCTTACTAAGGACCCACCTACTGATGATATACGACAAACTTGACTAAGGGAGGATGCTCGGTTGTTTTTGCAGCTTCGGAACTCGATTCACAGTGAGGTAATTAGTTTAATTAATCACTGTGAATTTGTTAAGGAATTGATGGATTACTTAGATTTTCTGTATTCTGGTAAAGGGAATATCTCCCGTATTTATGATGTTTGTAAGGCATTCTACCGTGCTGAGAAAGATGATAAGTCTCTCACGGCTTATTTTATAAATTTTAAACGGGTATATGAGGAACTTAATGTATTGTTGCCTTTTAGTCCTAATGTGAAAGTTCAGCAAGCCCAACTGAAGTAACTGGCTGTTATGAGTTTTCTTGCAGACCTTCCTTCAGAGTATGAGACTGCTAAATCTTAGATTCTCTCTAGTTTTGAGATTTCCTCTTTGCATGAAACGTTCACATGAGTCATTCGTACAGAGAGCACTCAATCTTCACAGCCTGCCAGTAGTACTCTTATTAGCCGTAATCCAAATGGATAATAGGGTAATAGAAGAGGAAGTAAAGGAGAAATTACAGGCAACAGAGGTAATCAGCGTAATGGGGAGGCTAGTTCTAATTAGGACTCAAGAGGAGTCATTTGTTATTATTGCCATGAGCCTGGCCATAGAAAATATAATTGTCCACAACTTCAGAGGAAAAATCAGCGATCACAGATAGCGCATATAGCAGCAGAGGATTCTACAGCATCTTCTTCTGAGAAAACTGTTTTGGTATCTGCAGAAGATTTTGCACAGTTTTTCCAGTATTAGGCATCTCAAAAGCCTACCAGTTCTCCTGTCACTAGGATCGCTGAGTCAGGTAAATCCACTATATGCCTTGTGTCTTCCTCATCCAAATGGGTTATTGATTCTAGTGAGACAGATCACATGACAGGTAATTCTAGTCTTCTATCTGTTTTTCAGTCTAATCTCACTTCCTCTACTGTTACTTTAGCTGATGGTTCTACTTCTTGTGTCATGGATTCTGGAACTGCGAACCCGACTTCGTCAATTTCTTTGTCATCTGTTTTGTGTCTACCAAAATTCTCTTTTAATCTACTTTCTGTTAGTAAACTTACTCGTACCTTAAATTGTTATGTTTCCTTTTTTCCTGACCAGTGTTTGTTTCAGGATCTTACGACGAAGCAGATTATTGGTAGAGGACGTGAGTCAGGTGGTCTCTACATTCTGGAAAATCATGTACCGCGGTCACTGGTTTGCTCCAGTACCTTAACACCTCTTGAAGCTCACTGTAGATTGGGCCATCCTTCTTTGTCTACCATGAAGAAACTGTGTCCTCAGTTTCAGTCTTTATCAGTACTAGAATGTGAGTCATGTCAGTTTGCAAAACATCATTGTTTACCTTTTGTGTCTAGAGTCAATAAACGGACTTCATCCCCTTTTGAGTTAGTTCATTCTGATGTTTGGGGTCCTTGTTCTGTTACTTCTAAAACTGGATTTCGTTATTTTATTACTTTTGTTGATGATTACTCTCGTGTTACATGGTTATATTTAATGAAGAATCGTTATAAGTTGTTTTCTATCTTTTGTGCCTTTTGTAATGAAATCAAAACTCAATTTAATATTTATGTGCGCATATTAAGAAGTGACAATGCCAAAGAATATCTTTCAGCACAATTTCAGTCTTATATGACACAAAATGGCATTCTTCATCAGTCTTTCTATGTTGATACCCCATCCCAGAATGGCGTGGCCGAAAGAAAAAATCGACATCTTCTTGAGGTAACTCGTGCTCTTCTTTTTCATATGAAAGTTCCTAAACACTTTTGGGAGGATGCAGTTTCTACGGCATATTTTTTGATCAATTGTATGCCGTCTTCTGTCCTTAATGGGGATATTCCTTATACTGCTTTGTTTCCTACAAAATCTTTATTCCCTGTTGAACCCCGTATTTTTTGTTGTACCTGTTTTGTGCGTGATGTTCGTCCACAGGTTACTAAATTGGATCCGAAGTCTCTCAAATGTGTCTTTCTTGGGTACTCCCGACTCCAAAAAGGGTACCGCTGTTTTTCTCCTACTCTTAATCATTATCTTGTTTCTGCAGATATCACATTTTTTTAGTCCACTCCATTCTTTCCTCAATCATCTGTGTATGAGAGTCAAGGAGAGGAGGATGATCTCTTAATATATACTGTCCAACCAATGTCTAGTCCTCTCCCACAACCTGTTCCTTCTGTCTCTAGACCTACTCGACCTCCTCGACCTCCCGTTGTTCATGTTTATTCCAGGAGATTGGAGATTCCTGACTCAGATTCTCCACCAGCTACTTCATTGCGAGATCCTGTACCTCATACTGATCATGATTCTGACCTAAACTTACATATTGCTCTACGTAAAGGTAAGCGCTCATGCACTTACCTATCTCTTCTTTTGTTTTTTATAATCAATTGTCTTCTTATTCTCGGTGTTTTGTTACTTCTTTAGACTCTGTTCCTATCCCTAATACTGTTAGTGAGGCACTGTCTTATCCTGACTGGTGTGCTGCTATGAAAGAGGAAATGAAGGCTTTAGATGCTAATGGTACATGGGAACTGTTGCCTTTGCTCACTGGTAAGAAAGCTATTGGTTGCAAATGGGTATTTACAGTAAAGGTAAATCCTGATGGTTCTGTGGCTAGGTTAAAAGCACGCCTTGTGGCAAAAGGATATGCTCAGACATATGGGGTTGATTACTCTGACATTTTTTCTCCTGTAACTAAACTTACTTCTGTTAGCTTGTTTATCTCTTTAGCAGCTACATATGATTGGCCTCTGCACCAATTGGATATCAACAATGCTTTCCTTCATGGTGATCTTCAGGAGGAGGTGTATGTGGAGCAACCACCTAGGTTTGTTGCTCAGGGGGAGTTGGGCAAAGTTTGTAGGCTTCGGAAGTCTCTTTATGGCTTGAAACAAAGTCCTAGGGCCTGGTTTGGGAGATTCAGTGAAGCAGTACAGAAATTTGTTATGCAAAAGAGTAAGTGTGATCACTCAGTATTTTATAAGCAATCTGAGGCTGGTCTAATTCTCCTAGTAGTCTATGCGGATGACATTGTCATTACTGGGAGTGACTCTGCAGGTATTTCCTCTCTTAAAACCTTCCTCCAAACCTAGTTCCAGACCAAAGACTTGGGATTGTTAAAGTATTTCTTGGGTATTGAAGTTATGAGAAGTAAGAAGGGTATTTTCTTGTCTCAAAGAAAATATGTCATCGATCTATTGACAGAGACAGGAAAATTAGATGCTAAGCCTTACAGTGCACCAATGACTCCAAATTTATAACTGTTAGCAGGGGATAGTGAGTTGTTTGAAGATCCAGAGAGATACAGGAGATTGGTAGGAAAATTGAACTACCTTACAGTCACTCGTCCTGACATTGCTTACGCCGTTAGTGTAGTAAGTCAGTTTATGTCTTCCCCAACTGTTGCTCATTGGGAAGCCTTGGGACAAATCTTGTGTTATCTGAAGGGCGCTCCAGGAAGAGGTTTGTTATATGGTAATCATGGGCATTTGAATGTTGAATGTTTTTCAGATGCCAACTAGGCTGGATCTAAGGTTGACAGAAGGTCAACTACTAGATATTGTATTTTTGTTGGAGGAAATTTGGTGTCTTGGAGAAGCAAGAAGCAGAGTGTAGTTTCTCAATCTAATGCTAAATCGGAATACAGAGCCATGGCACAATCAGTATGTGAGGTAATATGGATACTTCAATTACTAGATGAGACAGGTTTTTAGACCTCCCTGCCTGCAAAATTGTGGTATGATAATCAAGCTGCTCTCCATATTGCTTCTAATCCGGTGTTTCATGAGCGGACCAAACATATTAAGATTGATTGTCACTTTGTTCGTGAAAAGATTCAACAACAGATCATCTCAACAGGACACATCAAAACTGGAGAGCAGTTATGAGATATTTTCACAAAAACTCTGAATGGAGCTAGGATTGACTACATTTGTAACAAGTTGGGCATTATTAACATCTATGCTCCAACTTGAGGGGGAGTGTTATGGAAAGTCAATCACTATATTATTTCTCTGTATATTCTGTATTCTGTATTTCTATTTATGATTTCTTATTCAGAATTTCTTCCTAATTAGTAGAACACAATTATAGGAATCAATTGTATATATATACCCATGTATAGATTAATTGAAATTAAGAAGAATCATCTCTTTCTACAGATCTATCATTAGCTAAAACATTAAATGAAAGAACACATATTTGTTGTTCCAATACACCCAGTTGGCAATAAAATTGGTTACATTACAGAACCATGAAGAGAGGAGCTTATTGAACAGTGAGGCAAACAGAAAATCCACAACTGGGAAAGGCCAAAACAAAAATGACATGACAATTATCTTAAATTTACAGTGTCACCCCAAAACCAGTAGATGCTATCTAAAGAACCAAAAATAAAAACTGATCCATGCTCCATACCTTGTTGAAGAAACCGAATGAGTTTATTGAGAAGCAGTGGCCCCGCAAAACCAATACAATCATTCAACACCTGTAAAAGTAAAATTTCTCACTGTAAAGCTATTTCCCTTTGAGAAAGAACTAGAAGAAATTAGTCAATGAAAATATTATTCATCATAGACATATTTTATTAAGCAATAAGCATTGGCTAGAGACACTAATATCATCAATTGGAATGGCTTTCTCTGTGATATGTTTTATGCAATCCAATATTTTTTGTTTTTATTCCCCTTTTTTAATATTGTGGTCTGAGATTTCAGTAAAAGGGAAACTTTTCTCATGAAAACCAAACACCTATCACAAAAGATAAATACGCCTTACTTATTTGCTTAATTTTAACGATGTTTACAAGAGTAATATGTGACATAATTTTAGCTCAGCAACTCCTTCAGCGTGCAAATGAAATAAAATAAGCATTAGCACTGTCATAACAAAGGTACTAATTTAAAAAGAGAAAGCAAAATGAGGAACTGCATCAGTAACCAACAATTCAAAAGAACAATTTACTACATGAAGAACTTAAATTAGGTTCAGCACCCTATCTTGATAATAACTATAATCACATAAATTTTATATTATAGTGAGAAATTCAGCCTGAAAGAATAAATTACCTTTAATAAACCAATACAAAAATATGGCCATCCATATGCGTAACAGATTGCTTTAAACAAGAAGGGGTTAGAGCTACTCTGCTGAGCTCGCCAGAAGCTTAGCAACCTATCATGACAGGTTGACGGTTCCATGTCATTAGGTAGCCAAAGCAAATCCTCAAAGCCAAGCTGCTTTATGATGCCACGCTTCATCACAGAAGTGATAGCTTTGAATGTCATGAGATCCCAACTGCTCCATGTGTTTCCCTTTGATAGTAACATGAAATGCAATAATTTATTGTGATTTTTATTGACTTCAAACAAAAAACAAGAAAAATAAATAACAAAAAAGATCGAGGACCTCATTATGGGCATAAGCTCACCTCAACCAAAAAATTGACATTGCACTACTCATGAACCAGAAGAGGGAGACAGTGGTCAACTGTTTCATAGGTGATAGCACTATAACACATTGAAAGAAGAAGAAGGTGTGGCAGAACTGTGCTACATGTTGGTAAGTGCGTTCAATTGACCCCACTTAATTTTTAAAAATTAAAAAAACTTTAATATATGCTATCTATTAAATTATTTATACGACACCACTAAAATATTTTTTTATCCCTTTAAAATCTTCAAAATATTATTATTTTTAATAAATTTAGACTTATTTGACACTTTATCATAGTCTACAATTTTATTTTTTTTAAATAAATTATAAAGCCTGAAAAAAAAAAACTATCTATTAAAACTCTAAAAAACAGTCATCTCTTTTTCTCTCCAACTCTTTTTTCTCTATATAACTTTCATCTCTTATCTATTTCATATTTACAGAATCATCATTCCCCTCTCTCTCTCTCTCTCTCTCTCTCTCTCTCTCTCTCTCTCTCTCTCTCTCTCTCTCTCTCTCTCTCTGTGTGTGTGTGTGTGTGTGTGTATCTCTTATTAATGGTATTAGTTTTTATTTTCTTTTTCATTTCCTTTTTATGTTCACTAAACTAGTGGGCAAACTCAATTTCATAAGTTAAATTTTTATTTTTTTTTTATTTCACTTTCTTGTAAAATTACTATTGATATTACCTGTTACAACTTACAACTAAAAGCGTTGAAAAGGCATTTTCTACCATGAAAATTGTGGAAACTCAATGGGAGATCAGTTATTGAATGATCCTTGCTTATATATATTGAGAAAGATGTTTTTGATAACATTGATAATTATAAGAAATCACGCAATACCTTCCAGAAAATGAAAACTCGTTAAGGACAATTGTAAATTTAAGATTGTAGTGAAAATTTATTATTTTATAAAATTATTTTTTTTAACTAAATTATTGTTATATATTGAAAATTTACATGCATTATTATATTTTTTCTCTTAATAGATAGTTTATTATTATATAATATTTTTTTCTCTAAATTAAGTAAATTAAAATTTTTCGACCCCACTAACATATATTCCTGGCTCAGCCCAGAAGTCAAGAAAGCCAACTATAAACACAATAATCCAATGGAACAAGTTTTTGTACTGTTTAACTGTTCAACAACAATAAATGTGATGCATCAATTAAGGAGGACCTTTATATTTATGGTATGGGGCTTGTCAAACTACAGTATTCAAGTCAACTTCAGTTCAGCTCCATAAAGCACAAAAAAATGAGTAAAATCTAATCTAATCCAGATATTCTCTGTAAACTGCTCAATTAGGGAAGAAAAAAAATAAAATTCAAATACAGACATCCTCTCTCGTGGTTCACGCATCAATATGCAATTAACCGAGATTAAAATCAATGGATCTTTGGTTGCTGAAGTATAAAATAATAAAATAGACTGATGATAGTGCAAGAATTCCAAAGTATTGAAAAACTTGTTTAACTACAAACTTTAATGCTCCTGCAGGAAAATATATATTAAAAACTTTTGACTACAAAATATGAAAATCAAATAATCTATACTTTTATAAGGAAGAAAGTGTAAATCTTCCTGAAAAAAATTATAATGGCTACAAATCACTTACAGAATCCCCAGGAAAACTTCCCTCAATATCCATATCAACAGAAAGAAGCGGATCTTCCATTGAACTACAATTCAGCAAGTAGCAATATCGTCAATGAATCCCAATATTAGAAAAATAACAAGGATGTAGCGTGACATTTATTCATTCACAGAAAAACAAATCTCAAACGAACAAATAAGTGACAAGATGATGTGGTATATTGACATGATAACTTACAGTAAACAAATGATCAATGGGAAAACAAATTCAATCATTGTACTTAACTGTTAGTGAACAAATATACCAGGGTATGTAGCGATTATTAACAGACAGATATAACTCAGAGCTGATGTTTCATTATGTGCATGAGTACATGCATACATGCACACATGTACAAGTGTCTCTGTGAATGTGTTTGAGAAAGAAAATGGCCATTCAACAGAGTAAATGATGCTTGCTTAATGGAATTGAGAAACAAACTCTTTTAAATCAGATTATCAGAAGCCCCTTCAGTTATCATAAAATGCTATAACAATGAAGGATTAGAAGCCATGGTGATTAAAGATAGCAATAACATGCACCTTACAGGACTTTCCATATTAAGTTTTCTGTTTTCACATCTAATTCCTCCACGAAAAAACACTGCCTTCATAATAATTTATTTAAGCATTTTAAACCAAATCATCCCATTATTCAACATGGTTCTCAATATTCGTTCCAATAATAATTGAACATCTTTCTGTTTGGCAACTTATATTACTCAGCTGCATCTGCAATGGCATATTTTACTACAACTCCAATGCAAAAAAAAAATTGAACTGTCACAAATATCTTTGGTAGTATCATATGAGGTGATGGAAAGGTACATTTTTACGAGGGGGGGAATCTGAAATAAAGTTATGAAAAATGAAGAAAAGTTCATGTTCAACAAGATCTACCCAGACAATCACATATAATGAACTAGAAGTCAGTAACAACAATAAGGAACCAAATCATTTTCAAAATATAACCACTGGAATTACACAGACCCATTCTAACAAGCCAACCATAACATCAAGTCATAAACAATATAACCACAATTCCTTTGCTAGCATTAAGAGATTTTGCACTTGAATTATCTATAAGCTTGTTATGGTGACACCAGTGCAATATTGTTACTATAAAAAAATAAAGACATTGCAAGCAAAAAATTGAGAGGTTATCGTTATACCTGCCCTTGGAAGATGACTGTTTTATCCTGATGATATTGATGGATATGCCAAACATGATATCCAACAAAACAACTGAACTTTCTTTCAGACATTCCAAAACCTGCCCTCATAAAATTTTCAAAGAATTAAGATTTCATCTTATCAGGGAAGAAAAAAATGAAATACCGCAAAACAAACGTATATACAATAAAAGATTACCCAAGACAATTTAAAAGAAATACCATTTATGTTTCCAGACATAATAAAATGCCCATGTGCATAATATTCTTTAGTACCTAAACAACACAAATGCCACTAACAATTGAATGAAGGTCTCCAAAAAGTATGACAAGGAGTTTAAGAATAGCCTTCGGAGAGTAGATATATCAAGCAAAACCTAGAAGGTTTTCCACCACATGAGTATGATCTGCAACTTATAGCATGTCGATCATAACAACAATATTAGAAATGATATGCAAACTTGAATTCATCATGACTCAAAATTGGAGGGTTCAAGTTTGACAATAATGTTCTATTTGATAACATGTTGACACAATTATGCCATGTAGGGTTGGCCTGGAATTGACATGCTTTGCACATAATCAATTAATTATGAAAATAACATATTGTTTATAACCTTTCACACTTATTTAAATATTATATAATTATTTACACAAATTTTATATTTTTGCATGTAAAATATAAAAAACAATTTGATATGTTTAACCTGTCATAAATTTCTTTGAAGTATAATTATATAACTCAACTCGACTCAACTCAACCTTTATCCCAAGAATTTGGGTCGGTTATATGGATTCTCTTTCTCCATTCTAAATGATTTTGGGTTAAATCCTCGGAAATGTGTAATACTTCTAAGTCATGTTGTACTACTCTTCTCCAAGTCAGTTTAGGTCTACCCCTTCTTTTCTTTCTATCCTCTAACCTAATGTGCTCTACTTGTCTTAAAGTATAATTACAACAAAGCAAATTTATATTTTGGCTAGTCCGTAGAGACAAAAATGTTACATCCACGGCTTAATCCACTGAAACAAATAACAGCATAGAAAATCACTTATGACCATGCAATGCAGAGATAAGGAACCTAAAAGGGAAAAAAAAAGTACCTCCAATGAAGAAAATGTTTTGTGCAGATGAAGAATTTCCAGTAGTGCTTTCATGATCCACCAGATACAAAGAAGCCAATTGCAAAATAAGTCATGGAAACAGGCCCACTTTACAGAAATTATGATGGTTGTCTGCACACTTGCAGGAACAGAATATTGAATTAAAATCTTGAGCCAGCATAAAAAGCTCATGACAACAAGGAAAACATCTTAAGTTAGAAACAGCTTACCCAGAGTATCAATTGAGAACTTTTGAAAAGCCATTCATGATATACAATAAAGTCTCCATTAAGTTCTTTCTTCAAAAGAAAAACCATGTCCACAAATGACAAACATGCTCCAAGTGCAGGTAGAAAATGAAACACAACCTTTTCTCTGAAGTTCATCTGTGTAATTCTTATAAAAGCATTAGAATTATTCTAAAAATTGTTTTAAAAGAAAATTAGAGATGCCTAATCCAGAAAGAAAGAAAGGAATTGACATTAATCTTGGATATATAATTTGGAGAAGAAGTCAGGCAGGTAGTTAAGGGTAACATTTAGTGCACACCCACCAGCATGAAGAACTGATAGTCAAATAAGGAAATCCAGCAGCAAAACACATAAAGTTACTGATCACAATAGAGGTTTGGAAAACTTCTAGTTCAAGTTCAACATAAGGTCACAGCACAGCCTAAGTAGCAACTGCACCTCTCCAGTAGAGAGAAGCTTCTATGCACAAGTCTATCAGTTCTAATATGAGGAGGAACAACGTAATCTGTTTGGCCAAAAGGCACAAATACTAATCAAGTGTATTTTTCAGAAAATCCACATAGGCAGAGATTTTTTATCAGAGACTTAAATGCTAGTGAGAGTATTTCATAACATACAACAGATAAATAGAAGCTCAAGCTATTATGAGCAATGAATGGATATTGAATAAGTTGAAAGATCAATTTCAAGATGAGATACATTCAAGGTCATGGCAAACTAGGTTTACCAAAAGTGATGATTAAACAATCAAAGCATAATTTCACTCTGCAAGTACATTCCTGTACCGGGAACAAGGACTCCTGACTTGTTTAGTGTAGAACTTGTAATACAACAGAGAAATATTAACTAAATCTATATTAATTGAGCATATAACTTCTAAAGGATTAGTCCACCATGTAATAATTTTTGAATGGCAAGAGGACATCTAGTTATAATGAACTAACGTTTTTGTCAGAATTCATCTTGTAACTTCATGCAAAGTTTAAGGATACAGAAAGAACTAACAGTCAGCTTAACAGTCTACTTGAATTAAAAAGGGCAGAGTTTATAAACCATGCATCTCAAAGGTGGTATCTGATAGGAAATTTTGAAACTAAATAAACTATGCATCTCAAAGTGGAAAAGATAAACAGTCAAAGCCATCAGAATCACATTAAATTAGACACATGGAGTTTATTCGTGACAGATATTGTCACTAAGTTATAGCAGATAAAAAATTTAATACAGAGTGCAGCTGCGTGCATCATATGATTATTCATCTAACCCTTGCTTTTTCCTTTTTTTTTTTTTAAAAAAATACTATCCTCCTTAACCAAATGCATCCTGAAGGAAACACAGACACAGCTTAAGATGATTATCTCAGTGTTGCTTTCCAATACCCTTTCCTTACAGTTTTCAGCAAGTAAGTAGACCATAAGTATATAAAAGAATAAAGAATCTACCCTGTGGCTTCCTCTGGCGTTCCTCAGAGTAATTGCAAGTATTGAAATCATAAGAACAGTCACTACATTTGCACAAAATCCTAAAACTGTATCCATTGTCAAGGAAACGTAATTAACAACACCTATTAGTATCTTATAGAGCTGAAAAGGAAACCTCCTCAACATACACAAAAGGATATATATTATCAAAACATTCTGAGATTTTATTTCCATCCCATACCTGAAAAAAAAGGAAAAAAGAAAAGCAGAAAATTAAACCTTAGAATGCGAATTAAAATACTCAAATAGGGGGAAAGCGAAAAGGAGGAGAGAAGAGAAGGAGGGGGAGGGTGGTGTTGGTGGGGTGTGTTTGTTCACAATTCTGGAATATTTTGCCAAAGAGCAAAATTCTTATTTGTTCTCTTTTAATATGATAAACCAAATTAATTTTGACAAAATATCAAGTTAAGCTTCTTCACAGGTCTTTGAGTAAATTGTACAGTATTTCTTCACACAGTTACTATGCAAAGGAACAAGAATTGCACTTTATTGAGCATTCCTATACTTCCCCAGCAACTAACCAGAAGTTGAACTAATTCTACATAGAAACGGACTTGAAGGCTCTCCTCATTAAAATCACAGAAAAACACGGGTCCAATTTCTAATTTCAAAAAACAAAAAAGAAGTATTGGGAATTCCAGTTACATAATTTTTCATGTTACATCAGCCACAGCAAATTGGCTTAAAGAGAGAAGAGGGAAAGGGTGGAGAAGAGAAGCATACAAATGGAGAATTAGGGCAAATGAGATTCTTCCACTCCATTGCTTTGGTTGCAAAGGGAGCAATCATATGAGACAACCAAAAGGGGAATTTTCCCATAACTTCGAAACTTAAATTTGAGAGAAAATGCCTGATTAATATAGGCACCCAAAAAATGCAGTTTCTCCCGCTTTGGACGTCCACGCGCAGGTGCAAGAAGTAGAGATTTTTTTAAGTTTTTTTTTTTTACGAAATTTAATCCAATTTTAATTAAATAGTATCGGTGAGTTCAATTTTTTTAATTAAAATTAAATTAATTAAAATTTTTAATAAATCAAATCAAATTAAATTATATAAAATTTCATGTAAAATGAATATCAAATTAAATTAAATTGAATTAAAATAAAATAAAATAAAATAAAATAAATTAATTATTTAATTTAATTTAATTTATCAATTTAAACTTATCAGGCTCAATTTTAATTATATTTTTTATTTTTAATTTTAATTTAAGATTTAATAATAATTAATTAAAAATAAATTATTTGATTTTATTAATTTGAAAAACTAAATTAAATAAATTAAATTTCCTTGGTTTCTTGCCCTTTCTTCAAAATTATAAAATAAAATATTCACATTTGTACTTTTGTGGCAGCTTTTCTGAACAGACAAAAAGGATCCGAACCATTCATCCCATCCTCTTATGCCATTCCAGATTCCTTGATGAAAAAGAAGGGGGGGGAGGGGGAGGGGGAGGGGGAGGGGGCGGCGGTGGTTGTGGAATATGGTCCACAGATGCTCAAAGTAACTTTTGGGTTTGCTTGCACTTAATTAAAGAGGAAAAGCAGAAGTCTTTGAATTTGCGTTGCACATCATTCTTCCAATTTTGGGATAAAATTAAAACCCAACAAAAACTAGTCTTATAATATTATTTTTCACACGTGAGGTTTTGAATTATGTGATTTTTCTATTTTTCTTTTTTTTTTCAGCAATTATCTTCTCTCTCTCTCTTTAAGCTTTAGAGAGAGAAATTTCTCTCCATTTTGTGAGTCCTTCAAGAGGCCTTTTCTTATCTCTTTCAAGCAGAGAAAGTACATTCCTTAATCTGAAAAGTGAGTTCCCCCCTCCCACCTTTAAATTGGAATATATTCCTTTAGATTGGGATGTAAGTATAATGTTCCTTTTGGAATTTTTGTGTTGCAGGCTTGTGATTGTGTCAAGAAAGGTTGATTTTTACTAAAACCTTACATGTGGCTACCTATCAAAGTACTGTTTGTTAGAAAATAACAGTAAACTCTGAACTCTCTTTAAAAGAATTATTCCTCCTCCTATATTGTTGCGGGATAATATGAGCAGATCTCTTCAAAATAATAAAGCCAATTTGAAGCTGGTTGAGCTCTGCCATGCATTCCTGTGAAAGTCAATTGAATAAAGCTGCATGAAGTACGAGATGGAAGAAGGGCTTTATTTGTGGTTAGGGAAGGCTTCGTTCGTGCTACAATTGCATGGACCTTCGACTATTACTCTTATAGCCAACGTCAAGCCATTTCATTGCTGAAGACAATTGGCAGCGCGATGTTGTTGTTCATCTCCATAACTGGTTACGCTCCTAAGGTTTCGTGGTTTTAGACTTATAGGCCTTACCTTGTTTTGTTGGATTAGAAACAGAAACAGATCCAATTCAATAAAAGAGGGTCAATTGATTTTTTTTTTAATTATTATTATATATTTATATAGTTATTTAATTTAATGTAACACCCCAAATTTTAAATGTAGTATTTTGTGAGTAATATTAATATTTTTATTTTATTTAAATTTTAAGAAATTATTTGAAATTTTTCGAATTTTTAAAATCGGGTTTGATTTTTCGAAAATATAAAACTTTGATGATTTTTAAAAAAATTAATTTAAAGACCACGTGGCAAAACTAAAAATATATTTAGAGTTTACGAATTTTTCTGAGTTTTCTAGAATTTTTTCGAAATTTTTGGGCCTCGTTTTCGGTCCCAAGGCAGAGTAAAAATTCAAAATTTTGTATCTTGAATTGGACCGACCGAATCAAAACAGACCGAATCGGACCGATCGAATCGAACCGGCCTTCTCCTTCTTTTCTTCCCTTCCCTTCCCCCGCGTGTCCCGTCCCTCCTCCTCTCTCTCCTGTTTTTTTTCTCCTCTCTCACCCCCAGGCCGCACCGCCACCTCCCCAGCTTCCCCATCTCGTCGGCGCACCGCCCCGATGCCTCCCCACCGCCGGCCAGCCTTCCAAGCGGCCGGAAACGACGCGGGAAGACCCACTTGCCCGCTCGCCGTTTCGACTTCCCGGTCGAAATCCGGCCACCGATTAAGCCAGGTCTTGTGTCAAACACCATTTACACCTCAAGAGCTTTCCATAGACACCAAGAACACCAAAATCCATCGAGCGGTTTGTCCAATTTTTATCCGGGAAGTTTTAGCCCATTTTGACTTTTGGTCTAGATTTCTCGCAAACCGTGAACCCCACGAGAAAACCGAGAGTACTAGAGCGCTCCACTCGTCGAGAGCTTCGCAGCAATATAAATTTCAAAATTTTCTAACACTGTTTTTCGGTGGGTCCCACGGAACTTCGTAGTGTTTTTCCTAGTATTAAATGAGCTTAGAAAATTCCGTAAAATTTATGTACTAACCCCCGTGTTGTGGGCTTCATGTAGGTATCTTCAATTCTCGGAAATTCGATAGTTGTCCGAATCTGTGAATTTTCGGCCAGACAGACCGGCTACCGAAAAAGTCTTGGAATCAGATCGAGATTTTGGCTACCCCACCGTTGTCAGACGTCCCGAGCACGTCCCCAGAGTCGGAATCGGCATAGGTAAACCTAAACCTTATTTTTTCGTAATTTTCTAGTGCTTAAATGGGATTAAAAATCTATAAAATATTCGTGGTAGCTCAGAAAATTATGATTCCTTTTGCAATAGCTTAGTAATATTGTTAAGGACCGCGGAGCAAAGTTTTAGAATTTTTAGAGCTTATTTGGGTAGTTTTTGCAAAAAGGATCAATTATAAGGACTAAACTGTAAATTTACATATTGTGATTGATGACTGTTTGGATGGGCCCAGGAGAGGCTGTATAGTGTGATTGAGTTGTGAGTGCATGATTTGTAAATATAGAAGTGCGTTTTGAGCCCTTTTGCAGGTTGGGTAGGTCTTACGTATAAGGGAGACTCTGCCGGATTTTCGGCACGACTTAAGACGTATTTGATCTTTTCTTGGTTTGTATTGAGTTAATTGTAATAAAATTGTCAGGTGAGCCAGGACAACCTTCTTCCTCCCCCCAGCCGCCACAGTGACTGCTGTCAAGTCTGTGAGTAAAATATTAATTTTAATTGTAATTTCGATATTATTATATGTTCAAGCATGCCCATGCATCACTTATATGTATATATCTATGTAGTTAAACTCTAGGCACGTTTTATGTTGCATTAACAACTGTTAAAGTGCCATAAATGTTGTTGTGGTAATTTGGAGCAGTGTGCGTGTGATGTGGTGTTGGCTATGGATAGGACGGGTAGACACGGCTTGAGATCTTCGCTGGGACCCGGTCATTCGGGGTAGACAAGGCTTGAGTTATTCGCTGGGATCTCGATTTGGTTTATTAAGTGGAAGTCCGAGCTGAATTCTTCGCTGGCACAGGTTGGAATAAGAGAGCTGTATAAGGGATCAACTCTCATATATGTATTGTTTGACATTATCAGGTGTGTGAGTGCTCTAAATTACCTTTTTGCTGTTATGATGTGAAAATATTGCTGATATTGCATTTCACTCTACATGGTGCATTAGCTTTAGATAGTTATAGAGATTATGGTTAAAATTGATATTTTACTCTCTGAGTCGAACGCTCACTCCTGTTCATTATTTTTCAGGCTACAGGAGAATTTTTGTTGTGGTTAACCTGCTTTTCTCCTTCGCAGGTTGTTTATTAATGTTTGTGTAATTCTATTAACTTTTAGAATTTCCGCATGTGTTATAAATATTTATTTGATTTTGGTCTGTAATATAATTATCATGTTAGACCTGTAAACTTATTATTATATGCATGTTTGATGGACTGGATGAGAGAGCTGAGCTCCCATTTATTTTTATGACATTTGAGTATGTGGAGGGTGAGCTGAGCTCCCCAGTTGATTATATATTGTGTTTACAGGTCGAGTGAGTCAAAAACTCCCCGTTGAAATGTCTATTTTATGGTCGAACTCTCCGGTTGAATTCTTGAAATTGGGCCCAATGGGCCTTAGAGTTGGGTTAAGGAATAGTTAGGCTTACTACGGGTATCGGGGGCTTTAGGCTAGCCCAGGTACTAGTGCCGGTCTGGCCCATAGGTTAGGTCGTGACATTTAATTTCTCATAAATTTAAGTATTGAATTCTCTTTTTTAATAGAAAATATATTTTTACTAATAGAAGCTTAATTGCCCAATTGGTCAAAACACATTCATTTGCTTGTTTCATTTAGCTTCAATCCTTTTGATTCATAACTCATCATTTGGCTTCACAACTTAGGTCGAGGTATAAGAATTAAGATTAAAAATCGATAATAGATGTGAACATATAAGAGGGGTGAACATATGGAGTAACTTAAATCATAAACATCAATACTTAATCATTAACTTAAAATTTAACGTTTATTGTGCTAAAAAAAGAGTTTATATACATGGAAAATGCATATATTATTTGTTTTAAAAATCTTGCTCCACATAGTTAATTATATACTTTTCACTAAGCAAGAAGCATGCAAAAAGTAATTTCTTAAGCACCAAGCTTGATTCATACAACGATGAACTACTTAAGCTATGATTCATAGGACATACAATAACAATATAATGAATAACGTAATAAAATAAATGACATAATATAATATAATGTAGGTTCGTTTGTTTCATGTTTTGAAATTATTTTCTTTATTTTCTATTATTTGAGATATTTAAAAAATAAATTAATAAAAAATATTTTTATAATTAAAAAAAAATTAAATTATCATTTAAAAAAATGACTCCTTTTATTAAACACATATCATTAGTTTAATATTACAATCAAACAATAAAAAAAAATTTATAAAAAATATTTTTTTATGAAATAATTTTTTCTACAAAATAAATGATACCATAATTGTCATTTTATTTTTATGCTTACTATTAAAATAAAATTTTAAGTAATAATAATAATTTTATTTTAATATTTAATTTATTTTTAAAATAAAAATAATTATAATAATCGGGTGATCAGATGATAGCAGAGCCGAAGCAATAAGTCAGATGCCTAGAGCAATTGAATAGTTATATTGTGATACATATTTTATGATATTATTAAATTAATTATAATTTTATTTTATCAATTTACTATTTCAAATTCTCATTTTATATATGAATATTTATTAATATTATTCTATTAATATATATAGAAAATTTTATTGAATAAATATAATTAAATTTCATATTAATTTAATTATTTTTATTCTCCAATTAGATAAGTTGATAAAATATTAAAAAAAAAGTTGTAAATATTTTATTTATTTATTTATTTATTTTATGGCTTTAGGATGCATCGGCCTATCTCAACCAACCAACCAACCAACCAACCGAAGTAACCATGCCACTCAAGGTCTCTTCTCTTCCCTCTCTCTCTGTTCCTCGCTACTCTCTTCCTCTTCTGTCTTTCCCTCGCTCCGCACCACTCTTCTCTCTGTCCCCTTCTCTCCAAAAATTCCCTTGCATCTCCAAAATCCAATGCGCCAGCACCAACAAACAACAAGACTCTCAGTCCCAAGCGACCTCGAGTTTCGACCCCAAAAGGGGAATCGCAGTTTACAAGCCCAAGTCCTATGAAGTGCTCGTCACTGATACTGCCAATTCTCTCTCTTACGCTCTACAGGATGGCAAAATCCGCTTGGAAATTGATTTCTCGTAACTTCCATTTCCTCTCACTTCTGAATTTTTGGCTTTCACTATTTTGATTCTTTCACGTTGTTAAGAGATACCCGTTTGGTTATCTGAGCTTGCAATTTTGTTAGTAGCGATAATCATCTTTTTATTTTACTCGACATTTTGACATGACTGAAAAATTATTGTGTTGAACTTGCAGTTCTCTAGCTTTGAGAATAAAAATGTGCTTGGCTCAAATTTTGTTTTGGGTATTAATTTGTAAAGTCAATTATTTGTACATATTCTGACCATTCTCTAAACTTTGGATGGCTTTTAACCTCTAAAAAATTATACCCTATAAGTTGTTACGAGAATTAACAAGAAAATGATTGGGTTTCTCTTCCTCATGTGCATAACTGTCGAAATGAGGGTAAAATTTATGTGTATCTAGTTGTTAATAGAATGACAAGAACCGTTGTAACTCTTGCTGTGTAATTTTGTATGTTAACTTGGTCCTTTCAAGTAACTGTAATAGTGTTCCCTCAAAAAAAGAAAAAGTATTTGTGATAGGGTAGTACATGCTCTCGCAAACTTTGTTTCTTCCCAAGATACCTTCCTATCGTGAATGGAGGTTTCCTCTGAAGATTAACGACCTTGTCTCTTTTAATATTTTTTATGCCAATTTGGCTGGTTAACGGAAATCACATCCTTTTGTTTGGAAAAGAAAGAAAACAAGAGTCCTCTTTTTTTATAATTCAACCTTTCAGCACATCTTTCCTTAGTGAAAGACTTCAGAATATTTGAAATTTTTTATTGGTTATACGGTAAAAAAAAAACCTTGTCACTTTGGCATGGTTGAAAAAGTACTAAGCCGTCACTAATATCGTGTTATTCTGAAGTATTTTGAAAATCAAAATTGAAGAACAAGATAGGAGTCATTGCTGACTTTCATTTGTGATAATGGTCATTCAAAGTATAAGATAGAATTGGGCCCATTCAAAAAAAGATAGAATTGAGTTTGAAAATCTTAATTGTGAATTGCATATAAAATAGGAATTGCTCTCTGTTTGCTTTCACAGAACAAAAGGGTTGGTGGGTGTGGGCTTAAGAAGTCTAGAGATTTGGCTAGGTGCACCATTCTTTGATTGGAAATGTCAAATGTCAAATCTCCTTGATATAGAACTAGGAAGTTATCGAAGGAACAAATTCCTATGGAAAAGAGAACTGCATCACTCCTACTACCATTCTCTAGTTAATTGTTTCATTTTTTAATGCCCTTTCAATGTGTACTCATTGTGTAATTTTGCCCTTTTGGTTGGGTGGGTGCAGCATTCTTATGCTTACTCATTCTGTATAATTTTCCCCTTTTGGTTTGCTTCTCTGGCCCTTGCCTAGCAACATTTCTTATTACAGGGCACTTCTCTTTGTTCTCAAGTTCATATTGTCGTTTCAATGATTTTGCATGCCGCCATCATTCACTATAATTACTTCTGTACTGGAATCTCTACATTATTTTGAAAAATCTTGAGTTGTTTGGCTCATCAGAACTATATTATATGATATTCCTTATCAAGCATGGTTACTGTGATTTTGCTCAACTTTGTCACGAAAGGTGGATTGGCGGGTGTCGTAGCAAAGACAAATAAAGAAGAACTAATAGATTTATAATTTCAAATTCCTAACTATGTGAAGGGATCTTCAAATGAGTTTATTGATGCCAGCATTCAACTTGCCTTGGCTGTTATCAGGAAGCTCCAACAAAAAAGGGAAACCAGAGCTTGCATAGTAAGATGTGACTTTCATATATTATCTTCTTTACTTCACATTAGAATGGGTTACCATAGCACATTTGGTTTCAGGTGTTTCCTGACAAGCCAGAAAAGCGTAGGGTTTCTCAACTTTTCAAAGCAGCTCTTGACTCGGTAACAGACTAAATCAAGGTTAATTTATCTTTGATCTGAGCCACTAGAGGTTGGGAGGGTGTGGTGGTTTGATAACTTTTCTAATTGATGGCCTTTGACTGTTTGTAGTACTTAGCTTCTCAATGTGACACTTTTAAACATGTGGTTGTCACTTGTAGGGATTTGTCAATGAATAGGGTTCACTAGTCAAGCTAACATCAGATGAAAGTAAAAAAACTATCTTTTTATAACAAGTATTCAAAATTAATTTTCAAGTACTATGGGGATTGGAATCTAAAACATGCTAAAAATTCAATTAGGACATCCTTTCTTCAGTTAAAATCTAATTTTTTTTTTTTTTAGTTCAGATTTTGAACTTTTTGATAAGTGAAGAGGAGAGAGGAATTAATGTACATTAACTCCTACATTTTTTTTTCAGATTGATGGCATAAGCATAGGTTTGCTTGATGATATCCCCAGTGATGCTGTCACCACATTTTTCAAGTCGATAAGAAACACCTTAGATTTTGATTTTGAAGATGATAATGAAGGTAGTTCTATAAAGTCAAAACTAACCGTAGGAATCTGTATCTGTGCTTTGTATTCTTCTGATTTTCATTTATTTGGTAATTAATTACTTCTTCACTTTTTACTTTGTATGAACCATGTTCTGATCTATCTCAATGAAGCATTCAAATGGAGATGCTTATTGGATCTATGTCTTTGAAAGAACAAATTAGTTTGCCCTTCGGAATTAGGTCAATTTACAGGGTCAATGGGTTTGGCATACATCTTAAGATGGATTGAAAGTCTAAATTGTTTTAAAAAATATAAAATAAAGTGGATTGTTAAAGTTCTTGAATGTCATCATTAAATAATTTATGGTAGAGAAGTATTCTCCACAGGCAAATTTTGTGGTTTAATTGGTGTTGATATTTGTGACTTTAGTTGCATGGTTCTTGAGTGACCATGAGAAATGAGTTTGACATGCTATGATGGTTGTTATTTTTATACCTTGAGTAGTCAATACATTCTTATGGTCTTCCATTGCAATTAGAGAAGAAAGAAAGAAAAGGCATTCACTTCTTTAAAATATCTGGGTGCAGTAATGAGAACAATAAATAGCTACTTTTGCCATGGTAGCAGCAGCATGAGTTATAGAAGTTTACAGACAGTTAAATATGATATCATTTTTAGCATTATGCATTTTCATGATTAGGGATAGAAGTGGCATTGTCAAGGAAAGATGATACTTTAGAATTTACATATTTAAGGTTCTTGCTTGTTTCTCAAAGTTTGTGGGTTATGTAGAGTGGAAATGCTTGCAAATATATGTTGCGTGGGTAACAAAACCCAACTTGATCAATAATTTGAAGTCTTGTCATTTCGTGGTATTTCATATTGTAAATACTCACCTTTTCTTTAATTTGTCTTACATCTCTTTTGCCCACAGTGATGGAAATCAAAACCTCCTAAAAGGATTCCTTCTTCCACCCCCCCCCCCCCCCCTTTTAGATTGAGTATGGTGCTCTGGTTGCCATTTTATTTTTTTATAATTTATTTTATTTTATTTCATTCATGTTAGAATTATGACTCAAAATCCTAATGGGATTTGGAAAAGGTTATTTGGCTTTTGTCCATTGAAGAGAGTGGCTTTCAGCTCATAGAGTGAGACTGTCGCTTATTGTAGAGAGGGGCCTTGCCAATTGCTGCGGATTTGGCTCTGCCCATTTATGAGGGGCTTTTGCTTATTGCAGTGAAGAGAGGCTTTGGCCTAAGGTGGAGAAAAGACATAAAATTTAAGAGGAAGGGATTCTTGTCCATTGGTGATAGTGCTTTTACCCATGTAGTTGAAGACACACTTTGTGGTGTAGTAGTTAAAAATAGTAAATATATTGAGTTATATCTAGAGGAGACTGAGAGGGACTAACTAATATATTTACTATGAGTAGTTGATACAGTGTGGGTTCTCTTGGGTGTAATTGGGTTGATGGGTTAATATAGATTTGAGCTTGTAATGATGATTTATTTATTTATTGATAGTGGAAGATGGCATGCCCGTGGATGTAGCCCTATGTTGAGAGGGTGAACCACATAAATATTGGTGTTTTATGTGTTTGCGCTTTATTTCTTTGCAATTTACATGCTTCCGCTGTGCACAATAATTCATTTTTCTCTCAAACCTCCTGGAAATAATAAAGAAAAAGAAAAGCTTTGAGCTTGAGCATTCTTTGTCATTTCTTCCACTTGCAGGTCGATGGCAGTCCAACGAGCCCCCATCCCTTTATGTATTTTTTAATTGTAGCACAGTGAACTTTCTGTTATAGAGAAGTATGTGGTAAGGGTTCTTTCCAAAAATTTTTACCAATTTTATATCCATTGATTTTGATCTTGATCCCAGCAGTATCTTCTACGTTAGCATATCTGCATTTTTCAGTACTTTTACTTCTTTGTTATTATTATTCCTTTTGTTTTTTCTATTCATTTATTACTTGATGAGCACATCAATTTTGGTCTCACAAACTCAAATCCTCTGTATTGGTTAGTTATAAACAAAATAAGTTCTGCTCATCCTTTCCATAATCACATAAGTCTAGATGATGTTTGAGCAGATGGATGTAATATGCATGAGGTGGTAGACTAATGGTTGCATTAGATAGTCTATGAGTTGAGATGATAAGGAACATTTGTTAAAGTATAAATTTGCAGGCAAACATATTTGCAGATCTTGGTTTCTAGCCTTAACTCAAAATTTCTAAAATTATTGGCTTTGACCTTTTTTTTCTAAATGCTGATCTGTATACTCTTGCTGCTACTGGTTATTCTATATCTTCATTATCATGTTTTAAATGTTAACTAAGTCTGTAAAACAAGTAACCGTTTTTCCTTGGTAACTGGGGCTCTTGATCCACATCCATGTCTACATCTATACACAAAGAAATCGATTAATATGAATGCATGGACATATTTATTTATTTCTAGGAATTGTGCTATTCATGTTTGCCTAGATACTGCCATTGTCACATCTTACCCCTCCGTAAGGCATAACATGATCCCGTAGAATACTTAATGAACTACCGAACTTCACCTACCGATAACTCATTAAGTACCCTACAAGGGATTTTAAAACAATTTTCTTACATTTTGGAAGTGGTGAGCATTTTGGTAGGAATTAAAAACCATTTATTCAAGTTTAAATACTAGTAAAAAAATTTTATCCATTTTAATTTTCCGCAAATTCTATAAAAATTTTGACAGAGTTTCCTCTGTATTTTGAGAAAACCATTCTTCAAATACCTGTAAAAAGCACTTCTAAAAGTTTTTCTCAACCACTACTTCGGTTTCACAATCAAACTCAATCAATTTCACAATCATTTCAATAAATTTTTCAAGTTCAAAATTTAATAGTCCCCAAGGTACAGTCAATCAATTTCATACATTCATATTTCTTCAAAGATAAACAATTTATGTATATATCATACAAAAATTTACATTAAGAAAATCCAAACTAAAGTTTATTACAAATTTTATACAGATTTTGTACAAGCTGCTCAAAACCCGTCTTCACATGTCCATACATTTCTGTGCATTACATACATCAAAATAAATATTTACGATCAGGGTATAAATTATACCCGATAGCTTCAAAGCAAAACGATCCTCAATCCTCAGCAGCTCAGTCTGCTGCTCCTCTAGTCTCTGTATCTGCGACAGCAATAGAAGCTATCGCTGAGTACTAGGACTCAGTGGTGCACAATATACTAAAATAATCTTTATTGAAAACTTAAAACACATTCATTCAAAAATTTGGCTAAACATGAAAATTAAATACAATCATGCATTGTGAGATTTTACATGTAAACCAAGTTCATTTCAAAGTATCAAAACACATTTCATAAAACCCACAGTTAGATCACGCCATTCGAAACAAATAGAATCTCAATAGCCAGAGGCTAAAGAGAAATCACATGAATCTCAATAGCCAGAGGCTAAAGAGAAATCATATCACAAGGCTAGCTAGCTCAAATATATGGATATCCATTCACATCCTCTTCTACTGGCACACCTCAACACTTCTCCAGAGAAGGAATCAAAATTCGAAACTAATTACCTCCACTAGTCGTGCTAGTGAGGTGTTCAAATATATGGTCATGACACTGTGGTTTCAAAACTTATCTTAACAATTTGCTAAACATTGTCATTTCAAATATACACAATAATTTTCAACAATTTAGATCAAACATCATAAGAATACCATAATCCAACATTTCATATTATTCAAAACGATATGCAAAAGATGATTATAAAAGTATATGTTGTGCACAAACCTCAAACGAGTCGTCCTTTAGCCTCGACTCGGTTCCTCGGGTTCCTTCCCGATATTCTTTTCAACTGAAACACACAATTTTACAATGTTTCAGTACTAGAACTTAAAATAAATCCAAAATAAACTTAACTTCACATTTAGCTAGCTCTAACGTGTTAAATTCGACGTTTTCAAAATTTTGTGTTTCGGGTTACTATTCACTGCACTATTCAAGTCAAATTATTGACTTTCTAAGGCTTAATAGGTTTGGGAACTCCAACTTCACCCACATACCACATTTTGGTCACCAAACTTGTTGGTTTTGGTCATTTGTTTAAAGCTTAGGTCATTTTGGCAAAATTGCCAATTTTCGGTTTTGGTTCTCCGAAGTTGCACTATTCCATTGGTCGATCTACTGTTGGAATTTAACAAAACTTCCTTCATAGAAAATGTTCCTTATTGTCTTAAGTGTATTCTCATTTTTGGATCACCTCAATCGGAGTTTTGTAGCTCAAGTTATGGCCAAAATAAGTTTACTGTTCACGTGCACTGTTCATACTGCAATTTAGGTGCTGGCAGATTTTTTTATCCAACTTTGGTCAGTAATTTGATCAAGTTAAGTTCATAATTTGGTCTCACTTTCTTCATATGAAATGTTCTACTATGTCTTATGTTTCCATCGGTTCAAGAATCGCCTAAATCCGAGTTTTCTAGAGAGAGTTATAGCCATCCAAACCTTACTGCTCAACTAAAAATCTGCAGAGTTGCAGGTACAGTAATTTAATTTTGCTCAATGATTTTGAAAGGGTTAATGGCATAATCTGGGGTGATGTTCTTCATGAAAGTTTTAGATCTATATGCCCTCTAACCCCTGGCCAAATTTCAGGTCAATTTGACCTGTTTAACTCAAGTTATGACCAAATGAACAGTTACTGTTCATTTGGTCAGTTTAGTGCAGTGGCAGCCTGCAATCAATCCACTTTGGTCAATTGTTTCACCAAGTTTTGGTCAGTTTTTGGCCATGGTTCCTTAATGAAAATTGTGCTCTTTTATGTCTATTTTCATCTCCAATTGGTGGCATATCCATTAGGCTTGTAAAATTTGAGTTTTGGTCCTTCAAAGTGGGTTTGGTCATGCTGCCAGCAGCATGACCATTGACCTACGAATTTGGTTTAATTTCCTACCATTCCCACACAATTCATTTGGTCATAATTGACCACTATTTCACTTCACAATAGGTCAAACATGCCATTTATGCATTTCTCCAAATCTTGGTTCACAAACCCTAGCATTGAAACCCTAACTCACTCATTCAATCACAATTGGTGCATTTCCATCTTAACACCATACTAATGTAAGTTTATTAACATCTTTAATTCCCTTTAAACACATCAAACCATACCAATCATACTCCCATCAACCAAGCCAAAATTTCAGTTTAGTCCTTCTCCCATGATTTTATTTCATTTCAAGTTTATTTACAAGCTCTTGATGCCACACTAACACTAATTAAACAATAAAAATTGAAGTTTATAGTACTATACCTTGAGCAGAATTTTCTTCCTCCTTTTCTTCAAATTTTTCTTCTTTCTTTTCCTTGAATCTTCTTTCTTAGTTGCCCAAACAAGGTCTACTTATGGTAGGACAATTTTGTATGGTTGGATTTTAGTTTTTCAAGCTCAAAAATGAGCTTTCATGGTGGTTTTGTGAGGGAGAGAAGAGAGTGACGTTTTTGAGAAGATGAAGATGACTTTTTGTTAATTTTTTTCTTTTCTTAATTTATTTTAGTTGATGGAAGACCAAAAAATCCCATTTAATAAATAACTTAATTAATTTCTTATTGACATCATTCATGATGTCATCATCTTTAACTTTTCTATCTTCTTCTTCTTTTTTTTTTCTTTTTTTTTCTATTAGTTCTTTAATTTAATTCTCGATTCTGAAATTTTCTTTTATCCGATTTTATTTGTGATTAGGTCGAGTCAGCTCTCGGGATCAATTGACCAAATTGTCCCTCGCCGGTTCATCCCGGTTTGCAAATAATCCAATATTTCTTCCGGCTCCCTGACCTAATTATTTGACTGGCTTAACAGTTCTTTTTCGTGATTTTCTCTTTTCCACTGTGTTCATAAGGGTCCTAAGGACCGCAGCGTCACTTTTTACGGTTTGAAATTTGAGTTTAAAATGACTTCGCAGTCGTTCCCGAGGAGGTCACTCATCGCTGTGACTCTCGGCTCGTTTAACCTCTTATGTTCTGTTTTTCTTATTTATAGTTAACTAATTAAACATTACTAATTATTTATGTTTATGACTTCTCAAGTTGTCTTAGGTGTGGCCCTAATCCCATTAATTGTCCGGACCGACACCGGTCACCGGAACAGTGAAATATACCAGGCTATACCAATAGGGGTGTTACAGCCATAGTGCCATTCAATAACATTATGTGCTTGAAAATGATAGAAGTCTGGACTCCAGAAACAGAGAATAGGTTTAGGTTGAGCATTTTAACAAGTTTAGATCTCCTTTAAAACATTTAATATTTAATCAACATTTGGATGTCTTTCATCATTAATTACAACATTTTCTCTCAGAATTGTTAGTCTTAGTCCAATTATTCTGAAAGTCTCTATAAAATCTTGAAGTTATCAATGTTTTAATTTGATCAATAACTCCAGAAATAATATGATAACATCATAAGTCACAGATTTTGTCATATATAGGTGGCAGTTATCTCTGCATGCATCCAACAAGTTGTAAATGATTTTTCACCTAATTTGACTGATTGGAATATGCAGGAAAAATTTGCCTCTTCAACCCCAACGCTGTTGTTCAATCTTGAACTGGACACATTGCGGTATGGTTTCTTCCTGGCCTAAGTTTGTGTTACACCTAATTCATTATTTATGAAGCTAGTCTTTTCAGTAATAAAAACTGCTTCCTTTTTCAGTGCTGACTGGGAGTTTCTGGGATTCCCAACCAAAGATTTGCACTTTCGATTTCTCTCTCAATTCATCCCAGTATTTTATATTCGAATCAGAGAGTACTCAAAGGTTTCTCTTTTTTCATTTATCTTAGATCTCTTCTCTGTAATTTGTTTTCTGAATTGAGGTCTTCAGTAACTGCTTGTTCTTAATTATGTAAGACAGTAGCAGTACCACCTTTTGTCGTCAATTACAGCGGAGCATTGTTTCGTCAATACCCTGGTATGAAATTATTTTCTTAGAGTTGAGTTGGTTTTGTTAATTGAATAAACAGTTTATTTGGTTCTTCTGGGGTTGGAATTTGCCTTTAGTGTTAATAGTTACTAGATTCGCTCAAACCCTTGGGAACTGCGATTTGGGTCGTGCGTTCCAAATCACAAGTTGTTTGTGTATGCAATCTGGGTCTCCAAAATAGAGGTTCCAACAAGAATGAAATGAAGAAAGGAAGGAAGAGAGAAAGATAGTGTAGAAAGAGATAATTCTCATTGATTTCAATTAATCTGTACATGGGTATATATATATACAATTGATTCCTATAATTGTGTTCTACTAATTAGGAAGAAATCCTAAATGAGAAATCCTAAATAGGAATACAGAATACAGAATATACAGAGAAATAATATAGTGATTGACTTTCCATAACATAGTGATTGACTTTCCATAACACTCCCCCTCAAGTTGGAGCATAGATGTTAATCATGCCCAACTTGTTACAAATGTAGTCAATCCTAGCTCCATTCAGAGCTTTTGTGAAAATATCTCCTAACTGCTCTCCAGTGTTGATGTGTCCTGTTGAGATGATCTGTTGTTGATTCTTTTCACGAATAAAGTGACAATCAATCTCAATATGTTTGGTCCGCTCATGGAACACCGGATTAGAAGCAATATGAAGAGCAGCTTGATTATCACACCACAATTTCGCAGGCAGGGAGGTCTTAAAACCTGTCTCATCTAGTAATTGAAGTATCCACATTACCTCACATACTGATTGTGCCATGGCTCTGTATTTGGATTTAGCACTAGATCGAGAAACTACACTTTGCTTCTTGCTTCTCCAAGACACCAAATTTCCTCCAATAAAAACGCAATATCCAGTAGTTGACCTCCTGTCAACCTTAGATCCAGCCCAGTCGGCATCTGAAAAACATTCAACATTCAAATGCCCATGATTACCATATAGCAAACCTCTTCCTGGAGCGCCCTTCAGATAACACAAGATTTGTTCCAAGGCTTCCCAATGAGCAACAGTTGGGGAAGACATAAACTGACTTACCACACTAACGGCATAAGCAATGTCAGGACGAGTGACTGTAAGGTAGTTCAATTTTCCTACCAATCTCCTGTATCTCTTTGGATCTTCAAACAACTCACTATCCCCTGCTAACAGTTGTAAAGTTGGAGTCATTGGTGCGCTACAAGACTTAGCACCTAATTTTCCTGTCTCTGTCAATAGATCGAGGACATATTTTCTTTGAGACAAGAAAATACCCTTCTTACTTCTCATAACTTCGATACCCAAGAAATACTTTAACAATCCCAAATCTTTGGTCTGAAACTGAGTTTGGAGGAAGGTTTTAAGAGATGAAATACCTGCAGAGTCACTCCCAGTGATGACAATGTCATCTACATAGACTACCAAGAGAATTAGACCAGCCTCAGATTGCCTATAAAATACTGAGTGATCACACTTACTCTTTTGCATACCAAATTCCTGTACTGCTTCACTGAATCTCCCAAACCATGCCCTAGGACTTTCTTTCAAGCCATAAAGAGACTTACGAAGCCTACAAACTTTACCCAACTCCCCCTGAGCAACAAACCCAGGTGGTTGCTCCATATACACCTCCTCCTGAAGATCACCATGAAGGAAAGCATTCTTGATATCCAATTGATGCGGAGGCCAATCATATGTAGCTGCTAAAGAGATAAACAAGCGAATAGAAGTAAGTTTAGCTACAGGAGAAAAAGTATCAGAGTAATCAACCCCATATGTCTGAGCATATCCTTTTGCTACAAGGCGTGCTTTTAACATAGCCACAGAACCATCGTGATTTACCTCATCAGAATACCCATTTGTAACCAATAGCTTTCTTATCAGTGGGCAAAGGCAATAGTTCCCATGTACCATTAGCATCTAAAGCCTCCATTTCCTCTTTCATAGCATCACACCAGCCAGGATGAGACAATGCCTCATTAACAGTATTAGGGATAGGAACAGAGTCTAAAGAAGTAACAAAACACCGAGAACAAGAAGACAATTGATTATAAGAAACAAAAGAAGAGATAGGGTAAGTACATGAACGTTTACCTTTACGAAGAGCAATGTGTAAGTCTAGATCAGAATGATGATCAATATGAGGTACAAGATCTCCCAACGAAGTAGCTGGTGGAGGATCTGAGTCAGGAATCTCCAATCTCCTGGAATAAATATGAACAATGGGAGGTTGAGTAGGTCTAGAGACAGAAGAAACAGGCTGTGGGAGAGGACTAGACATTGGTTGGACAGTATATATTAAGAGATCATCCTCCTCCCTCTGACTCTCATACACAGATGATGGAGGAAAAAATGGAGTGAACTCAAAAAATGTGACATCTGCAGAAACAAGATAACAATTAAGAGTAGGAGAGAAACAACGATACCCTTTTTGGAGCCGGGAGTACCCAAGGAAGACACATTTGAGAGATTTTGGATCCAATTTAGTAACCTGTGGATGAACATCACGCACAAAACAGGTACAACAAAAAATACAGGGTTCAATAGGGAACAAAGATTTTGTAGGAAACAAAGTAGTGTAAGGAATATCCCCATTAAGGACAGAAGACGGCATACGATTGATCAAAAAATATGCCGTAGAAACTGCATCTGCCCAAAAGTGTTTAGGTACTTTCATCTGAAAAAGAAGAGCACGAGTTACCTCAAGAAGATGACGATTTTTTCTTTCGGCCACGCCATTTTGGGATGGGGTATCCACACAGGAAGACTGATGAAGAATGCCATTTTGTATCATATAAGGCTGAAATTGTGCTGAAAAGTATTCTTTGGCATTGTCACTTCTTAATATGCACACAGAAATATTAAATTGAGTTTTGATTTCATTACAAAAGGCACAAAAAATAGAAAATAACTCAGAACGATTTTTCATTAAATATAACCAGGTAACACGAGAGTAATCATCAACAAAAGTAACAAAATAACGAAATCCAGTTTTAGATGTAACAGAACAAGGACCCCAAACATCAGAATGAACTAACTCAAAAGGGGATGAAGCCCGTTTATTGACTCTAGACAGAGAAGGCAAACGATGATGTTTTGCAAACTGACACGACTCACATTCTAGTACTGATAAAGACTGAAATTGAGGACACAGCTTCTTCATGGTAGACAAAGAAGGATGACCCAATCTACAATGAGCTTCAAGAGGTGTTAAGGTACTGGAGCAAACAAGCGATCGCGGTGCATGATTTTCCAGAATGTAGAGACTACCTGACTCGCGTCCTCTACCAATAATACGCCGTCGTAAGATCTGAAACAAACAACAGTCGGGAAAAAGGAAAGCAGAACAATTTAAGGTACGAGTAAGTTTACTAAGAAAGTAGATTAAAGAGAATTTTGGTAGACACAAAAGCAGAAGACAAAGAAATTGTGAAGTCGGGTTCGCGATTCAGAACCCATGACACAAGAAGTAGAACCATCGGCTAAAGTAACTTGAGGAAGTGAGATTAGATTGAAAATCGGATAGAAGACTAGAATTACTCGTCATGTGATCCGCATGCTTTTGAATCAATAACCCATTTGGATGAAGAAGACACAAGGCATGTAGTGGATTTACACGACTCAATGATCGCGATGTGAGGAACGATAGGCTTTAGAGATGCACGATCTTTGGGAAAATTGTGCAAAATCCTCTGCAGATACCAAAATAGTTTTCTCGGAGGAAGATCTTTGTAGAATTTTCTGCTGCCATATTTGCCATCTGTGATCGCTGATTTTTCCTCTGAAGTTGCGGACAATTATATTTTGTATGGTCAGGCTCATGGCAATAATAATAAATGACTCTTCTTGAGTCATGATTAAAACAAGCCACTCCATTACGCTGATTACTTCTGTTGCCTGAAAATCCTCCTCTACTACCTCTTCTATTACCCTCTTGTAAACTTGGATTAAGTCTAATAAGAGCACTCTTTGGCGGTGTGAAGATTGAGTACTCTCATGCAGAAGGACCCGTGTGAACGTTTCATGCAAAGAGGAAATTTGAGCTGGAAAGAATCGAGATTTAGCGATCTCATACTCTGAAGGAAGGCAAGAAAACTTATAATGACCAGTTGCTCCGTTGGGCTCTTTGAACTTTCACATCAGGACTAAAAGGCAACAATACATTAAGTTCCTCATATACCCGTTTAAAATCCATAAAATAAGCCGTGAGAGACTTATCCTCTTTCTCAGCACGGTAGAATGCCTTACAAACATCATAAATACGGGAGATATTCCCTTTACCAGAATACAGAAAATCTAAGCAATCCATCAATTCCTTAACAAATTCACAATGATTAATTAAACTAATTACCTCACTATGAATCGAGTTCCGAAGCTGCAAAAACAACCGAGCATCCTCCCTTAACCAAGTTTGTCGTGTATCATCAGTGGGTGGATCTTTAGTAAGGTGATCATCCTTATCAATGCTATGCAAATAGACCCTAACAGTCTTACTCCACTCCAGGTAATTCGAACCATTAAGTTTGTGTTCCGTGATCTTAGTCATCACCGGAATCACATCAGAAATAACATTCTTATTGTCTGCTATTTGTTGAGACAAAGAAAACTAACCGAAACGCTAATCCAAAGTGCTTATAGCAGCAAAATAACTTAAAATCACAAATCAAGCAAATACCGAAATAGGATCTGAGAGCCAAACCTCAGAAGTCCTTTAATAGTATACTGGATCAGGCAACAGCACACAGTGGTGGAATGAGGGGGTTGAGGCAAAGCCGGCGATGTTGATCGGGGTTGAAACGGCCCTGAGCTGGGTAGTGAGAACAAATAGTTACCCTAGATTGATGACCTGCTCTGATACCATGTAGAAAAAGATAATTCTCATTGATTTTAATTAATCTGTACATGGGTATATATATATACAATTGATTCCTATAATTGTGTTCTACTAATTAGGAAGAAATCCTAAATAAGAAATCCTAAATAGGAATACAGAATACAGAATATACAGAGAAATAATATAGTGATTGACTTTCCATAACATAGTGATTGACTTTTCATAACAAATAGAAAGAAGAAGGAAGGAAGACAGAAAGATAGAAAGAAGAAAGATCAAAATGCATGCTCATGTGTACAGCAACAGGCACAGGAAGAAAAAGAAGATAAGTCGTAGAAATGAAATAGAAGAAGAAGAAAGAAGGAAGTACGTTTTGAAAGATTAAAAAGTGGGGTAGCTAGACAGACTTATCAGTGGGTTGGGTGAGTTACGTGACAGTGTAATCTTGGTCTTGGGAGTGCAAATGAATGATTTCTCTTGGGAGAAAATTAAAATTGTTTAGAAAATATAATCATTATTAACTATTAATTATATTTTTAATTATTTAAAATCATATTATTTTAATATAATAATAATAATTAAATAACTTCCTTAAAAAAATTAAATAACTTTGAATTTTATAAAAAAATGTATATTATACTAAAAAATTATCATATTAAATTAATATTTTAAATTTATAAATATATTATGTTAAAATTAAAAAATAAATTATTTATTAAATAAATATAATTTGCGTACCTCAAATTAAATTGACGTATCAATTAAATGAATCACAAATCGAATTAGCGTATTAATTAAGGCTACTCCTGCGAATCCTGTATTTTATTTAGTGGCGTACAACACACCCGTACTATGACTCGGGAGTACCACATTCTAGGTAACTATGAATTGAGTGATATTGATCGCCTACAATTTCATTTTATAGATGGTGAATATGATTGAGATAACAATAAAACAAAGATGCAACTAAGTCAATCATTATACTGGGCAATTGATTGCTGATGATAGTGGGCTTTTTTTTATTATTTTTTTTTTTAAAAGAAAGGTCCATAGCTGAAACTTGGTGTAGACATCTTGGAATTAGGCATAAGGTGTCCTGGCCTAACTGTTTTGCATGCCAACTTATGTTCAAGTTGGTGAATACCCTTATTGTTTAGATCAGGCACAATAAGTTAATGATTAATGAATACTAATCTTGAATACATAGTTATAAATTGTTTCTTTTAGATGCACATACACATTCTGCACATGAGAGTTGAATCCATTTTTGCTTACCGTTTGAAAGTAAATATATTTTCAGCATGTATTTTCTGCACCAGAACAGATCTCCCCAAAAGTTATTCAAATATTTATTACCTCAGTTAATTCTGAAAAAAGTAAAAGGTATCCTATTTATATAGCCCATGTAGTGGCATTATGATATGGATTCAAAATTGCAGGTAGGCTATAATGGACCTGGGCCACTGAGAGTATATTCTAGAAGGAAGATCAAAGAAAATGCTAAAGGAATGGCTGTTGAGCTAGACGATTCTGGAAGAAACTAAAGGCTGAGCTGGAGGTCGTTACAAGAGGAGGAATGCATGTGCGAGAAGGGAATATAAGGAGAATAATGTTAAAGAAAAAGGGGGGAAAAAAAAATACTGTATTACAAGGGTATTTCGGCTTGTAGCTGGGCCAAAGATTCTTAAACGTCTCTTTGGTGTTACTGATTCTCGTTATTGTATTAATGCAAGAGAGTAGTAAGATATCAGTGATCAGTGCTTGTATTGCTGATTGAATTCTTAAATTAGTAATACATATTCATTTCCTTCTTTATCCATTTTTCTGTTTCTTTAATTTCCTAACTCTATCAATTTGGTCCGACCTGCCGGATCCCAAAACAGTGTGAATGCCAAACACTCGGATGGATTCTAGAGTAGACGCGATAGAGAGGAGTTTAGGTGCATTGGAAGAAGGGTTGGTAAGAATGGCAGGAGAACGGGAGCAGAATGAGAGAAAGGTAAGTGGAGTTATGGAGGAGATGGCTCAGACAAGGAAACGTTTAGAGAAGCTAGACGTATTGGAAAGCATGATAGCACAGTTGCTAAAGGGAAAAATTAATGAAACAGAATCAGAGGGGATAGCAGCCTTCCCATTGCAATATGCACATCCAGGACAAACATCTAGCCAGCGCAACCAGGTCCCTTTGGTAGTCACAGACGATTCACAAGTTACTGCCAAAAAAGTGGAGCTACCTAATTTCGATGGACAAGATCCTGTGGGGTGGTTGGCTCGAGCTGACCAATATTTCTCAGCTCATCGAACCAGCGTGGAGACGAAAGTTCCTTTGGCTCTGGTCTGTATGGTAGGTGCTGCATTACATTGGGTACGTTGGTTGAAACAAAGATCACCAAATATGACTTGGGAACAATTATCAGTGGAATTGTTGCAAAGGTTTGGGGGAGATGCTTTTGCTAGCCCTTATGAAAGGTTGGCAGCTGTTCGCCAAGATGGGTCAGTAGATGATTTTATTGATGAATTTGTGGCAAGAGCGGCACAAGTTCCTGGAATTACAGACCAGTTTTATATTGGGTTTTTCTTGAACGGATTGAAGGCAGAAATACGAGTAAGGATTCGATCCCAGGATACCGGAGACATTTTTCGGTTGATGACTCTGGCTCGAGAAGTTGAAAGAGAGCTCTTGCACACTGGAATGACGAAGATTGAGAAATCACCAGATGCAGGAGAACGATGGAGCTTTGGTTCTGGGCCAAGTTATAAAGCTGGAGGCATGGGCTTTTCTAAGCAAGTCCAACAACAATTTAAGGCTCAGACTGACTGGGTAGGGGCAAATAAAGAGAAAGTTCAGTCTAGGGTTGGAAATATTGCACAGAAAGAAATTCAAAGATTGCCAGCTCCACCATTAACGCAAAACAAGAGTCAGCAGCAATTCTCCAACAAAAGTAGAGGAACTCGTCATCTTTCCCACCAGGAGTTTGAAGAGTTACGAACGAAGGGACTGTGCTATCGTTGCAAGCAGCCGTATCATCCTATGCATGTATGCCCAAAGAAGACGTTACGAGTAATTATTGTTGGAGATGACGAGGAAACATCGGAAGAAGGCGAACCAGAGGGCGGGGAAACTAATCAGAGTCCTATGGTAATCACAGAGGCGGATGAGGGCCAACTCACTCAATTGGAACTGCCGTTGTTTTCGGTAGGTGGAATTTCTCGACCGAAGACGATGAAAATTCGAGGAAGGCTGAAGGGGCACGAATTGACAGTGATGGTAGATAGTGGGGCGAGCCACAATTTCATCGCAAATAATCTGGTGACTCAGTTAGGATTACCTGTTCAATCCACTCCCATTTTTGGAGTAAAACTGGGCGATGGTCATCGGTCTGAATCACGCGGTATGTGTACTAATTTGATTGTGGAATTCGGATCTTTCAATATTCAAACTGATTGTTATTTATTTCCTTTGGGGGGTGTGGATATGATTTTGGGAATTGCATGGCTTGAGACACTGGGTGACGTGAAGGTTAATTGGGCAAAAATGACAATGTCCTTCAATCATAATGGATCAATAGTATCGTTGATAGGGGATTCTTCATTAACTAGAGCTTTGGCTTCTGTGTCTTCTATTGAAAAATTAGATGATGTTGAATATTATACATTGCTCTGGGAAGCTTCACCAGAGATGAGACTCACTCTTACAGATGCCAATTTAGAAAGGGAAAAACAGGATCAGCTACGGGTCCTACTAGAACAGTTTCAACCAGTGTTTAATGACAATTTTGGTTTGCCTCCAAATAGGCCAACAGACCATCGAATTCCGTTATTGCCGGATATCGCTCCAATTAGTGTGCGTCCTTATCGCTATGCTCATGGACAAAAAGATGAAATTGAGAAATTGGTTGCTGAGATGTTATCTGCAGGAATTATCCAACCTAGTTCGAGTCCTTTTTCAAGTCCCGTATTATTAGTGAGAAAGAAAGATGGTAGTTGGAGGTTTTGTGTGGACTACAGGGCTCTAAACAAGGTTACTGTGCCTGATAAATACCCAATTCCAGTCATACAGGAGATGTTGGATGAGTTACATGGAGCTATGTATTTTTCAAAGGTTGATCTTCGTGCTGGGTATCATCAAATTCGGGTACACAAGGCTGATGTTCCTAAGACTGCGTTCCGCACTCATTCGGGGCATTACGAATTTTTAGTCATGCCATTCGGCCTGACTAATGCCCCTGCCACCTTCCAAGCCACCATGAATGACTTATTTCGACCATACTTGCGACGATTTGTATTGGTTTTCTTTGATGACATCTTGGTTTATAGTCATTCTTGGAAGAGCCATTTGGATCATGTGAGATTAATTCTTCAGTTATTGCAATCACACCAGTTTGTGGCTAATCAAAAGAAAAGTGTTTTCGGTAGACAACAAGTGGAATATTTAGGGCACATCATTTCTAAACAAGGTGTGGCAATGGATCCAAATAAAATTGCTAGCGTGCTCAATTGGCCTATACCAAAAACCTTAAAAGGAGTACGGGGTTTCTTAGGCCTAACTGGTTATTACCGCCGCTTTGTGAAGAATTATGGGAAAATTGCTCAACCTTTGACCCAATTGTTACGGAAAGAGCAAGCTATTCAATTTCAATGGACACCGTTGGCACAAAAAGCTTTTGAGAAACTCAAGCAGGCAATGACTACTTCACCTGTTTTGGCTATGCCGAATTTCAACAAACCTTTTGTAATAGAATGTGATTCATCCGGAAGGGGCCTTGGAGCCGTGCTAATGCAAGACAGCAGGCCAATTGCTTATTTTAGCAAAGCATTGTCAGTCCATTCTCTTGGCAAGTCTACTTATGAAAAAGAAATGATGGCATTGGTGCTCGCAGTTCTTCACTGGCGACCATATTTGATGGGGAGAAAATTTGTTGTTCACACAGATCAGAAAAGTTTGAGGCACTTATTACAACAACCAATTACAACTCCAGCTCAACAACAGTGGGTGGCAAAATTGTTGGGATATGATTTTGAAATCAAGTATAAGCCCGGCAATACCAATAAAGCTGCAGATGCTCTCTCTCGTTGTGAGGAGGAATTTGAATGCCAACCTGTTACTATTCAGAATTGGGTAGACATGGACCAAGTGGACAAGGAGGTGAGCCAAGATCCTGAGTTAAAAAAATTGATAACTGAATTGCAGCAAGACCCGCGCTCTCATCCTCAATACCAACTTATTCAGAATCGGCTATTCTATAAGGGTCGAATGGTAATCTCAGCTACCTCTCCTCTTATTTCTAAGTTATTATTAGAATTTCATACATCTCCAGTTGGAGGACATTCTGGAGCGTACCGTACCTATAGACGAATTGCTGCATCTCTTTACTGGAAAGGAATGATGAGAACAATTCAAGATTTTGTGGCGCAGTGTATTGTTTGTCAGCAACATAAGTATCAAACCACTAGTCCAGCGGGTTTACTACAGCCTCTTGCAATCCCGAAGGCAATTTGGGAAGACATTTCTATGGACTTCATCACAGGTTTACCTCGGTCTTATGGTATTGATTGCATCTTGGTGGTAGTGGATCGACTCTCAAAATATGGCCATTTCCTACCTTTAAGACATCCGTTTACAGCAAAAGAAGTAGCAACTGCTTTTACAAAGGAAATAGTTCGACTACATGGCATGCCTCAATCAATAGTGAGTGATCGGGATCCAATTTTTCTAAGTAATTTCTGGCGTGAACTATTTAAATCACAAGGAACATTTTTGAGGATGAGCACTGCCTATCATCCAGAAATGGACGGGCAAACCGAAGTATTAAATCGGTGCCTTGAGACCTATTTGAGGTGTTTCTCTTCAGAACAGCCTAAGCAGTGGAGTAATTGGTTAGCTTGGGCAGAATATTGGTATAATACAAGCCATCACACTGCTATAGGCATGTCACCTTTTGAAGCAGTTTATGGTAGACCACCGCCAAATTTACTCAAGTTCTTGCCTGGTGAAACGAAGGTGGAAGCAGTGGCACAGACCTTGATGGACAGGGACGAAATATTGCGTCAACTTCACTACAATTTGGCAAGAGCCCAGCAGAGAATGGTAACAGCTGCCAATAAGCATCGAAGGGATGTTGAATTTCAGGTTGGGGAAGCAGTATTTTTAAAGTTCCGACCACACAAATCTATCTCTTTACAATCGAGAGTTATTCCAAAGTTAGCAGCTCGTTATTTCGGGCCTTTCCAAATACTGGAACGTGTGGGACCTGTTGCCTATAAATTGCTCTTACCGGTGGAAGCCAGAATTCATCCGGTCTTCCATGTTTCTCAACTCAAACGTGTGATAGGCAATCATCCAGTTGTTACTGAACTTCCAAAGGAAATGGTGGTAACTGCAAATATGGTAGAGCCAGAAAAAGTGCTGAACTGGCGCAGGATTACAGTTGATCATCATCCGGTCATTCAAATTCTGATTCAATGGAAAGGGAAGCCTGTGGAAGAAGCAACTTGGATGAATTTAGTAGATATCCAGAACCAGTTTCCTTCCTTCAACCTTGAGGACAAGGTTGGTCTTTCAGAGGATGGCAATGATATGGATTCAAAATTGCAGGTAGGCTATAATGGACCTGGGCCACTGAGAGTATATTCTAGAAGGAAGATCAAAGAAAATGCTAAAGGTATGGCTGTTGAGCTAGACGATTCTGGAAGAAACTAAAGGCTGAGCTGGAGGTTGTTACAAGAGGAGAAATGCATGTGCGAGAAGGAGAATATAAGGAGAGAATAATGTGAAAGAAAGGGGGGGAAAAAAATACTGTATTACAAGGGTATTTCGGCTTGTAGCTGGGCCAAAGATTCTTAAACGTCTCTTTGGTGTTACTGATTCTTGTTATTGTATTAATGCAAGAGAGTAGTAAGATATGAGTGATCAGTGCTTGTATTGCTGATTGAATTCTTGAATTAGTAATACATATTCAATTCCTTCTTTATCCATTTTTCTGTTTCTTTAATTTCCTAACTCTATCACATTAACTAAAGCTTTTCTGGATCCATGCTTTTAATGGTGAGGCAATCAACAGATGCTTCTAGGATGCCGAGGTTTGAATTAGTTACAAATTAGATGATGTTTTTAAACAAGCATCATTTTATATTCTATTTACAACATATTGATATGATCTTTTTTTCCAACTTATAGGCTAGCCCTTATATTGAAGTGGCTGGAGAAAAGAAAGCAACAGACAGACCTTACAACCAGTCACAACTCACAACTACTAAGTACTAACAACAAACATTTAACTACTAGCCATCCCATCGTTGGCAAAAGCTAACCAAAATCACAGCTATTGAACAAAAGGAAAAAGGCTCATAGTTGCATTGAGTTTATAGGCTAGCCATGTACTGAGGGGAAACAAAAAGAATTCCTTTGATTTTCCAGATGTATTCCACCCTGATGGTGCTACTAGTAACTGTGAGGTGGCTCTTCTCTTTCACAGTTGTTCTCTGATTTCATCATTATCAATATGTTCCCTATTACCTCACTTTATGGTTTTTAATTTTATTTCATGTCCCTCATTAACTTGTAATATGTGCAGGTCCTTGGCAGGTGATGCTTAAACAAGCAGATGGTTCTTGTGCTTGTGTAGCAGAAAGTGCAACACACTTCACACTTGGCGAGGTGTTTGTTTGTTTAACTCAATAAATTCTATTCACTTATTGTTGTTACGAATAACTTAAGGTTCTTTGGTGTGCTCCAGACCAAAGAAGAACTACTGAGGGTCCTTGGACTGCAGGAGGAACAAGGAAGCTCACTCGAATTTCTTCGCAGGGGCGACAAGGTAATCCTGGCTATCTGAGACTGAGTAGTTTCTTCTTATCATAAGTTGCTATTTTTACATGCCTTTGAAAATACTTCCATAAAGATGGGTGCAGTGAACCACCATAGTAATAAATAAAAAACCAGCATCAGGTTTTTCTTGTGTCGCATACTAATATTTGTTATTATTTTCCCCTTCACTTAGAATTTTGAAATGTAGGTGAATGCTTGGAAAAATAAATGCACAATTTAGTATTAAAGATGTGGACAGTAGGCAATACAATTTTGATCCAGTTTGCTCCTAATAACATTTTAATCTATATGACTATTGACCTGAAATAATCCTTTTCAAATAATTTTTAAAATTTAACTTCCATCAATTAAAAGGAAAATATTATAGTGATCCATATATGATGGCTTTTCCCACAATTCCCACCTAAATATTTAACTTCATGCAAATTTTGGGCAAAAACACTACAATCACGTCTGAATCTTCTTTGCCAAACCTGCTTTGTGTATTTGTCTGTGGTTGGTCCTTCATGTCGGTTCATATAATAAATTTGTCATGCCGGGAAGGTGTTGGGTTTGAATCTTCCTTGGCTAAGATATCTACTGCATAAAATATCTTTTTGGGAGATATAAATATATTTTGCTTGTATAAAATTCTAATGAAAAATTTTTGTTTTACCAACATAATCCGGGAAACTTTGGGGTCAGGTATATATTTCAAATTTTCGTAGCCAAAAACTTAAATACTATATTACTTGGAGCTTGTTTGGTTCAATTCCAAAACGCAAAATTTTGTGAAATTCAATAAAATTTTATATTTTGTGTGTTTAGTTTGAAAGAAGGAATAGAATTCAATTCTAAGAATTGGTTATAATTAAAACCAATTTCTGTCAAATTTAATGGAATTTGAAATGAACCACAAAACTTGCATAACAACATTTTTTGGACTAAAATACCCTTCTTAAAAAACTTTCTCCCAATCAAACTCTATTGGCTAAAAAGGAAGATGGACACCACAAATTAGCTTTTTATCTATTTACTATTAATATGTTTAAACAACTAAATGAGTGATTTTATATTTGTCCTAAGTTTTTAATATTTAAGCTTATTATGCACTTAATAATGATACTATTTGATTTGTTATATAAATATCTGTATGTGAATTTATTAAAAGTATATTGTTAGTTGAGTTTATGTGTTTGTTAATTGTTATAAATTTATTAGGTATAATTTTTTTTTTGAATTTTGTAGAAAATTATAATTTTTTAAATTTTACTCTTAAGGGTAGTTTAAGAAAATGAGGACAAATAAATTTGAATTTTGAAATTATACCAAACATGAATTATTCGAAATTCAATTAAATTCTGCATTTTAAGTTGTGTTATACCAAATATTCTAGCTAGAATTCAATTCAAATGAATTTCAAAATTTGTGGTAGAATTGAACCAATCACTTTGTTAGTTTGATCGAAGAAAATTGGAGGACATGCAGTCAATTGGATACATTATACAGTGATGTTCCTTGGCTCTTTATGTGGATTAGTACATGTATATAAATTTAAGAGAGGCACTTGGAAACACCATTACTTAAACTGAAATCATTCATTTTGTAGTCTGCAACTTGGTGGGAAGAAGATGTTGAACTGGAAGCATCTTCTGAATGGCGTAGTTGAATATGAACAGCGGCAACTAGAGAAGCCCCAGCAGAAAAGAGTTAAAAAAGAGATGGCACAGTTTTAGACATAACGAAGCCTGAAGAATTTCAGATTATTTCTTTTTTCATTTATCTTTCCCCATGATAGGAATTACATTGCCACTGAATGTAATTAATCCTTCATTTTTATCACATTTTTAAACTATTTTCTATTCTTGTCTGCAACCAAGGGGAGACGCAATGTAAAGGATGTAGAGAAAATTCAGTTAACAGAGAAATTTCTTACTCTTAATGGTCCTGGCAACGACAGCGCACCCCTCTCAAGTATATATGGCTCTATTTGGTGACTGTTTTATTCAGATATAGTGGCTGATATATTAAGCCTTCTCCACATCATCACAGACATGTACAGTGGATCCTAGTGGGTTAAAAAAGAAACTGAGAACTCAATTTTACATTAGTGACAATATATGGTGCATAAAGCTTTAGCATGCAAGCAAAATCATCTAATTCAATTCACTCATCAATCTCTGCGCTAAAGTCAGGTTCGGAGGGCCTTCGTGGGTTCAGCAGCCTTGAATCATTACTTGTCCTGCGAAGCCTGCGAGCACGAAGAGCATTGGCTGCAAAGCGAGATGCAAGTAGTGTTGCACCAAGCCTGGACAAACTACTTCGCGAAATTAATGCCCTCCTATCATCATAATCATCTTCCTCTTCCTCATCACACTCTGCGGCTTCTTCTAAGAGACGAAGTTCTGCTGCTTTCCTCCTGGCATACCGCCGCCAAGAAGCTTGGATTAAGATGGCTGCCCATGTCCTCCATTGCTGCGAGTAGAAACGGAAAGTGTGCTGCAACTGCCTGCTATGAAGGCGCCTGAACTGACTTGCAACAAACTTCAGCTCTTCAGCTTCCAAGGCAAAAGCCTCTACCTCCGTTATGGCCATGACAGTCCTAGTAGATGATGGTAAGCAAGAACCAGCTTTAGGGTCTAGTGCCCAAGTTAGAAGCTCTTCTCCGCAAAAGTCCCCTTCTTTCAAGAATCCTCTGTTGAAAAATCCACTCCTTCCACCATCAGTGGTTACACTCTCTAGGCGGCCACGGATGATGAATAGCATCTCATCGACAGGTTCCCCTTCTCGGACTATGTAAGTTTGCTCTGTGTATAGACTCGGCTTCAGTCGTTCACAAATAGCATCTAGCAGCCTCTCATCCATATTGGCAAACAGAGGAACCTGCATAGTCAAGTTGCTTAGAGAATAATGATACACCTGGAGCAACAAATAAGAACTAGATATACGTACCCTTCTGACCAAATTTAAACAAAGATGCCTCTTGATATCCCTCCTGAGATCTTTTGGTAGACTCTGGACCAAATTTTCTTCATCCACTCCCCGAGTTTCCAACCACTTGTATTGATCATAGCGCCTAACTCGCTCCCTGAGATCTTGAGGAAGCAAGCGATGATGCATCCATTGCTCCGAATCACGCCTTTTGATCCTCATTTCCTCTAGGCGAACTGTTATAGATTGAAGGTAGGTCTTTTGCAACCAAGAAACATCAAACCTCAGAATCAGTATTCAATGCTATTACTTCGATTGCATCTATTTCAACAGATGCCATTTCGGATAAACAACATACATCCCATTAAGAGGTCATTACATATACAGAGATATTAGCCTCAGTACTCGACACAAGAATTAAAACAACATCTGAATCAAATCAACTTCCAACTTGATATTTAAAATACCTGCATGTTTCCAATCAGAAGCGCAAAGAGGATAAGCCCGAAAATTGCTATTGCAATGGAAAATAATACCTCTAAAGGATAGGTGCTGGTTTCAAGACCCTGACCAAGTGTACTGCAGACAATAAAATACAGAATTTTAAATAAATGAAATTTAAGAACTCAAGTTTTCCCAAGTTCTTTTTTCAATTCAACCACACTGATTCCAAATATGAAAAAGCAAATAGATGTATGAACCAAAGCTCCAGTCATCAGAAATATTTATATATATATATATATATATATATATATGAGATCCATGCCAGGTGTTTAGAATAAAAGCATCTCTCTTGCATCTAGCCATATTTTCTAAGCTACCAAGATTATTACGCCGACAATTTTAAGCTGCATCTATCCATCTATTTTCTAAGCTATATGTTATATGAGTTTTGAATCTCGTGACATAAATTTTCAGTCGCCACTCTTTGAAGATGATGTTGGAAAGGCATCTTAAAATTGGAATTTAGTATGTAGTGCCAAGAAGAATTGCTTAAACCAAAGCTTTGATAACAAATTTGACATCGGTATACGGGCATGCGTGGATGTCTTGAATGTAGAATTTGGTACTTTGAAATTGTAGAACAAGCGGAATTGTAGATGAGGTAGACTAAATGGTTATAGGATGTAGATGTAGAACAATGGTAGAAATGGTAGAACATGAACTTGTAGGCAGAATCCGATCTTGGTAAGGTTAAAACCTGACAACGGATGATCCCGAAAGGTAGACATATAACACAACCAAAATCACCATCTTGGTATGTCATTCACCATCTTGGCAGGTCACCTTGTTAGGTTACTCAAAGGATACAACTGCAGTCAAAATCCCTGGGAATCCACCAAAGGGGAGATAGAACACAATATGGAGAAAACTCTCAAATTTTATTGATAGTCGAAAACTGATTGGAGCCTATTCGTAGGCTCACGTCTGAAACTAACTAGGAAACTAGAATCCTACTAAATAAGTAAAAATAATAAAGCCTAGCCTAACTTAGTTCAGTTGCTGAAGGCACATCACTTATCTGTCAGAATAAATATAAAAAGAAGATATTTGTGCAGTACATACCTCAAGTTTTGCAAGCCCCACCATAAACAATAAAAGAATTTAGAGAGGAATATCCTTGATGCAACAATGTCTGATGACATGGCCTGTGTATAGATTCCGTAATTAAATGATGAATTACCATCATCGTTAACATTACAGTTGTTTGCAAGGACATCATCACTGACCCTCCGCCACTCATGGAAACCTGGCAATACCTTGTTGCCACAGTACAAGAAGCCTATATCACATTTTGCACTTTCAATGCAAGCTTTTTGCCAGCATGTGTCCTTGCGTTCAACAGCTAGTAAGTACCAGAAAGCCCCAGCTATCTGTAATTGCATCCAAGAGTGGTTAGATAAATATGATGATTTCCTCCAGAACATTACTTTGTGTCGGTAAAACTCAGATTAAGAAAAAGGTAACAGATAGAACTTGGTGAATCATTTCTGGGTATTCTGTGAAAGTTCACTCAGATCATCATGCTAAATGTAGGGGGTTTGGAATAATTCCCTTGCATAATATTTATAGAAATTAAGAACATAAAAAAAGATTATTAAGCATTACTGTGTTAAAATGGATACAATAATCTCTCAAGGTTAGACAATTAACTAGGACCATACATAGCTCCTATCTGAATATCCAGTTTCAGAGATGATGAAAAGCCCCAACATATACTTACATGACTAGCAAGCAAGTACCAAAGCAGATAGTATGCAGCACCCGCCCAAGCACTTTCAGCAAAAGCACCAGCAGTCTTTTTTAGGTCTGAAGTTAAAGGAACAAAGCGGAGAAACCTTGGAATGTATTGAAGAAAGACGAGAACTAACAATGCTCTTTTTGTAGCCAATACCTCTGAACCTTTTCTTTTATTATTAAGATATTTCCATACCGCTATCTGCAGAAAAGAATTAAATAAATGCATCAACCCTGAGCAAATGGTACACATGTTTGTCTCTGCAAATGATCTCCATCACATATCAATTAGAATGCTTCCATGGTGAATGAAAATACCAGATCCATTGTTATAATTAAGAAGACAGGTGAGATGGCACCACTATCCAATTTCTCCAAAACATTTATTTTGCAAATACTAACATGATCATAGCCTCTTTCTAAGCAGATTTCACAGGCATTGTCAAAGAACTTTAGATGCTAAAAGGCAGTAAGTCTAGTAAAGAAAAGAAGTAATGTTTCTCAAACCTGTGGTAAGGGTAGCACAGAAAGAAAATCAACAATGAAATAACGACGTAAATACCGAGCAGCTATCTGTCCAGCATCTATTACAAGTTCACCTCGTCCGAAGACCCTTGATGATGGTGCAACATAAGCTGTGCGGAACTGAAGAGCCACGCGAAGCAGATAAAAAGCATCAAGTATTGTCCGAGCAGCAGTAATTGTGGCTGCTAGATTTGTATCCATGCCCAGGCACACCATTTTATAGTTAAAGACTGGCAGATAAAAGAATAAAGGATCTACGGATACTGCAAGAATGCAGGATATGACAAAAAGCCTGTTCCATAAGAGGAGAGATTTGTCTTGAGGATCAAATATCTTTTTCTCAGACACTTTAAGATCCTCAGGGAACACTGCACGAGTCACTCCAGTTGTTATTGATCGACCGATTGTTATCAGTCCTTCTGATCCCTTTTTCACATCAAAATCAAACCTGAAAGATTGTGATGGATTCTTCTTTCCACGTCTACTAAGGGAAAATCCTTCTAAAAAATTGAAACAGAATTTCTTCATTCCACCGCTATTAGTATTCATTGACAACGTAGAGTCCATATCATCCAATCTATAAGTGTCAATACAAGTCAACATCAGTTTAACCATAAATTTTTAAAAAAAGAACTAAAACCAAGAAAGAAATAAAATGTGTAGTACTTTTTGATTCAAAACATAATTATAATATATATAGTAAGATGTAACTGCTCATTTTTATACACACTTGTGATTTAGTTTTTGATTTATTAAGTAGGAGAAAAAAATTCTTAATTGTTAATGCCAAAAATAAAGCAGCTAATTCAATAGCTCGGGTTGCAATAAGGACTCAGTGTTATTATGTTAATAAAAAACGGCTCAGGTATTTTACTGAATTGGCCCACTACAGAAACTAAACTTCAAAAGTTCAGGACTTGAGATGGAACAAAGGACAAGTAAACTCAACCATCTTCTGAAAGGATATGCGGTTTGATTGAAGAGACAATTAAAGCATTTACTATTAATGTGAATTAGAAGGGATTGAACGTGTGTTGTATACCTCACAAATTTCTCCCTCTGGTCACCGATGTAGCTTGACTTGTATCCACAATCAAACATTTTGTACAACAGGTCACATAGATATCTTCAAGGCAAAAACAACCAACTAGCATGTGTTATAAATAGCTTGTATGTTAGATAGTATAGAGAGAAAGAATTCCTATATTATTAAAATATAAGAAAATGAAGGAATGGCGACACTTGACAAGTATATGTGTGAAAATAAAATAATATTGTAATTTTCGTAAATAAATTACAAACGGATGTGTTTATTAACAAGTAGATGTGTCTGTTAATAGATAGACATGTCAATTCTATACAAACAGTCACAACTGTTTGTATAGGTGTCTGTTAATAAACAGACATGTCTATTCTATACAAAAAGTCATAACTGTTTGTATAGGTGTCTGTTAATAAACAGATATGTCTATACAAATAGTCACAACTATTTGTATAGGTATCTTTTAATAAACAGACATGTCTATTACATAAACAGTTGTATCTATTGGAGATAGATAGATGTGTCTATCTAGTAAAGGTGCTATGACTTTTCATTCATTATAAATATGGATGAGTTTTTTCAATCCAAATATACTACTTCTACTTCTTCTTCTTTTCTTCTAGTCTCTCTAAATTCAGTTCATATAAAGAGTTCTTAAGGGAAATCTTCAGGAGTTGCTGTCTGCAGATTTCAGGCTTTGTTGTATCCTGGAGGTATATTGCCATAACCTTGCAGCAATCTAGTGGGGGCAATTAATACCTTAAAGATAGTGATTCATCACGCCTCAAAGCCTACTCTACACCCACTGCCACAACAATTTTAAGGTATTAATTGCAATAGAGTCTAAGGCTGTTTCCGTTATGAATCAAGAGTTCGTGAAACTTGATCATTTTAAGGAAAAAATTATGTTCACTGAGAAGGTGAAAGCAGATCAAGAAAAGAAGATGAATTGCCATGCCAAGGTCATATTCTCAATAACTCATCAGATAGGCTATAAGATTTGTTTACCTCTGTCAAGTCTCCAAAGGAAATCTGGAATTCGTTAGAATTCGAATATAATACAGAAAAAAAAGGTATGGATAAATTTCTCATTATGAAATATTTTGAATTCTAAATACTTAATAATATGCCTGTTATGGATAAGTCCATAAGTTACATATCTTTGTTTCAAAGTTTAAGGATTTGAAAGTGGTAGTTCCTAAATCATTGCAATTAGGAGGAATAATAGCACATCATACTTCTAGTTTGAATGATTATAGGAAGAAATTATTGAATGCCACATACGACTTTTCTCTTAAACAGGTTCAGAAATACTTACACATTAAAAAGTTTTAAATGTGATAATTTGTTTTATGTTGATGACATGCTTATAATTAGAAGAAATATAAGGTTATATTATGATGCTAAAGCTCATGGTGAATATGTTAAAGAAAGTAATAAGATTTATGTGCATAAGTCGAAAAACACTTTATGTATACATAAATCCTAATTCATATTGATTATGTCTATCACTAACTAGGTGGGGATATTGTTAAAAATATTAGTGATAGAATAATTTATCTCATTTTGAAAGAGTTATGCCTATTCATTAAAAGGTATCAAAATGAATTATTTATTATCGATAGTTATCTATTGTAAAAGGTATAAGTGAACGGTTGTATATGTTCTAAGAGGTATAAGTGAACAAATATAATTGTTCTAAAAGATACAAAGTGAATGGTTGTATCTGTTCTAAGAGGTATAAGTGAATGGTTGTATCTATTCTAAGAGGTATAAGTGAACAGTTGTATATGTTCTAAGAGGCATAAGTGAACAGAAGTAATTGTTCTAAGATATACAAAGCGAATGATTGTATTTATTCTAAAAGGTGTAAGTGAACAGATATAATTATTCTAATAGATACAAAGTGAATTATTGTATATATTTGAAGAGATGCAAATACTTTATAAATAGCAGTTTGAAACAAAAATTTATTAACTTTTCTTTTTTGTCTCTTCTCTTCATTTTTACCTACAATCAATATTATTATTCTTTAATTTATTCTTGGGAGAATTTTAAAATTACTGTCTAGATTTATATTTTGGTTATTATCCTTGAGGGATCTGCCTAAACTACCTAGCTGTAACATAGTGGGGGTTTTACTCTTTGTTAATTTCATTATATTGAGAGAAGCAAATACTCCATATGATATTTATTGCAAATTGACTGGAAATTTTGGTAGAATAATTACTCAAATTGAGTATACTAATGCTATTGATAGCTTAATATATGCTATGTATTGCACTAGACCTGATATTGCTTTCGCAGTATTTAAATTATCAAGTTATACTAGTAATATTAGTATGAAATACTGGAAAGAAATTTCAAGAGGTTATGGATATTTAGAAAAAGGAATTATAAACTATAGATTATTCTATGATAAATTTCCAATTGTGCTAAAACCGTATAAAAAGTTATATCCATGCAAAAAGTTGTGTCCTTGGCCAAAAGATGTAACTAAATAAAAAGGTGCAATTCTTCTTAATAGTTACATGTATGAAGAGATGAATTTATTGGCCAAAAGGTTGATACATTTTGAGTAGTAAATATAAGAGCCTTACAAGTCATTTGTAAGAAGTGACAAAATGACAAATGAGTATGCATTTGTGTGTATGTGCAAGTTTAGCTTGGTTCTTTATTGTTGGATACTCTCATTTTAAACAAGTTATGGAGCAATTTATTTTTGCAAATAAGGTACATATCTAGACTGTAAATTATTTATGTAGTTCATGTTATAAACATGTGATTATATGGTTAACTAGCGAAACAAATATGGTGGAGATCCTAGAGTTATACAAATGCCAATTGGATAAGTAGTATTAAGAATAATAAGTCAACCTTTGGTTGAGTATCCACTTTAAGTGGAGGTTCTGTTTCTTAGGCATCAAAGAAACAAACTTGTATAACTCATTCTACGGTGAAATCCGAATTTATAACTTTGGCTAATGTTGGTAAAGAAGTAGAATAACTGAGAAACTTGTTATCGGATATTAAGTTGTGGCCACAACCTGTGCCATCTATTTCTTTATATTGTGATAATCAAATCATGATGGTTAAAGCTTCTAGTAAAATATACAATTGAAAGTATATAGATAAGCTTAAGACATGAAAATGTAAGACAATTAATCTCTAATGGTGTTATTACCATGTTTATATTAAATCCTATAATAATCTAGCAAATCCTTTAATAAAAGGGCTCTCGAAAGTTATGATCATAAGTACATGTGCTGATTAGGATTTAGAATATTCCATTAAATTTACTAATGATGGGAACCCTACTTTATAGTATTATTACTAAATAAAGTTTAAAGGGTAACAACAAGTCATTAGTAAATATTGTAATTAAAGTACTTAATGTACTAAGTTAATGGAATGAGGATGAGTATTTATACTCTTAATGAAGTTTAAAATTATTACAAAGGAAACTTCACCTATATGAACATAGGAAGTGGTGCCGCTTCAACAAAAGTGAGAATAACTTTTGTAAATGTTCATGAAAACAGGAGGTAGCACAAGGCCATATTCGTGCTAAAATTTTGGTGAACTTTTTAAGTTGAACTAATTGATTCGTGTGTGTAGTATTTCCGGTTCTATTTAATAGGAATCTAGGTTTAAGCTAAGGCCACCATGATTTCTTTAGAACTTTGAAATACTTACACTAAGGAAAAGTTTAAATCGAAAGATACTTTTCATTATGCATGAAACAATGGGATCTAACAATGCAAGCTAAGTGGGGGATTGTTATAAATAGCTTGTATGTTAGATAGTATAGAGAGAAAGAATTCCTATATTATTAAAATATAAGAAAATGAAGGAATGGCGGCACTTGACAAGTATATGTGTGAAAATAAAATAATATTGTAATTTTCGTAAATAAATTACAAACGGATGTGTTTATTAACAAGTAGATGTGTCTGTTAATAGATAGACATGTCAATTCTATACAAACAAATACAATCGTTTGTATAGGTGTCTGTTAATAAACAGACATGTCTATTCTATACTAAAAGTCATAACTGTTTGTATAGGTGTCTGTTAATAAACAGATATGTCTATACAAATAGTCACAACTATTTGTATAGGTATTTTTTAATAAACAGACATGTCTATTACATAAACAGTTGTATCTATTGGAGATAAATAGATGTGTCTATCTAGTAAAGGTGCTATGACTTTTCATTCATTATAAATATGGATGAGTTTTTTCAATCCAAATATATTACTTCTACTTCTTCTTCTTTTCTTCTAGTCTCTCTAAATTCAGTTCATATAAAGAGTTCTTAAGGGAAATCTTCAGGAGTTGCTGTCTGCAGATTTCAGGCTTTGTTGTATCCTGGAGGTATATTGCCATAACCTTGCAGCAATCTAGTGGGGGCAATTAATACCTTAAAGATAGTGATTCATCACGCCTCAAAGCCTACTCTACACCCACTGCCACAACAGCATGTAGTAATATTTAATCAACAGAAACTTCTGCACAACCAAAAGAAGAAAAGTGTACGATGCTGCATGGAAATCCCTCCAAGGAAAATGCTCAACATATTCATGAAGCATGTAATTCAAAACTCTTTTCAGCAAAATGTCAGGTAATCACAACAAAGTATCAATAGCCTGTAATTCTTTAACAAGAAATTAACTGAGATAATAAAGCTGCAAAAGATTACAGAAATGATTAACATCAGTTTTTTGCTGGTTTCCCTTTTCCTCTCAGTGCTCATCAATGACCAAAATCTGTAGTTTTGCAGACAAAAGCTAGCAACCCTAGTTGCAGCTGATGAAAGTAGCATTTCTTCATTTAGGTTGCTTCTGGTAGATTTTGAATATCTTGAAAAAGGCAAAACCAATAAATCATAAAATATTGATGCTAAAAATTGGTTGACCATTACAAGTATTTCTATGCAGCCCTAGAATTGATAACCGGTTATAGATTAAGAATATCTTAATTAACCCAAGTGCCGACTAATGACATTGCCAGTGCCACTACCATTCCCTCCTGAGATTATAAATCCCAGAAATTACTGCAAACAATTATTTCCTACAAAGAATTCCCAAAAAAGAACAATTTCATTGGGCCTATTATTGTTATTACCCTCAACATTTTATCAAATTATTTGATGGCATTCTGATCCTAGATGATCCCATGCTCAAAATGGCTTCAGCCCCATGATGACATTAACGTTGGCAAAATTCAAAATTTTTTTCAAAAAAAACGCAAAACAATCAGAACCCACGAAAGAATTATACAAGAAAAAATGATAACGAAAAATCAAAAGGCAATAAAAGACTGATACAAAAAATAAAAAAAGGATAGATAGAAGAGATATTGAAACTTAGCTGCAAGATTTCATGGAATGGGAAATGTAAGGAAAATGATTAATGAACTTACCAGTGATATAATGTTTTTTAGCTTCAAATTCCACAATTAATGAACTTTTGAGTTTGCAAAACAGAGAGAGATAATATGCCTCTGCGAGGAAGAGATGCGAAGCGAGAGAATAGAATGACGGAGAGGGAAGGAGAGAGAGAGAGGAGGGAGGATATTGGAGAACTAAACCGTTATAACGGTCACACAACACTTACATATGCCGAATATTTTTTTGTAATACATAAGACATGAGTTAATTAAAAAAATCCATCAAACTGATTAATTTAAAATTTTAATTTAATTTAATGATTTAATTAATGCTTATATAAATGAATGATTTGTATGTATATTGGAAGCTTTATATGTATATTGTCTATTCAATAATAAATAATTATTATATCTCCTAAATATATATATATGGGCACTCAAAAAAAATTTCAAAAATGAAATGAGTAATTTAAAAATTAGTATTTTAAATATATCAAAAAATTTTACCAATTTATTTGTTTTCAGGTGAAATAAATTAGTTTTCATTCTGTTAATAAAATGGTATATCTCTGTTTAAATTTAATCTAATTTATTATTAATTACTAAAATATTTTTAATTATATTTTTAAATAAAAATAATTAAATTTCTTAAAGTTTTATTTTGTAAACAAAATAGTTCAAACATCTAAATTTTGTATTTAAATAATTTTATATTTTATATTTAAAATATAATAAATATAATTTTTTTTATTAATATGTTCTTTATGTATCATGTCTTATATTCTTAAGAGCAATTGTGCTAAAATACTTGCATCAACCATAAACGTAATTTTATATTAGTGTCTATAATTTATATTACTGTAAGATGTAATTAATTGGAGGCATGGAGCTGAATTATTAATTCCATGGTATAATCTTAAAAAAATAATAATAATAATATGTTTTTTTAGAAATGAATTTAATTAAATTTAAATAAAATTTTATTTTGTTTAAATTTAATATGGATAGTTTTTAACTGTACCTAATTAAGTTTAATTGGGTCACATAGGCTTAAAAAAGCCTAATCAGGAATTTTAAAATAAGAAAATATTTTTTTCTCTATACATCTCCCATACAAACACTCTTTCCCCCTTTAGCTCCACTCTCTTTCTCACTCGCTATTGGTGCCACACTCTTTTCCTCTCATCCTATTAGTTGAAACACTTCGTCTATATCTCAGTCTCATCAAAATTCTGTAATTCTAGTTGTTTAAGTTATCTGAACTTTATCACATCTCTATCCCAAAACTCTATAAATACCCTATTGGAGAAGGGAAGAAGTTTTTTGTTCTTTTTTCTTGCGATATTTCTTAAAGGTTAATTCTTTTATTTTCTTTTAAAGATCTATGCCATGTAATATTTAATTCTATGTTCCTTGTTTTTAATTTATTTTGTATGTTCATATAGATCATATAATAATGTTTAATTTGATGGGATACACAACTCTGTACATGTTCAGTTTTCTGTCTCTCATATTTTTATTATTTTTTGTTATTTTTTGAATTTGTAAAAAATTTGAAAAAAATTATATTCATATTCTACACGAAATTCTATTAATTTTAGGCTTAATAATCACTAAAAGAGTTTTAATATTTTACAAGTTATGGCTATTTGAAGTTAGGGTTATAAATATCCTACTGGAGAAGGGAAGAAGGGAGGAGGAGGAGAAGACAAAAAAAGAAAGAAAAAAAAAAGAAAAAAAATTTAAAGAGATAAATAGTCTTTTTTTTTCTTCTTTTTTTTTGTGATATTTCTTAAAAGTTAGTTCTTTTATTTTCTTTTTAAGATCTATGCCATGTAATGTTTAATTCTATGTTCCTTGTTTTTAATTTATTTTGTATGTTGATATAGATCATGTAATAATGTTTAATTTAAGGGGATACACAATTCTGCACATGTTTAGTTTTGTGTCTCTCATATTTTTATTATTTTTTGAATTTGCAAAAAATTTGAAAAATTTATATTCATATTCTATACGAAATTCTATTAATTTTAGGCTCAAGAATTAATAAAAAAGTTTTAATATTTTACAAGTTATGACTGTTTGAAATTAAGATTTCTGTAAAATCTAATTTGCAAGATGCCAGACTTATGGAGCCCATATCTCCCTTGTTTCTTAATATTTTTACGTAAATCTGATGTCTAAAATTAAGTTTGGAATCTTGTGAATATTTTCCAATTAGTTTTGCATTCATATCTGTTATGGTTGGTGAGTTATGAATTTTATAAAAAAGTAGTACGATTCTGTCATTAGGAAAATTTACGATTTGCTTAGATTATTTGGCTAGGGTTTTATTTAATTTATGAATTTCATAATATTGTATGATGTTTTCGCTGTCTTCTGTAATTTTTTCATGATTTTTAAGCGTGTCTAACTAATTTTCAAAAATCAAATTTCTTGCTACTATCAATCTGCCAGAATCTGAGAATTATATATTTATGTATGTTCTTGTGTGTTCTTGAGTTCTAATTGATATTTGATTTATTTTTCTAAATTCTCTTAATTCAAGAAGTGTTATGAAGTATTTAAATCATATTAAAAGGTTTGGACCTTTAGATAGTTGTAACTAATTAGAAATTTTAACCCTTTAGGAGACTAGAGTTAAAATCTAATATTAATTGTTATTAGTATTTTCTTATTTTCTTTAGTTTTTTTACTTTTTAGTTCTTTATTTTTATTATAAATAAAATTGGTAAGTAGCCTTAAGGTAAATACCAAAGAGGCATTTGCGTGGCTCTTACATAGAGCTAAACAGGAGTAAGCCAGGAATATCATTGCCATACTAGAAGAGACGATCCTTTTTTAAAGGTAGCTTATCCCAATGACAACTGCAATTACTAACAAGTAATCCTAAATTCCTAGAATAACCATTGTCATAAAATTGTAGTCATAATAAAATTTTTATTTAGTAAATTAAAATTAACTTTATTTTTAATTTAACTGACTTTTACATGTAATTAATTTAAATAAATACTTTGTAAATTAAAATTAATCTTATTTGTAAATTAAACTAACATTGGCATGTAAAATAAATTTAATTTAATACTTGGTAATTGTAAAATAAATTTACATGTTAGAAATCTTTATTAGGTTGTAATTGTTTGGGCCTTATGTGATATTAGAATAAATTATTCGTCTACATAATTAATTTAGTTTAATTATCCTTAGGGTAACTCAATGAAATATTAATTAATTATGTTAAATAGAAACTTAAGGTTATGTGAAATTGAATTTATTTGTAAATTAAATTCTCAATAATAAATTAATTTTAGTCATCCGGTAAATATCATTTAAATAATTAGCAACCCCATAAATAGAAATTACTGGTGCATGAAAATTATTTGTAAACAATAACCTTTTTGTGAATTACTTGCGTGTGTAGGATTAAAATTACATTTTTTAGGATAAAGTTTAATAAATGAATAATAAACAAGACTTATAAAAATATTAGTAGAGGACTGGCACTTGAATTAACGAGGTTAGACCAGGTGCAAGAGATGTCTAGCACTTTCTCTTTATGTATCCACTATTCCAAACCTAGACATTGGGTTATGGTAATGACGACTGTCTGCAAGGAGTAAGTTGACATCCATGACTCTCGGAAGAAACACAGAATATGTCCCAATTATTACCTAGGTGGTGACTCTGTCTATCTATGCCTTCGTGGCATAAATACTTAGTGCCGTGGTAGTGTTATGGGAAGACGGTACTTACCAGTAGTTTAATTCTATCAGGATTGTATGAAGTGCATATCTAGAAAATATTGTCTAAGGATGTGGTACTTAAATGAGACCATTGTAACTCTACTATCTTTTCTGGGCATTACTTGATTCATTTTATATAATTCTAGTGGATGATATTTCGGCTCACGCCCCCGCCTTTATAGTGTCTATAATTTATAGACCAATTTAATATGTGTAAATGCGATAATACACATTTAAAATTAGACAGATTAATGTAATTTTATCACAATGTTTTATAATTTATAGCAAAAATCTTAGAGATAAATATTATATTAATCAAATTAATAAATTGCATAATTTAATACTTTTTCTTTACATAATTTTGCGAAAAATTATCCAATCACAATAATTTAATATAAATATATATATATATATATATATATATATATATATATAATAATTTTAATCATTATAATTTAATATATATTTTATCATACTTGCATATATTTAATAAGTTTATAAATTATAAATACATTTACAATACTATATAAATATTTTAACATAATTATTTTTTTTAACATAACCATTCTTTAAAATTTAAGATACGATAAATGTTAATTAAAAATATATTTATTATATTTTACACATAATATGCAATATTTTAAATATAAAATATAAAACTATTTAAATATAAAATTTTATTATTTTATTAGGAAAAAATTGAGAGACATAATTATTTTAAATTGAAAATAGAATTAAAATTATTTTGATCATTTAGCCAGCAGTCAACCGTAAATTAGACCAAAATTGCTTGGGGGGATATTTTGTTGACAGAATAAAAAATTGAAAACTCACTCTTTTCATATTGAAATAGAGGGACTGGCTTGTGAGTTTTGAAATTCCTCATCAAAGATTAACTTATAAATTATCTAAATTTAGGAAAAAATTTTACGTAGATTCAGTCTATCACAAATTCAAAATACAAATATGTAAGACTTATACATTTAATAGATGGTCCCACAATATTAATCTTAGTATTAAGTCAACTAACAATTTATTCATCTACATGAACATTTACCTGCCAAATTGCATATTATCTATAAAAGAGACGTTCGATGGTTGACTTCATTTTGTTTGCAGTTTACCCGAAAACTTTGCTGACTTCATATTTGTAGGTAAGTCTTTGCCCATTTCATAAGTAACAGCGCTAAAATTTCTCCATTTCACACAGGGTTATCTTGGAATTATAAGCAAAATCATGACTTTGAATGGATGATAGTGGACTTTGAATTGATGATATATAATGGAAAAGAGTATATAATTAAATGCATTTTGTATAACCAAGTTAATTAATTAAAACGAGCATATCATTATCAATGGAAGCAATGCATTTTCATCTCCTAGCCTTTGTTTTCTGGTGTCTGAGCATGAGAACTGGAATCGGATACAATTCCAATTCCAGTGTAGGAGAAGTTCAAGTCATGTGCATAGAGAGGGAGAAGCAAGCTCTTCTCAAGTTCAAAGATGGCCTTGTGGATTATGCTAATGAGCTTTCTTCATGGGGTAGCAAAGAAGAGAATTGCTGCAAATGGAGTAGGGTTCGGTGCAACCAAAGTTCTGGTCATGTTTCTGCGCTTGACTTTCGTCCTGTGGTCAAGAATGAGTATGGAGGGACCTCATGGACACCCTTCAGAGGGGAGATAAGATCTTCATTAGTGGAACTGCAGCAGTTGACATATTTGGACCTGAGTTTGTTTCAGGGAAGTGAAATCTCCATCCCAAAGTTCATTGGTTCATTAAAGAACTTGAGATATCTGAACTTTTCTGGGTGCGAATTTGTCGGAACCATTCCTGATCAGCTTGGAAATCTCTCAAGGTTGGTTTCTCTTGATCTCAGCAAAAATAATTTTGACAAAGTTGAAAGCCTTATGTTCCTTTCTCATCTACCTGCTTTGGAGAATCTTGACATGAGAAATACCAATCTTAGTCAGGCAACAGATTGGTTGCAAGCAATTAATTTGCTCCCTTCTCTGACGAACATGTATTTGAGTGGATGTGAGCTATCTCTAAATATTCTTCCACCTCCATCTCTTGTCAATTCCTCTAGATCACTTGTTGTCATTGATCTTTCTTCCAACAATTTGGTATCTTCAATCTTCCCTGGCTTGTTCATCGCTAACCATAGCCTTCCTGCTCTTAAACACATTAATCTTGCTTTTAACGACCTTGAAGGTGAAATTCCAAGAACATTTGGGAATCTCTCTAGCTTGGAAACAATGGATTTATCTCAGAATGGTCTAACTGGAGAGCTACCAGATATGAAGAATTCTTCGTCAATCAGAGAAATATATCTGTCCGGCAATAAACTAAATGGGAGTTTAACTACAAGTATCGGGCTGCTTTCCAACCTTGAAATTTTGGATCTCTCCTCTAATTTCATGGATGGTATTATTTCAGATATCCACTTTCTGAACCTCTCCAAATTATGGTACTTGGATATTTCTTTAAATTCTTTGACACTGAACTTCAGCCCAAACTGGGTTCCCCCTTTTCAGCTTATCACTTTAAAAATGAGCTCTTGCAAGTTGGGGCCCCATTTTCCTCAATGGCTTCAAGTGCAAAAGAGGATTTTTCACCTTGACATCTCCAATGCAGGAATTTCAGATCCTATCAGTGATTGGTTTTGGGATCTTCCTCTCAAACTTGGCTACTTGAATCTCTCCTCCAACCAATTCAGTGGTGAGGTGCAGAAATTGTCATCAATATTAGGTAGTATGTCTGCTGTTGATCTCAGTTCTAACCATTTTCATGGCTCACTACCACTACTTCCACCTAGTACAACAATCTTGGATCTCTCCAAAAATATGTTTTCTGGAACTACATCCAACTTATGTTCAATAACAGGTCACAAACTGAACTATCTTGACCTTTCTGATAATTTTCTATCAGGAGAACTTCCTGATTGTTGGATGCATTGGAGATATCTAGGAATCATTAATTTGGCTAACAATAATTTTTCTGGTACCATCCCTGCCTCATTTGGGCTGCTTCCAGTTGAAACATTATCTTTAAGAAACAATAGCTTCTCTGGAGAATTGCCTCCAGCCTTAGGTAATTGCACAGCTCTAGAACTTCTAGACCTTGGAGAGAATAGATTATCTGGTGAAGTACCAGAATGGATAGGGGAGAATCTTTCAAGTCTGATCGTTCTTCGTCTTCGATCAAATCACTTTATTGGAACCATACCTTTGCACCTATGCTATCTAGATTCTCTTCAAATATTGGACCTGTCCCGCAACAATATTTCAGGAAGTATACCAGAGTGCCTAAGCAATTTCACTGCCATGGCTTTAGAGCGGCGCACAGCTGAAATGAGTTATACGTATTCTTCCAATATTGAGGATCACTCTTGGGGTAGTGAATGGAAAATTACTGAGCAATACATAGCCAAACTCATGGTTGTCTGGAAAGGAATAGAGCTGGAGTTCGGAAAAAATCTTGGTCTTGTTAAGAGCATTGATCTTTCAAGAAATAATCTGAGTGGAGAAATCCCTGGTGGAATAACAGTTCTTATTGGCTTGGTTTCACTAAATTTCTCACATAACCAATTGACTGGAAATATTCCTCCAAGAATCGGCCACTTGAAATTGTTAGAATCTCTTGATCTGTCTACAAATCAACTTTCCGGCAGACTTCCTGAGGGCCTTAGTGACTTAAATTTTCTGAGTCGCCTAAACTTGTCATATAACAACTTCTCTGGCAAAATTCCAAGGAGCACTCAACTACAGAGCTTTGATGATACTTCATTTAAAGGAAATCCAGGACTTTGTGGTGAACCACTTCCAAATAGGTGCCCTGGAGAACAAGCTGCGAGTCCACCCATTAATGGAGGCAGCGAAAACGCTGACAAGCAAGTAGGCAAGGATGAGATTATAACCTCAGGATTTTTCATAAGCATGGGAATAGGGTTTGCTACAGGGTTTTGGGGAGTTTGTTGCAGTTTATTGCTTTACGGGCCTTGGAGACATGCCTACTTTCAGTTCTTGGACACAGTAGGAAGTTGGCTATACGTAAGAGCTGTAATGAGTGTAGCTAAACTGCAAAGCATGCTCTGAAACCTGAAGTCAAGTCTCTCTGTGTTAATTGTTTCCCTTTTTTTTATCTTTTCTTTTTTCCCCATTATCCTTGTGTTATAGAGTTCTAGGCTCCTAACATATGTGTTAGCACAGATTTCATGGATATATAGTATAATAATCAACGTAATTTAATCAAATTTTCTATTAAAATTTAATAAAAAATTTGATTATATTGATGTTTGCTTGTAATCATAAGTCTCTGTCACAGAGGTATGAACCCCATCCCCAAGGTCTTCAAGTTTTAACTTTATATAAGAGAAAGAGACCTGTGGCTGTGCAGTTACCATGGGACAGGGCAATTCTCTGCACAAACCTTTGCTTGCAGGGCAAAACAATAGACTTGAGGTTGAGATGAACATTAATTTCTCAGGCCCATCTGGCCCATTAACCAATACAATTGTGCTCAGCTCATCTCAACTCAGTTAATAAACAGGTTAAATTTAAAATTCCTGAAAATAAACCAGTCAAGTGAAAGCTTGATTTATCTCATAACATTTATAGTCATACAACTACTCATAAAATGGATAACATTATATATTCGCATTTTTAATCAAAATTTTATTCCTAAGATTAAACCATAAGAAAGATCTTTTATTGATTAATCTTATTATTTTAATGAGAATAATAACTATCTTTAACATAAAAATAATTTATTATAATATATAAAAATTTATTTATGATATTAATAATTTAATAAAATAAATAAAAAGTAAACAACAACGATGCTAGCCATGTTATTGGGTCCATATTCAATAATTGAATATTTTCCTTTTAATACAATTTATCAGGATTTTAGATATTGATAATCTTATTACTTTTTTAATATAAGAAATCAAAAAACTCAAATCTTGATAATTTTATTTTTAAATAAATTAATAAATGTTAAAGAAATTGTCATTCTATCCTCTAGTTTAAGATTTTTTTGACTCTTTATATTTTAAAGATAGAAAAAAAAAATTAATCAGTTTAATTTTAATTAATAATTCTATTTATTATTATTATTATTATTATTATTATTATTATTATTATTATTATTATTATTATTATATATACACACTACCACACTATCATACATAGTATGGGTATTCTATTAGAATATTTAATGAGTTTATAAATTATAAGTACGGACTTAAAATATGTTTACAATACTATAGAAATATCTTAACATTATCCTTTTTAAAAATTTAAAATACTATATATGTAAATAAAAAAAATTGTATTTGTTATATTGTAGACATAATATATAATATTTTAAAAATAAAATATAAAATATATAACTATTTAAATACAAATTTCGAATAGAATGATTATTTTGTTGGAAAAAAAATTTGAGAGACATAATTATTTTAAATTGAATATAAGGTTTTAGTCTTTTAGCTTATAGTGAATAGTAAATTGGATTAACATTGCAAGGAGAAATTATTTTGTTACATAATCAAATTTCGGAAATTAACTTGTTTCATAATGAAATAGAGAGACTAACTCATGGGTTTTGACATACCTCATAAGGGATTAACTTATAAATTACCCAAAAAGAAACTTAAGAAGTTTTCTACCTTCTAATTATATTGCAGAGTCTAACTATTAATTTAGTGGTGGAGGAAAATCTAAATTTATTCAGTATTAAGCATACTTATTAAATTTGGATTGAATTGATTAGTTAAACCAATTAATCGATAAATCAGTCTTTAAATTAGTCTGAGTTTATAATTAAACTAGATAAAAAAACGACCCAGCATAACTTGATGGACTCGACAATTGAACCGGTGTGATCCGATTGATCAGCCGGTTCAATTATTCAATAGAATGTAAAATTAAAATCAATTTAGTTAACTTGATAACCATGCATTTTTTATTTTAATATATTTATTTTTTAATATATACTTAATATTTCATAAATATTGAAAAGAAAATTATATATTTATAAAAAATTTTATGCATTATATTACTTAAATATTTTTATATAAAATTTAAAAACACTATTAAAATTTATTAAATATAACTTAATAAATGTTAAAATTTTATTTTAAATAATTAAAATTTAATTAATTATATTTATTTATATTAATAGAAATTATATTTAATTAATTTTAATTAATTTATATATTTGACTTAGTGATTGAATAATTGACTCACTAACTCAACCATTGATTCATTCATTCAATTCCTTTACCTTCCAAGATGGATTTAATAATATTGGTATTAAGATAATTTTTATCAATATGTCCGATTTCACCGTGATTATAATTTTTTCTCACACATATAATATTTTTTTATTCACCCAATTTTAGCAAAAAGCACTTAGATTGTTCAAAAAAAAAAAAAAAAGACTGTAAGTGGTATTCTGTAGTTTTTTTTTTTTTTTTTAAGAAGCCATGAAGGCTTTGCAAGGGTTGGATTTGCATACTGATAAGCAAGCTTAGCTAAAACTGTGAGCAACTTCATTATTTTCTATGCGAGCTCAAGAAACTGAAACATCAGCTGATTGCTGAAGCAGAACACGGCAAATCTTGGATAATAGCGCCAAACTCAAACGAGTCTTCTTTGGCATTACTGATGGCGCCAGCTACTTTTTGAGCATTAGTCTCTATGATCACTTTCGAATAATTAGCTTGGAGCAGCCAATGAAGGGCCGAGCGAACACAAACGCTTTCTGCAACACGAGAGCACTGCACTCCATCAAAAACACCGACAAAGCTTGGATCTGTAGTTTAGATCCTAGCATAAATGGCAATATGTGGCACATTTAATTATTGATTACACAGTATTATACGTCTATGACAAAGACTTATGATTACAAGCAAACATCCTTAGATAATTATACTATATATCCAAGAAAGCTGTGCGACATACATGTTTAGGAACCTAGAACTCTATGACAAAAGGATAATGGGGAAAAAAGAAAAAGAAAAAGAAGGAAACAATTAACACAGAGAGAGACTTGCTTTCAGGGTTTCAAAGCATCCTTTGTAGTTTTGCTATACTAATTACAGCTCTTACATATAGCCAGCTTCCTACCCTGTCCAAGAAGTGAAAGTAGGCATGTCTCCAAGGCCTGTAAAGCAATAAACTGCAACAAACTCCCCAAAATCCTGTAGCAAACCCCACTCCCATGCTTATGTAAAATCCTGAGGTTATAATCTCACGTTTGCCTACTCGCTTGTCAGTGTTTTCGCTGCCTCTGTTGATGGACGGTCTTGCAACTTTTTCTCCAGGGCACCTATTTGGAAGTGGTTCACCACAAAGTCCTGCATTTCCTTTGAATGAAGTATTATCAAAGCTCTGTAGTTGAGTGCTCCTTGGAATTTGGCCAGAGAAGTTGTTATATGACAAGTTTAGATAACTAAGAAAATTCAAGTCACCAAGGCCCTCAGGAAGCTTACCAGAAAGATGATTTGCAGACAGGTCAAGTGATTCTAATAAGTTCAAGTGGCCGATGCTGTGAGGAATGACTCCAGTCAATTGGTTATTTGATAAGTTTAGCGAAAGCAAGCCTACAAGGCGTGTAATTTCACCAGGGATTTTTCCACTGAAGTTATTGCTTGAAAAATCAATGCATTTGACAAGGCCAAGAGTATTTCCATACTCACGTTCTGTTCCTTTCCATAAAATCATCACAATGTTCACATATGGCACATCTTTATACCATCCTTTTGTGGTCCAAGGATCTAGAAGGTAAGAATATGAATTATCGAAGATTTCAACTGTACCACTATTGCTTGCCATGGCAGTGAAGTTACTCAGGCACTGTGGTATTCCTCCTGATATGCTATTATTGGATAGGTCCAATATTTGCAAAGAAGTTAGATGGCATAGTTGCAAATGTAGACTTCCATAAATCCGATTTGATCTTAGACGTAGAACAATCAGACTTGGAAGATTTTCCCCTATCCATGCTGGTATTGTACCAAACAATCTATTCTCCCCCACATCTAGAAATTTAAGACCAGTACAATTACTTAGGGATGGTGGCAATTCTCCAGAGAAACAGTTGTTTCTTAATTGCAATGCTTCGATTGGAAGAAGCGCAAGTGAGGCAGGGATACTCCCAGAAAAGTTATTATTTGCCAAATTAAGGATGCCCAACTTTTTCCAATTTGTCCAACAATCAGGAAGTTCTCCTGAGAGAGAGTTGTCAGAAACGTCAAGATTGTTCAAATACTCCCCTGATATTGAACATAAGTTGGATGCATTTCTAGAAAACCTATTTCCGGAGAGATTCAATACCGTTATATTAGGTGGAAGCGGTGGTTTTGAGCCATGAAAGCAGTTGGAACTCATGTCTATTGCAGAAAAATTATCAACTATGAATGGCAATTTCTGCACTTCGCCACAGATTAGATTTCCAGAGAGATTCAAGTACATCAAAATAGGTGGAAGTTCCCAAAACCAATCACTGATGCCATCTGAAATTCGGGAATTAGAGATATCAAGGTGAATGATTCTCTTTTGTGTCTGCAGCCATTGTGGAAAATGAGGCTCTAGCTGTTTGCAAGAGCTCATTATTAAGATGTCAAGCTGAAAAGGAGGAACCCAATATGAGCTTAAGTTCAAAGTAAATGAATTTAAAGAAATATCCAAATGCCTTAATTTGGAGAGGGTCAAAAAGTGGATATCTGAGATAACACCATTCATGGAATTTGAGGAGATATCCATAACTTCAAGATTGGAAAGTAGGTCTGTACTTTCTGTCAAACTCCCATTTAGTTTGTTCATTGGAAGACGCAGCTCTTTGATGAATGAAAAATTACTCAGATTGGGCACCTCTCCTGTTAGATTGTTCCAAGATAAATCCAGTGTTTCCAAACTAAAAGGATTTCCCAAGGAAATTGGTATCCTACCCTCAAGGTGATTAAAGGCAAGATTAAGATGTTGAAGAGCAATCATATTTCCAAAAGTATCTGGAATTTGGCCTTGTAACTGGTTTAATTCAAGGTTTAGAGAAAGGAGGCTATTGTTGAAGTTCAACAACCAAGGGAAGATTGAAGACGAAAACTCGTTGACACAAAAATCAATTATTGCAAGAGACTTGGAGGAATTGGCAAGAGATAGAGGTGGAGGAATCACCACAGAGAGCCCACATCCACTCAAATGCAAGTTGAGCAGAGAATGAAGCATATTAATTGCTCGCAACCAATCTGTTGTCTGACGGAGATTTGTGTATCTCATTTCAAGATGCTTCAAAGCGGGAAGATGAGAAAGGAACATAAGACTTTCAACTTTGTCAAAATTATTGAAGCTGAGATCAAGAGAAACCAACCTTGTAAGATTTCCAAGCTGATAAGGAATGGTTCCGATAAAATTGCACCCAGAAAAGTTGAGATATCTCAAGTTTGTCAATGAACCAATGAACTTGGGGATGGAGGTTTCACTTCCCTCGAACAGACTCAGGTCCAAGTATGTCAAATATTGCAGCTCAAGCAATGAAGATCCTATTTCCCCTTTGAAAGGCATGTAAGATAATGATATCCCATTAGGATTATAAACGATTGTAGGGCGGAGGTCAAGCCCATAAACATGGCCAGAATTTTTGTTGCACCTAACTCCTCTCCATTTACAGCAATCTTCTTCTTGGTTCCCCCATAAGCAGAGCTGATTATCCTCATCCACAAGGCCATCTTTGAACTTGAGAAGAGCTTGTTCTCCTTCTCCACGCACATGACTTTGAACTTTTTCACAGCATTAGAACTTGTGTTGTGTCCAACTGCACTGCTCATGCACAGAAACCCAAAAACAAAGACAATTATAAGTCGGTGATATGTGCCTTCCATGATTATGAAGATAGTTTGAAACAAAGAGAGAGATCAAATAAATTGTATCATATAGATATGCCAAGCAATATGCAGTTGGATAGGTTATCCCTACTATTTTGTCGCTGTGGCCATTTATTACTGCTAATCAAAGTCTTGTTTAGACCTCAAAGTAAACGCAAGGTGAATTATATTTTCAAAGGTGCATCTATCTATATAAATAAATATAAATCCATATCTATTTTATTATATATAAATGTATAGGGGAGTAGAACATTGATGTTGCTTAAATTGTACTTCATTTTAAAATTAATTATAATTATATTTTTATTATTTAAATTAATTTTAAAATTTATATAAATTTAAAATTTTTAATTTTAGAGTTAATATAAATTTAAAATTTTTTATCCTATTTATATTTAACTTTAATTAAATATAAAATTTTATAAAAAAATAATTAATTAAAATAAAAAATTAATAAATAAAAAATATAATTTAATTGTATTGCAATATTAAGTAAAATACTTTATTAGTATCCAATTTTTCAAATTAATTTTTACAATTAGTTATATATATATATATGAAAAATTAAAATAAAATATATGCAAATCAAACTTTTTTTTTTTAAAGAAAAGCAAAATAATAGAGCTTAAATAAATTAATTCAATGAACTAATTTGTATTTATTATTAATTTATTTTAATTTTTAAATATTTTCACCTATTTATATTTTTAAAACTTATTATTATATTTTTTTATTATTTTATATTTATAATTATAATTAGGTTAATATTCTATATTACTAATATAAAACATAACTTTTATAAAAATATAATTGAATAAAAAAATAATTTTTAAATTGAAAATTATTTTTATTTATATAATTAATTAAATTGACATTAAAATTAATATTTTAATTTAGATATTAAAAATTATATAAAAAATTAAATTATGAGTTTTCATAATGAATATAATAATGAGCAACACATATTTTACAAAAAAAAACTAGTTTATATATAAAGCAGAAATGTATTCCCAATAATTTAATCTGTGTCATTCTCTTTTATAATATTGTCACGTGACTAATATATAGCATTTTTCTTTATAGTATTGTCACATGACATTCTCTATTAAATATAAGTTATAAATTATTTAATGGTTACCTGTTGATATTATAATAAGTCGTCATTAATTATTATAAGATAATTTACAATATATATATATATATATATATATATATATATATATTATGAAATTTTTAATAAAAAATTTTGGGAGATAAAAGTAATAAAAATAAAATTTACCCAATAGTCTAACACATGGCATTCTTATTTATGATATTGCCACGTATTAATCACGTGGTTAATAAATAGTATTCTCTATTATATGTAAATTATAAATCAATTAATAATTACCTTATTAATACTATAATAAGTAATTGTTATTATAAAATAATTTATAATATATTGACATATATTATATATATATATATATATATATATATATATATATATATGAAATTTTTACTAAAAAGTTTGAAAAATAAAAGTAATAAAAATAAAATTTAAAATAATTAATAAAATTTTACAATATTATATTATTTTTACATATTAAAATTAAAAAATATATATAAATTAAAATTATTAATAACCACATGCATTAATACATACAATTTCATAATAAATATAATAAGAAAATTAAGAGTTATAGTTATAAACGAAATTTACCTTTTCATTTCTCACTATAAATAAATTATGTACTTAATTTATTATAATAAAAAATTTATGACAATTATTATAATTTAATTAATATTAGGAAAACTAAGAGTTATAGTTATAAACTATATAAATCAATATAACACATTAAAAATCAAATTAATCACCTTTTAATATAAATAAAAGATATAATATCTAATTTAAATTTTCTTTTAAACCTACCAAATGATAGTTTAGTAGCTAAAATATTAGAAAAATAGTAAATAATTTACATAAATATCACTAATCGTAATTTTTATAAATTTATTTACATATATTTTACTGATATTTTATCTTTATTTTTTATTTTTATTTTCAACTCATATTTATTTTTTTATATTTATTTTCTTTATATTTTCCAGATTGTTTTAACAAAAATTTTAAATAAATTAAATATCAATATAAGAAACATTTTACAATCATATTTTTATTCAATTAATTAATTAATATATCAATAATAATCTTATTCCCGCTAAGTGTTGGCAACAGTTTAGTGGTTGCATGATTTGAGCAAACTGAAAAACAGGGCATACAGGGACACAGTGACACAGTTTGATGTGACAGATAGTCCAGCCATATAATCAATCACCTTGTCCTCAAGGTCTGCTAGTTCTAACTTTACATGAGACAAGAGAACCTGGCTGTGCAGTTACCGTGGGATGAGGCAATTCTCTACAGAAACCTTTGCTTGCAGGGCAAAACAGAAGACTTGAGGTTGAGATCAACATTAATTTCTCAGGCCCATCTGGCCCATTAACCAATATTATTGTGCTCAGCTAATCTCAACTCTTTTAATAAATAAGTTAAATTTATAATTCCTGAAAATAAACAAGCCAGGTGAAAACTTGATTCATCTCATGTCATTTATAGTCATGCAACTCTTACAAAAAATGGATAACATTATATATTCACATTTTTAATCGAAATTTTATTCCTAAGATTAAACTAAAAGAAAGATCTTTTCTTGATTAATCTTATTATTTTAATGAGAATAATATCTATCTTTAATATAAAAATAATTTATTATAATATATGAAAAATTATTTATAATATTAATAATTTAATAAAATAAATAAATAAATAACAACTATGCTAACCATGTTATTGGGTTTTTTTCTTTGGGTGGTCATAGGTGGGATTTAAATTTGGAGTTTATTCAATAGGACTTGTAAAAAGGATCATAGAATCGAAAAGTAAGAGAAGAGCATCAGATGGATTATATGACTATCACTCTGAAGGCTAAATTAGTTATGAAAATTAGACTGATAACTTGAGTAGTGTGCATAGCTAATGGCCCTTATATTGACATTTGATGTGAATTGTTATTAGGATTAAGAGTTTTTTTATTGAGTATAACTAGGAGTTTATTTTGCTAGTTGAGTTCTCAAACAGATAGGATTATGATTATAGTGATATCCTGGAATCTTTATTCTTAAAAGTGATATGGACATCGGTAGTATAATTAGACGAATAACTCACTTGTATGAGTGTTTAGGTATCATCTGGTTTGAACTACTTATTACTCATTTACTTGGTTATTTGTTACTTGTTCTATGATATTATTTTAGTGGTTGTGATATTACCGATCAACATACTCAATTTTATCAAATTTTTTATTTTTTTATATAAATAATTAATTTTATTTATAAAAAAAATATAATGTATTGATTTGTAATTCATTTCTACATTCTTTCTGTTAATTAATGAAATATTTCCCTTTTATAAAGAAAATGCTCATATATATTTATTTTCCTTGAAGAAAAATACCAAAATTTTTAAATAATTTAATATTAAAATACAGATTTTTTTTTCAAAACAAGATTAAATAAATTATAATACTATTTGTGCTGTACAACATGTTGCATTCAACTTTACTTTAATTGAAAGTGAAATTTAAATCATTTAGAAATAGAAAATTAGAAAACTTATCCCTAACAGAGGGCAACCATTAGTGATAGATGGGATTGAAAGCCTTTTTATGTATTTGAAATGAAAAAGCAATTAATTAAATCATTAGTGGTGTCAATTTGAAATACAGAAAAGGTTATGGATTACTTAACCAATTCAGTTTACATTTTTTAATTAAAAAGAATGCATTGTCTTTTCATTACTATATAAAAAGTAGTTTCCCACTTTATTTATCATTTTAAAAGTAGAAAGCTTTAAAAAAAAAAATTGGAAAGTTGTTTGATTACACAAGAGTAATTTTTTTTAATGCAAAATGAAGTATCAAAATATATCTTTAAATTTATTTAGATTAAAAAAAATAATTTCAATTATTTAATAAATTAATTAACTCAAAATTACTCTTAATTATTGATACTACTGTAGATTGCTTGAAATCAATAACAAAGTGAGATCAATGATCTTTTAGCAGTCATTCTAGTACTCAAATTAGTAAAGGCTTTGGGAATAATAACAATGAAAGAGTATTTTTAATATAATATGGAAAAATATATAATATATATTTATAAAATAAATAACTTAAATTAGTTATTTTACTATTTTTCAAAATGATTTAATGTAATTTTCAAAATACTAAATATATGCTAAATTAAGTAGAGAACTAATAAAAAATAAAAAATAAAGACATCCTTCTTAAGATATTTGGAATATGAAAAATAACATTGTTAATAGAGATGGTCATAGATAAGGTTTTTACGAGTACCTGATTCGATTAAAACTTAGTAGGATGAGTTTGGATAATGTGTAATTGAATTTGAAATGAGTTTAAATTTTACATGTTGGGTATTTATTATCTAAACTTGTTTATATAAATATTTAATTAAATATAAAATATATATTTTTTATAATAATATTTATAAATTTTTATATATTGTATTTTATATAAAATAAAATTTAAATATTTTATGGAATTATTAAAATTTTAATTAAAATGTATAAAATTAAACGAATTTGAGTATTTTTTAGACAGTAATAATCGGATTTTAGATAAATTCAAGTAGTTAAAAATAAATTTTAATTAAATTTATGATAAGTTTGAGTTTTAAAAATATTAATTAGGTTCGAATTAGGTAAGGTGATTTTTATGATTATCCTATCTATTACCGACTCTAATTATAAATTTTTTTTAGTGGAGCATTACTATTCAAAATTTCAAATCATACTATATATAGCTAATTAAGTCCCCTTTTTACTCAAGCATAGATCATTCACTATTAAAATTAGCTAATAACATTTTATGCATATTAATTATTGTTATAATATTGCCATCATGATTTTATTTTTTTAAGGGGTTAAAACTCTTATTGGCCTTTGGTTTATGATAGAAGGGCCCTATAAATTATGAAAGCACATGCACAACAATACATGTTCATGCTATGCATGATAAAGCCAGAAAGTTCAAACAATATAATACAAAACATGCATCAATGGATTTTAACAAATATACAGTGATTCAATCTGAAACCTCATCTTCCTGTTGGTAGACAGACCCCACAAACCCACTGCATTCCATCTTCTTTAGTGAGCAAGACACACAAAAGCTACCCAAAACACACCATTATCAAAATGCCATCAATGCACCCCACAACCTCAAACCTTTCTCCTTTTCAAATAATTAGTAATAATAATATGTTCACTTGATAATTAAAAAAATAATAATATATTCACCAAGACCAAAAAAAAAAACTTAGTTTATTAAACTTATCTAAGCTAGGCAAGAAATTTTTTAATAAAATAATAGTGAAAATAATATTAAAGAGGAAGATGAAGCTAGAATTTTTCTTTTTTTTTTAAGGATTAGCATTTTAAAAATAAATTTATAAAAAAAATGAAGAAAAGGACAAGAGATACATACCTACCTAGGTTGATAGGTTAAAATGAAAGTGGGAATATGGTCCTAAAGCAAAGGACAAAGAATATTGGTGACATTTGTTGTTTGATCTGTGTCTAAATTCATATGGGTTGATTCTCTTAGATTTTTCTTGCTACATTATGGTGATACACTAGAGATATAAAGATCAAAAGCATACACAATCATATATGTGGATAAATGCATATAATAAGACTTTTTTAAATTATTAAAATTATTATTATATTTTTTATTCCATTACATTTAATTTCTTATATTTTAATATTTATTCTTTATTTTCAAATTTTTATATTGCAAAATGTTGCAGTCTTTTAAGATAAACTTTCTAATTTTAAATAATATAAATTAAAATATCATTATAACAAAAATTTTACTGTAACATTAATTTTGTTACTTATAAGGCTAATATACAGTAATAATATGAATAATTGCTGCTAATAGTGTATATAAAAAATATATGATAGCAATTATTATTATTATTAAAATTTTATATAGTAATAATTATTGCTGTTAATAACTTTTTTTTCGTAGCAACAACAATTTTATTACAAAATACTTACGACTATAGTTTTATAGCAACAATATACAGCAATTTATATATTGCTATCACAAATTTATGATAGCAAATTTTATACTTTTAACAATAAAAATTTTTATCGTTAAATTTAACATTCTTGTATTGTACGTATTATAATAAAATTCAAAGAGATTTTAATAATTTATAATTTTTAACACAACCAAGGGGCTATTTTTGTTAAACATAGATTAAAGTAGGTTTCCTAATTAAACTTTTCTCAAATGCTCAACAATTTTTTTCTGCATTCTGCATATTAAAATTTATTTTAAAATTATTATACCTCATATATTATAAAATAGATATCTAACTACTATTTTTTCCCCAATGGTTTTATACATTTTTTGAAGAGTTGAAATTAATCAGGGAATAGCAAATTGGATATGTAATCAACATTGTATAGAATATGAGCTTTGCATGTGCTCCAATGAAAAGATTAAGCTCAAAGCATAAAGAAAAGTTGGCCTTTAAAATGAGTTTCTTCTTTTGGAAATGTCTCTTCAATAATTCTTTTTTTTTTTAAATACTGTTATATATATAATTAGAAAGAAGCAGCCCAAAATTTTTTAACAAGATTTATTTTGTTTAATTTTTTCAATATTTTTGCATGATTTCACTTTTTCTTTTTGTAAGGATTCTAAGTATAAAGCTTTTCCTATATATTTAATGCATATATCTAAGTCTAACAAGATTAATATGCATGGTTAAGTTGATAATCACTCATTTCTTCCCAAAAAGTAATTTTATATAGAATAGTTTTAATTGGGATGTTGATCTAATAGTTTTTTTTATTCTTTCTCTAATAATAATAATAATAATAATAATAATAATTTCTAGAAAGGAAAAGCACAAGCACTAATTAATTGAATGGCATATCAATTAATTAATTAATTTCATCCATATAATTCAAATTAATTAACATTAATCAATCAATGCACACAAGCATTTGATTTGGTGAGCAAATGAGCATCTATCAGTAATCATGTAAAATAAAGTCAAATCCTTTCCGTGTCTATATCATTATGCATAATCTTTCTTGAGCATGTGCAGCACAATCAAAATGGAGTTTTTGGCTTCAAATTCAAATTAAGCTTTTGAGAAGGGTTCATGTGGTTAAGCTTTTGTATACTCATTAAAGCCATTATTGTCAGAAAGTGGATGGCATAAAAATGCATTATTTGAGCTTGTTTCCCTTATCAATATGTATTTAGTAGAAAATTCACCTAATCATTTAATTTCGATTTAGTATTGTTAAAATAAGGTATGTAACATATAATCGTATAATCACACAATATAGAAAAGAAAAAAAATAATATAAAATTTATGTACTTTGATAGTAAAGACTACGTTCACGAGCAATATGAGAAAAAATTTCAATACGATGAAAAAAAAAAGTAAAATATAATCACTTAGAACTCTCAAACCCTAAAAATTTTAATCAGATTATGATATGAAAATTTTAAGTCAAATTATAATTCGAGTCCATAAAAATATATTCAAAATTTTTACTCACTATATGATAAGTATTTTGTTAAAATAGTAAATAAGAGACTACTAATCTGTAACTTTAAATATAAACTTACTATAATATTTGAAAACTATTATGATATCTCAAACTGAAAAAAAGAAAGAAATATTGTATTAATAATTTGAAAATATTAGATTGTTTTAATTAATTTGAAACTATTTTGTGGTCAAACTCTTGGTGGAGGTAGGAAGGCCAAATGGGTTTGTATCCTATCACCATGAGAGGAAGCTAATGCTGCAAACCTAACTCTATATATAGCTAAAAGAAATTAAGGTAGAACTTATGTCAATCAAAGAGAACTAGTAAAAGCCTAAACAAGCATTTTATAATAATAAAAAATTAAAATGAATTTATTATAATTCTAAATTTGAAATTATTTTTTAATTAACTTTTCTGAAAACTTACAACTAGTAGCTATGAATTCCCTCAAAATAACTTACAAGCAAGATAAGACTGATGGTATGGTTGAGTTTCATGATTGGTTTGGCAGGGGAAAAACAAATTGGTAATTGGTATTAGTTGCCATCCACTTTGTGCAATGTTTTTCTAATTTTCCAATTTGTGTTCCATAGAGAGCCACTTATCCTTTGCTTAAAACTCACTTCCAAAACATTGGGATAGCGGTCCATGGCATTTCTGCAAGACCTTCCTCAGCTCCTCTATATCTTACGCTCCCCATCACTCAAAATATTCGTCGGCTATAAACAAATCAAAATATTTATGAGTTACTCAACATTCTATTTTAAAAAATGAATTGAGTTTGAATTTAATTTTTAAATTTATTTAATAAATAAGTTAACTCATTAAAACTCATAAGTAGATTTTATAAATGAATTAAACTATTCAAGATTTAATTCAATAAAAAGTTCAATTTTTCTCATATCATTTTCTAAATTAGCTAAATTTTAGCTTATAAATATTCAACTCAAGTTCGACATAAGTTGAGCTTGTGTTCAAAAAAAATTTAATAAACTAAATCTAAACTCTTTAAAACTCAGCTCAGACTCAATTTATTTATATCCTAATACTCTGAAAAGTATACTTTTCAAAAAGTACACCTTCAATAAACTCACTTCTTAAAAAATATGATATAAATATATTTAATATATAAATTAACTTCCTAAAAAATAATTTATTTTAATATCACAAAAAATAATAATATTTATAAAATAATTCTTAAAATTTTTTTGAAAGTATTAAAATTATATATATATATATATATATATATATATATATATATATATATATATATAAATGCATAAGTGGAAACTAATTATAATTATTTTTAGGATGAATTACAATAAAATATCTTGATTTTGACCATAATTATAAGTGAATTTCTGTATTTTTACAATTATATTAATACATTCTTAATTTTTATTTTGTCAATCTATTAAGTCCTCTTATTTATTTTTGAATTTTTTTTTAAATTATAAAAAAAGTCTAAAAGGAAAAAAATTTTTAAATACATTTTTACCCTACCTATCCTCCTTTTGATAACTCTTAAAATGCCATCCCAAACTAATAATTCTCAATCTATCTATCCCTATTATGTGGGGTAGGAAGTAAGCATCACATAATGGTGAAGATAAACATAAAGATATGACTTGTCTAATTGTATAGCATACTTTTAGATCAGATAATGACGAGATCTAAAAAATAAATTCATAAAGTCTAAGTGAGTCAAAACAAATATTATTCAGTTAAATTAGAATATTATACATAAGACGGTCCTATTTAACTTGGACTAGCGAAAATAAAAATCAAAAGTAAATGGAAGTACTTAGTAGTTGAAAGACACAAAAATTGGAGATCTAATATACTCACGTAAATATAAAAATATAGAGATAAAGTTATAAATATGGTCAAAACTCAAAAACCTTATTATAATTCACGCTTATTTTAAAATGTTCATAGGAACAATAATCAATTTAGATAACACTTCAATTATTGAGGTTATTAATCAATTATTGGTGAAAACATATAAATATTAGAATGATATATATATATATATATATATATATATATATATATATATATATATATATATATATATATATATGTCTATCTAAATAAAAGAACAATTATATATAAATTTAGAGTAAATCATTTTAATAATAATAAAAAAAATTAATGGTTAAAGTTTTCTCATAATTAATTAAATTGACATAACTTTTTCATATAAAATTCTAGTTCTTAGATTTAAAAATTAAAAGAAAAATGCTACTTAATTTGACACACGTTGTTGTCAAAAAAATAAGTTGAATGCATTATCATTATTAAAAAAATATAATAAAAAAAAATCTGACCTTCTCTTAAAAAACCTTACCTTCTCTTACATATGATTTTTAATTTATCTTTTTTATAAAAATATAAGTATTTCTTATTATAAATTAATTTTTATATAACTATAAAAAAATACTTATACATTAAAAATACTAAATAATATCTCTTTAAACAAGTCCAGGATAACTATTTTTTGAATTAGATTATTAACATCAATTAATTATTAGTGGCTGCATATGTTATTTCATTTCTAAATTTTATATAAAAAAATTCATTATATATGGGAGTGGAATGGTTAACTAAATTATTTAATAAGATTCTAAACTCAAAGAAAATGTCTGATGAATGGAGAATGAGTATTTTAGTACATATTTTTAAAAATAAGGGAGACATACAAAGTTGATCAAACTATAAGAGAATTAAATTCATGAGTCATACTATGAAATTGTGAGAGAGAGTTATGGAGCATCGACTATGTCATGATACTTCTATCTCTGTCAATCAATTTGGCTTCATGCCCGGTCGTTCAACTATAGAAGCGATCTTTCTCATTAGAAGCTTGATGGAGAAATATAGAGATGTGAAGAAAGATCTACACATGATTTTTTATTGATTTGGAGAAGACTTATGATAGTGTTCCAAGAGATGTCTTATGGAGTGTGTTAGAACAAAAGAGGGTATCTATTAGGTACATACAAGTGTTGAAAGATATGTATGAAGGAGCAACTACTATTGTGCGCACAGTGGGAGGGGACACAAGAGATTTTTCGATCTCAATTGGATTACACCAATGAGCAGCTATAAGCCCTTACCTTTTTACATTAGTTTTAGATGAATTAACGAAACATATACAAGAGATTATTCCTTGATGCATGATGTTTGCGGATGATATTGTTTTGATAAATGAGAAGCGAGAAGGAGTCAATAGAAAGCTAGAGCTTTGGAGAAGTACTCTCGAGTCAAAGGGCTTTAAGTTAAGTAGAACGAAGACAGAATACATGTATTGCAAGTTCAGTGAAGGCCAAATTGGTGATAGGGAATGAGTTAGTTTGGATGAAGTGGTACTGTCCCAAAGTAATCACTTTAAATATCTCGGCTCAGTCCTTCAAGTAGATGGAGGATGTGAGGAAGATGTTAATCATAGGATTAAAGCCGGATGGTTGAAGTGGAGACGTGCCACGGGAGTTTTATATAATCACAAGATTCCCAATAAGTTGAAAGGAAAATTTTACCGTACAGTCATACGACCAGCTATGTTATATGGTAGTGAGTGTTAGGCACTGAATGAGTCGTATGCGTCTAAGATAAGAGTTTTAGAGATGAGAATATTAAGGTAGATTAATGGCCATACTATATTAGATAAAGTCCGTAATGAGAATATTAGAGAAAAGGTAAGAGTAGTGCCAATTGAAAATAAGTTGAGAGAAGAAAGATTGAGGTGGTTTGGTCATGTGAAGCATAGATATACAGATGCTCCAGTTAGACTAGTAGAGCACATTAGGTTAGAGGATAGAAAGAAAAAAAGGAGTAGATCTAAATTGACTTAGAAGAGAGTAGTACAATAAGACCTAGAAATATTACATATTTCTGAGGATTTAATCCAAAATCGTTTAGAGTGGAGAAAGCGAATCCAGATAATCGATCTCAAATTTTTGAGATAAAAATTTAATTGAGTTGAGTTAAATATTATAAATTTTTAAAATATTTCATAATACACTTTAATTTTTATAAATATCTCATAATATATCTTAATTCTTATAAAGTAAAATTAAAATACCTTTAAAATTTTAATTAGTATAAAGTACATCATAATGCGTTTATAAGAATTAAAGTATAGCATGATGCATTTTGCAAAATTTTTTTTATAAAATTTATTTTTATTTACCCTATTCAAAGTCTACAGCACGTGATCATACGCGCATCACATGGAGCGTGAGGGAGAAAATTCCGTGTTCAAAGAAAAGAAAAGAAAAGAAAAGGAAAGGAAAAGAAAGAAAAGAAAATAATTTCCACCGCTTCTTCCTCCACTGTCGCATTAATCCATGCTCCCTCCATTTTTCTTTTATTTTTTTTTTCTTCAGTCTCTGAGAAAGCTCTCTTTAGTCAAAAGCACATTGGGACCCTCTCCACCCCCACCCACCCTTTTCTAATCTTCATTCATTTTCTCAATCAATCACTCTCCCAAAATCCTCATCAACATATTATATGTCAATTACAGTTCCAAGCTTATATAAACAACATTATCAATTATCCAACTCTAAAGCAACTACAACAGTGGATACAGATTGCAAGAACTGAGTGAGAAATGAACCTTCAAAAAAAATGAAAAAGGGAAAAGAAAGGAAGGAACGGAAAGGATTATCCCATTAATTTTTTTTTTTTTCACCAAATTCTGGGGCCAAACCTGTATACCCTTGAAACCCAGGAAGAGAGTAAGCTAAAGATACTATACCAACCAAACCATGCCTTCAAGGCCTTTAGCTCCAAGTTATTTTGACCATCCTAGACCTGGTTTTATCACTAAAACCAGAATCTTGTTCTTGACACTTACAATCTCTGCCTTTGTGTTGGTTATCTTTACAATTATCTACTTTATTTACTATCTTTGGTATTCTCTTGTAAATCGTTCAAGAACCATCCCTTTTGATTCTGGTACGCCTCTAAAGCTCCAGAGTTTCTCTTACAAAGAGCTTAGGGTTGCCACTAATGATTTTGATGACGATAATATTATTGGCAAAGGTGGTTCTGGTACCGTCTTTAGAGGCATTGCAAGGGATGGAAAGCTATATGCTATCAAGAGGCTTGATACTCCCTCTTTACAGTCAGAGAGAGAGTTCCAAAATGAGTTGCAGATTCTTGGTGGGTTAAGATCACCTTTCTTGATTACTTTATTGGGCCACTGTTTTGAAAAGAATAAGCGCTTGCTTATCTATGAGTATATGCCGAATAAAAGTTTGCAAGAATTGCTATTTGGGGATGGGCATTTGGGCCTGAGTTGGAACAGAAGGTTTGGAATTATTCTTGATGTTGCAAAAGCACTCGAGTTTTTGCACCTTGGATGTGATCCTCCAGTGATTCATGGCGATATTAAGCCTGGTAATGTTTTGCTTGATTTTGATTTCAGAGCCAAGATTTCGGATTTTGGGTTATCGAGAATTAAGGTGGAGGGTGAGTTTGGAGTAGATTTGTTTAGTCAAGACTTGGGAAAGAGTCAAGAGCTGTGGAAGAGTCAGGAGCTTTCAGGGAACTTGACCTCAGAAACTCCGGCAATTGGTACTCCTGTGGATAGTTGTCAAGAGGTAGATTTTGCTCTTGCTTTACAAGCTTCTTCTTCCTCGAAAATTAGTAGAACATGTTATAATGTTAGAGCTTTGAATGTGAAATCATTCAATTATAATGCAAACATCGTGAATGAGAGTGATGTTAAGGTAGGGAATGGGAAGGGGAAGGAAGTTTCTTTTGTGGATATTGGTGGGGATGATTGGAATTGTAAGTTTGTGCCTTATGATGATGAGCCTTCTAGTATTGATCATAGTAAAGAGTTGAATTGTACTGGTTCTTCTGTTGCTGATGATTCCACTGGTAACAAACAATGGGGAAAGGACTGGTGGTGGAGACAGGATGGAAGTGGTGAATTATGTAGTAAAGATTATGTTATGGAGTGGATAGGAAGCCAGATTTGCCCCTCGGCGAATCCTGATTGGGATGAAGAGAAGAAAAGTACTCCAGAGGGAACAGAATTGAATTGTTCAGCCCCAATGGATAAAGTGGAAGATGCCAGCGAACCTCAATTACAGGATTTGGGTTTTGAAAATTGCATTGAAGGATTTGAGAAGAAAGATTCAAGGGGCAGGAAGAATCGTAGAAGGAAAAATAGGAAGATGCAAGAGTGGTGGAAAGAGGAGCACTTGAATGAGATTAGCAAGAAAGGTACTAAGCCCAAGAATCTTGAAACCAAGTGGAAGAAAAGGCTTAAAACTCCACATTTTCATCTGGGTCGCCGGTTTCACTTCCAGAGACAAAAGAAATCAGGGGAGCAGACCCTAAAGGAATCTGATCAAAATGGGGAGTTTAGTTTCAGAAGGGGGTTGAAGAAAAAGAATGTGCATTCTACAGGAAGTGATATGTGGAGTGGTGATCTTTTTAGTCGCGAGTTAAGCAGCACAACAAGCATGCGGGGCACACTGTGTTACGTAGCACCAGAATATGGTGGGTGTGGGTACTTGATGGATAAGGCTGATATATACAGTTTAGGAGTTCTGATTCTTGTGATCGTGTCCGGTAGAAGGCCATTACATGTTCTTGCTTCACCCATGAAGCTTGAGAAAGCAAATTTGATAAGTTGGTGTAGGCACCTAGCTCAAGCTGGGAACATCTTAGAACTTGTAGATGAGAGATTGAAGGATGACTACAATAAAGAACAGGCAAGCTTGTGTGTCAACTTGGCGTTGAGTTGCTTGCAGAAGATGCCGGAATTGAGACCAGATATTGGAGAGATTGTAAAGATTTTGAAAGGGGATATGGATCTTCCGCCCCTGCCATTCGAGTTTTCTCCCTCGCCGCCATCTAAATTATTTAGTAGGTCGCGGAGAAGACAGAAATCCAATGCAGAGTAGCTATGTTTGGTACATATTCTTCATTTTTTTTTCTTCTTTTTGTCATGTCGTATGTATTTGGGATTTGGCTGAGCGCCTTACAGGAGAGATGATTGGAAGGTGTAATCTGATAAAAACATGGGGAATGAAGGTGTGTGTACTAATACTATGAGTTTTACTTTGCTGTATGTAAAGTAAACAAATTGATTTCTGCTTTCTTTACCTTTAATTGGTTGCAAATATTAATGGCTCAAAAATCATGTTTGACATTGATTTGCTCTTGCAGCTGACTTCATTACAATGATAAGTATTAGGACATGCAAGCTAAACTGGGTAGATGCTGGTTTGCCCAACAACAAACCACAGTTTCTGCTGCAACTCTTGAGTTTTTGTTGAGTTTCCATGTCAAATGAAACTTCACTTTACATCCATTGTGTAACGGCAGAACAATACATACAAATGGCTAAGATGTTGCTACATCAAAATAAAAATCAGTAATTCTGCTTTCTTCAATAGTTCAGCTTCTAAAAGGCATTTTGGGATATAGACCCTTTTGCTTCTATTGCGCTCTCTTCAATCGAAAACAAAAAATATAGTTAATTATCAAGTGAGTTATATGCTTTTAGTTAACCTAGGTGATGCTAAGAAGGAAGGTTAAAGGGGTCTAAACATATATTTTTTCCTGATGGAGAGGGACCACAAGCATATTCTGAGGGGAAGAATATACAGTAGAAGCACCAGAATAGACTCTGGTTGTGTTTGTGCACTACTAGATATTAAATTTACAGCTTTTGAAATACCCTATTTAAGGGTAATGGTCCACAGTCCACATCACAAAAAATCATTGCAATTGTGGTAGTTTTGGTTCAGCATTTTGCTAGGTGATTGTTCCTTTAATATAGGCAGGTTTTGCTGACTAAAGAAGTCTCAGGAACCAGACATGTCTCAATCATATTAAAGCTGTGGACAATTATAGATGATCTGGTCGGTAGGAAGCTAACAAATAGGCCATTATCTAATTCAAAAATCTATACTTACTGGTATTTAAGGCTGGTTGAGTTTCAACTAAGAGGAAATTAAGGGTAAGCAATATTTAATTTAAATTGAATAAATCAAATTAAATAATTTTAGTTTGGTAATTCGATTTGATTTTTAAAATAATTTGATTTGATTTGATTTAATTTTATATTTTAAAAATTTTAATTATTTTGATTCGATTTGATTTGGAGAAAAAATTAATTGATTCAAACTAAATCGAATTACTTTATTATTTTTAAATTAATTAATTTTTATAAGAAATTTATGAATTATATGTAATTATATATATAAAAATTATTTAATTTCATTGATTAATTTTTATTAGATTCAAATTAAAGTTAAAATTAAATTAAATAATTTAAAAATTAATTCTAAATTAAAAAAATTCATCAAAACTCAAAAATTGATGAATTTAAACTGAATCAAATCAAAATAGAATGATTTAATTTATTTTAATTTAATTTAATTATAATAATTTAATTTCTATAATTTAATTCGATTTAAATCGATGCTCAAGTCAAAGAGGAAATGTCTCCTCCGTTACAACAACTGGGACATACGTATAAAGGTTCCAATTCTTCAAAGAAAACCAGAACCCTAGCCCTATTAATGTGTACGTATACGCAAAGACGGAGAGAAAAAAGCTTCGATATAGAGAGAAGAAAAATTGGAGGGAAATGCAAAATCCGTCCAAGCAGAGGAATGGAGTACAAGGTAGGGCCATGAGATGGAACTTGTGAGAGGTGGTTTTAAGGGTAGGATAAAATGACGGACTATGATGTGGAATCGATAACGGGAGTGTCTGCTTGTTTTCATGGGCTGGGTTAACTTGAAGCTTTGCCTTGCTTGGCCCACTTAAGAAATAGATAATTAGCCAGAAAAAATAATTATGACAATTTATAATGCAATTTCACATAATTATGATTGCAAAATAAAAAATTCCATTCTCTTATTAAAAAAATTATATAATAAAATTAATACATATAGAATAATTTTATTAATTATCGATTATAATGAGACTTACGTGAATTCTATTATGATCTATGATAAAAAATTTCATTTATAAACCCATTAACACTTTCCTCTCAAAAGTAGGAGAAAAGTAGAGTAAAAATGCTAAAATTACTTTTTTACCCTACAAATGTAGAGAGAGAGATATATATTTTTTTATATAATTTTAAAATTGATCCACTAACTTTGGTTGACGTGGGACTTTCCTGTCTTAAAAATAAAAAAATTATTCAAATAGTTATATTTCAATCAAATAAAAATCGTTCTTCAAGATTTCAGTTCTTAATGGCTAGTTATTGAAATCCCCAAATATAAACCTTTGTTTAGCATATGTTAATGGAATTGATCTTATGTTGGTTGAGTTGTAAACATAGTTATGAAATCCGGACTAATTGTGCTCGTTCAATTGAAAAATTTTACAGTTAAAGCCTGTTTAGTTTAATTGTTGAATACAACTGATAACTGTTAGCTGATAGCTGGTAGTTGATGATTGCTGATTTATATTAAATGTTTAGTAAAACTATATTCAGCTGTTGTTGTTGATATATGAAATGATAAATAATGGTATATATTATATAATTTATTTTATTATTAAAATAAATATAAAATTATAAATTTATTATATTATATTATTTATTTTATAATTAAATTAAATATATAATTATCAAATTAATATATTATATTATTTATTATATTATTAAAATAAAAAATATAATTATTAATCTATTATATTATAATATTTATTTTATTATTGAAATAAGAAAATAATTAAATTTTTTAAAAAATAATTAAATAATTTAAAAAATATAGATAAAATAATAAATTAATTATTATTATTGATAAAGAAAAAACTTATAATTAATTTTAAGTTTTTAGATATAAATAAATATTTTACATTTTATGTTATTAATAAAAAATATTTTAACAAAATTAAAATGTGTTAATTAGAATGTTAAAATTATAAATAAAAAATATTAAAATATTAATAATATTAATTTTTGAGTTAAATAAAAAAGACTAATATGATCAAAATAAAAAAAATAAAATTATATCAACTATCCATCAACTATTAGTTTTATTTTTTAAAATTTATTAAACACTTTAATTTATTTATTTAGATGTCTATTAACTATCAATTATATTTAACAGGTGAATCAAATATATAATTTTGATAATTTTGGTTAATCGGTTTTGGTTGGTTATTTTCAAAAACACCACCCTAGAATCAAACACCCAGCGGATCCAATTTGCTCTATTTGACGGTAAACTCAGTTTATCCTATAATGACTCAATCAGTTTTATTTTTTTTTAAAACAATATCATTTTGTACACATGACAGTATTGGTTAGTGACACATGGCAACTTTCCCCATTGTGAAAAATATAAAATTATTATTATTTTTTTATGTCCTAAAATAATATTAATATTTATTTCTCTAAAATATAACTCTAAATTACTGTTATGGATAATACAAATTATTATTGGTATTTTTAATAGTTGATTTTAAAAAATATTATTCACTAAAAATTAAGTAATATTAATTAAAATTTAAGAATAAATTAGATAAATTGATTAAATATTAAAATGATATATTTCTAATATATAAGCTAATTATATACTAAATTTTTATTAAAAAAAATGTACAACTAAAGTAATTTTTGAAATCAGTTAAAAATTCTTTTCCCATTCATTCTCATCAGGCATAAAAAAAAGTCATCCTTACTAAGAAATAAGCCAACTGATTTGCTGATTTCTTAATAGAATCAACATAAGAAACATCCTGCACATTATATATATATATATATATATAGCACATTATATATATATATATATATATATATTTTCCCATTCATTCTCATCAGGCATAAAAAAAGTCATCCTTACTAAGAAATAAGCCAACTGATTTGCTGATTTCTTAATAGAATCAACATAAGAAACATCCTGCACATTATATATATATATATATATATAGCACATTATATTGTTGATTCTATATATGTATATATATAATGTGCAGGATGTTTCTTATGTTGATTCTATTAAGAAATCAGCAAATCAGTTGGCTTATTTCTTAGTAAGGATGACTTTTTTTATGCCTGATGTATATATATATATATATATATAGCCCATGCATTCAGCTCATTGAGAAATAGAAATTTTTAAAAAATTCTAAAATTTTTATGTTTAAAAAACTGTGAATTCTCTCAAATATAAATTAAAAGTTTTGAATCTTTTAATATATTTTGTCAAATAAAGGCTAAATTAGAAAAAAAATCAGTTAATTTTTGAGTTAGAGTTTAAAGGGAGGAATAGGCTTTTGTCTAATATTGAAGGATTTTTTCTTATCTATATCCGGTCTATCATGAATTCAAGATGTAAAATATATAGTGGGATTCACTTATTAAATACATAAATTATATATGTTTATGTCTTGAATTTATAGTGGTTAAGGTATAAGTAAGATTTTTTAAATTTTAAAATGGTAAAAAAGCAACTAACACTGGTAAAGTTAAAAGATTTTCCTTTGTCAAATGTTTTTTTATTTTTTATTTTTTATTTTAAGTTTAGGGTAAGTTGAAAATGATATCATGAATGATGATTTTATGAAAGAAATATCAACATTAATGGTTATGACTGGAAAGAGAAGTAGTGGTATAGCATTTGTATATCAAAAAGGTAAATCAAGCTTCCAACTTTGAATCAATGATGCTCTAAAATGCACAATGCCAAACTAAAAATTTGTTAGAAAAAAACATCAAAATGTCAACATAATATATTATTAGTTTGCAATGTTCTTTACCCAGAAAAATAACACATTTATAGGTTATTAATAATCTACTCTTCAATTTTATAAACAATTATTAATTCTTTTTAACAAAAAATAAAAATATTAAGATCTAAAATTAATGCTTTTTAATCACTTTTGATTCAGTTATTATGAAATAATTTTAAATATATTAGCAGACTGGAAATGAAAAGTCTGTTGATAAAAAAAAAGTTAGACTTTATTGTGTTTTGATAATTTTATCTAATTTTTTTAATATTAATAGAATCTAACAAAATTTCAAAATATATAAAAATTTTATTCAAAATTTTGAAAGTTTATTGTAATTTTATTCAATTTTTTTATATATTCCTTTACTTTATTTTCTGGTGATTTTATCTTACTATACCATCAATTTGATATTTATGGCAAATTAAATTTCTCAATTATTTAATCAAATTGGATGGTTTTAATCATACACTTTCTCTCTCCTTATTATCATTAAATCTCATGCATATTAATTATCAAAATGAAATTATAGAAAAGTTGATTAATATGGTAATATTGAGTTTCAATTATAGCTGTAAAAAAAAATTAAAAAAAAATAAAATACAAATTTGAATGGAAGAAAATTGGATAAAATTTTAACAATTTTTAAAAATTTGGCCAATTTTACAAAGATAAAAATATTAGATAAAATTATTAAAATGTAATAAAGTTTAGCTTTTTTAATCAATAAACCTTAAATAAATTAATAGAAATGCATATAAAATTAATTTAAACCTTCCATATTAAAAAAAAAAATTGTGCATTACACTTTATAGATTAATTAAATGTTCAATCCATAGAGTCGACAATCTAGGGATAACCTTATTTTACACATTTAGCAATCGAGGGAATTAGTTTTCCCATGAATCATAAAACAGAAACGATATTGATTATGTCTTTTAATATTGATTGTGTCAAACCTTAATTAATGATATTTAAAACTCCGATATCATCATGTTAAAGACCATACAAATGCAATCAACAATTTGGTACAAGGCAGGCTGATAGGACTTGAAATTAGATTTTGGCACATGTCTGAAATAGGAAGAAACTTATTATTATTATTATTTTAATTAAGTTACAGATAGACCCGACACCGTTTCCTTCTCTGAATCAGAGTGTATGAGATGAGTTGAGAATTGAGATGATATCATTCGTGACGGCCTTTGATACCATGACCCAATTGCTGATGCTGTCACAATATGCTCATATTTCAAATTAACGTCAAATTTGCCATTTTACTTGATCTAATTAGAAAATTATAAATGTATTTGTTTTACTTGTTATTTATTAATATTTTCTTTTCAAGAAAATAGTCAAATATAATCGTTTATTTTTTTTATTAAGAAAAAAAATGGGATTTCAAGAAGAGAAGATGGCGTTTACTTCCCATGTTAAGCATTTACGTAATTATGTTTCCATCTTCTACTTGCTAAGTTGGTAATAATGGATTTTTTTTTCTTTTTATAAGGTTTACTGAGGTTTTAAATGGAGAAGTCAGGTCTCGCTATATAAAGCAGGGACCTCTGGCATTCATTTTTCATCATGCTCAACCTCTAGAACACAAAAGGAAATAATCTTGAATTCATTTCTTCTTGAATCAAATTTCAAAACAGATACAAAAGAAAGAAAGAAACAAATCCTGGTTTTGGTGGGCTTTAGCTCTTGGCGCTTGAAGCTCTAGCTACTGCTTTATCAATGGAAGGTGCTGAAATTTATATAGGTGGTGGCAGTTTGCGAAGAGGAGGTTCTTTTATATGGAGAAGCAATGACATGGATAGTTTCTCTAAATCTTCACGAGAAGAAGACGATGAAGAGGCTCTGAAATGGGCTGCACTTGAGAGACTACCTACCTATGATCGTTTGAAGAAAGGAATATTAACAACATCGAAAGGAAAAGCCAATGAAATCGAAGTTGAAAATCTTGGATTTCAAGAAAGGAGGACTTTGGTCGATAGGTTGGTGAAAGTCGCAGAAGAGGATAATGAGAAGTTCTTGTTGAAGCTCAAGAATCGCATTGATAGGCAAGAAATTGTTTCTTGATCAACTAATAATGGGAACTCTCTGTTTTTGGTTCTTGAATTTCTTGTTTAGTTGAGTTCTGTTTTTCATATTTTAGTACTTAAATCTTCTTATTTGTTGGTTTTACAGAGTTGGGATTGAGCTTCCCACGATTGAAGTCCGATTCGAGCATCTAAATATTGAAACAGAAGCTCATGTGGGAAGCAGAGCTTTAACAACATTCATTAACTTCTCTGTCAACATAGTAGAGGTAACTTATTGCAAACATTGATCAATAATTTTAATTACAATATGATATTCTCGTTTCTTTGTTTTTATTAAGTTGTTAATTTCTTGCCTTCCCTCTTCAATTTTAAAGGGTTTCTTGAATAGTCTTCATATCCTTCCAAGTAGAAAGAAACGCCTCTCTATCCTTCAAGACGTTAGTGGAATCATCAAACCAAGAAGGTGAAATGAAACTTAATATAAATATTTTCCTTTATCTTTTTTATCCAAATTTAGAATATTTGGAAGCCATTTTTCAATTTGTCTTCCCTAATTATGTTTATTGCAGAATGACATTGCTTTTGGGTCCTCCAAGTTCTGGGAAGACCACTCTTTTGTTGGCGTTGGCTGGAAAACTTGATCCTAAACTAAGGGTGATGATTATATCATTGCAGCTTTATATCTTCCATGACCTTTCTGCTTTTTTATCAATTCGTTTCATGCTTTTATTTATTTATTTATTTTATTTCACCCTTTTGCCTCTTTATTTGACTAGTCCATTTTACCGCAGTTTTCTGGTAGAGTGACTTACAATGGTCATGGGATGAATGAGTTTGTACCCCAGAGAACAGCTGCCTATATCAGCCAATATGATACCCATATTGGAGAAATGACGGTGAGGGAAACCTTGGCCTTTTCAGCAAGATGCCAAGGAGTTGGACACCGATATGGTTGGTTTAATATATGCTATTCAATTTTCCCATCTTTCCATTAATATGAGATTCAAAATATGATCTTGAGATGTCTACCTTGTGTAAACATGACTGATCATTGAACTTTTCAATCGGCAGAGATGTTAACGGAGTTATTAAGAAGAGAGAAAGAATCGAATATTAAGCCTGATTCTGATGTTGATGTCTTCATGAAGGTGAGAGAAACTATATTTTCATCATGAAGACAACTTTTGGGACTTGTGAAGTACTAAATAATTTGAAGCTGCGTTTTATATCTCTTAATCTTCATTTAAATTTCAATTAGAGGGATAATTAGGCTAAAATAAGTTGAATTTCATGGCAATTTATTTTCGTTTAACTTTGCCTTTTCTGGTATGTAGGCAATAGCAACACAAGGTCAGGAGACAAGTGTTATCACAGATTACATTCTTAAGGTAATATCACCAAGAAAGTCCTTCATTTCAGGATTGGCCAAAGATGATGTTCTTTGATATATCAATGCATTTTCTTTTATATCTACAGATTTTAGGACTAGAAGCCTGTGCAGATATCATGGTGGGGAATGAAATGTTTAGGGGAGTGTCTGGGGGACAAAGGAAGCGCGTTACAACAGGTAAATATCCATCAACTACTCTTTAACTTCATCAAAATTCCTTCAACTCAATTACCTTTATGCCAATGTCAAAAACTGAAACTGTAGGTGAGATGCTGGTTGGGCCAGCAAAAGCATTGTTCATGGATGAGATTTCTACTGGCCTGGACAGTTCAACCACTTTCCAAATCGCGAACTCGATAAAGCAATATATTAAAATTCTTAATGGAACAGCAGTCATCTCTCTCCTTCAGCCAGCACCTGAGACTTATGATCTCTTTGATGACATTATTTTACTATCTGATGGCCAGATTGCGTATCAGGGTCCTCGTGAACATGTACTTGACTTTTTTGAATTCATGGGTTTCAAGTGTCCCGAAAGAAAAGGAGTGGCTGACTTCTTGCAAGAAGTAAGCACAAAGATGGGGATTCTTTTATCTGTCTCATTCACTACATCTAGTAGAAATCTTACATTCAATGTTTATGAACTGTAATGCATTGCAGGTTACATCAAGGAAAGATCAACAGCAGTATTGGGCTCGTAAAGATGAACCTTACAGTTTTGTCACAGTCAAGGAATTTACAGAGGCATTTCAGTCATTTCATGTGGGAAGAGGTCTTGAAAATGAGCTTTCTACTCCATTTGATAAGGCCAAGAGCCATCCAGCTGCTTTGACAACTAAAAAGTATGGCGTTGGAAAATTGGAGCTGCTTAAAGCTTGCTTCTCAAGAGAGATCCTGCTCATGAAGAGAAACTCATTTGTCTATAACTTCAAGCTCATCCAAGTGAGTATTCATGTTATAGTTATTGACATTATTATTTTTCTAATGCTTGCGTATATGAATGTGATAGTTTTACCTTTTTCTTAAACTAGGTCGCAATAATGGCATTGATTGCAATGACAATCTTCTTTCGGACTGAGATGCACCGAGATTCAGTGACTGATGGAGGAATTTATGTGGGATCTTTTTTCTTCTCTGTGGCTTTTATCATGTTCAATGGTATGTCAGATATTTCAATGACCATTGCAAAGCTTCCGGTGTTTTACAAGCAAAGAAACCTCTTATTCTATCCTGCATGGGCGTATTCACTTCCCCCATGGATCATTAGAATACCTTTCACACTTGTACAAGTTTCTCTTTGGGTGTTCCTCACCTATTATGTTATCGGATATGATCCTAGTGTTGGAAGGTAATAAATTTAAAAAGAAAAAGAAAAACAAAATGCTATCATTCATTTTCTTGGAATTTGCAAATCAAATTTATTTTCTTGCAGCTGATGTGCAATGCGTTGTACTTTCTGCAGGTTATTTAGACAGTACCTTGTGCTTGTTCTTGTCAGCCAGATGGCTTCTGCATTGTTCCGATTTATTGCTGCAGCAGGGAGGACCATGATTGTAGCAAATACCTTTGGATCATTTGCACTTCTTGCACTTTTTGCATTAGGCGGATTTGTCTTGTCACGAGGTATTATTACTTAATTTGCTGATCTTCCTCAAAAAATTGTTAGAGGATTAATATGATAACTAATCCTGATTATATACCAACTTCATTTATTAATGCCGCAGATAACATAAAGAAATGGTGGATATGGGGTTATTGGATATCACCAATGATGTATGGGCAGAATGCTGTAGTAGTTAATGAGTTCACTGGAAAGCGTTGGAGTCATGTAAATCTCTTAAACTAACCTATGACTACATTGGATTGTTTGCCTCTTAGTAATCAACTGATATCTGAATCTGCCATGGCTTTAAAGGTTCTTCCAAACTCGACAGAACCACTGGGAATTCAAGTTTTGAAGTCCCGAGGATTCTTCACAAATGCATATTGGTATTGGATTGGAGTAGGGGCATTGTTTGGGTTCACACTGCTATACAACCTTTGTTTCACCCTAGCGCTCACATTCCTAGGCCGTGAGTGTCTTTAACTTCTCCGATTCGTATTCCCTGAAGTGTGGGCTTTTTTTTAAAGAAAAAAAAAATGATATGGTATAAATCATTTCATGCAGCGTTGCAAAAGCCTCAAGCTGTTATATCTGAAGACCCTCCATGTAATGAACCAGGAAGTGGTCACCAGACACCCAAAGGTAATAAAACTACTCGATGGCGAGACAGTTTATGCTAATGCCTCTTTGTTGCTAATTGAAATTTATTTGCATTCAGAGAGTGGGAGAGGTAGTTCATCTGTTTGGGCTGACGTCATAGTTAATGGCAACCATCAGAACAAAAAAGGAATGGTTCTTCCATTTGAACCACATTTCATCACCTTCGACGAGATTAGATATTCTGTTGATATGCCACAGGTAGGTTAAGCTAACTGTTGCATGAAAAATTGGTTGCAGACCCATATCCAGACTTAGAGTGGTTGTTTACTTACATTTTGCAGGAAATGAAAAGTCAGGGTGTGACTGAAGATAAATTGGTGCTTTTGAGGGGTGTGAGTGGTGCTTTCAGGCCAGGCGTTCTCACAGCTCTGATGGGTGTCAGTGGTGCCGGTAAAACCACTCTGATGGATGTGCTGGCTGGTAGAAAAACTGGCGGATATATTGAGGGAAACATCACAATCTCTGGCTACCCTAAGAAGCAAGAAACTTTTACTAGAATTTCGGGATACTGTGAGCAAAATGACATTCATTCTCCACATGTTACAGTCTATGAATCTTTGCTATACTCGGCTTGGCTTCGCCTACCTCCTGAAGTGAGCAGTGAAACCAGAAAGGTACGCATCTGCACCCAAAAAATCTATTTCAGGCTTCTACATTTCCCCCCTTTTTCTACTAACAAAATTTAGAAGTCTGCAAAAAAACCAATAAAAATTTTCTCCAAATCAAATTTGTTGGGCTATCCTCAGCTAGAATTCAGTCCAACGGGTTCGTCTTTCAGTGGCAGCACTGCTTAAAATTGGTCATGTTGATTTTTTTTATAATGAAAATTGTTTTCAGATGTTCATTGAGGAAGTCATGCAGCTTGTGGAACTGGAGCCACTGAGGCAAGCATTAGTAGGATTGCCTGGTGTAAGTGGCCTGTCTACTGAGCAACGCAAGCGGTTAACTATTGCAGTTGAGCTAGTGGCAAACCCTTCCATAATATTCATGGATGAGCCAACTTCAGGGCTCGATGCAAGAGCTGCTGCAATTGTTATGAGGACAGTTAGGAACACTGTAGATACTGGAAGAACAGTTGTGTGCACTATCCATCAGCCAAGCATTGACATATTTGAAGCTTTTGACGAGGTGACAAATGTTATAGCAGATCGCACAACGATTAATTCCTGACTGTCAAATGTTAATTCTTCACTATGTATATAGGTGTTTGATATATTTGATATATATGTTGCTGCAGCTATTCCTAATGAAGCGAGGAGGACAAGAGATATATGTGGGACCATTGGGTCGTCATTCCTGCCATCTAATCAAGTATTTTGAGGTAAAAAATATGATAGACAATCAAGTAAGACTGACAATTTATCTTTGGCTCTACTCATCTTAACTCTGGCTAATTCATTTACCTTTTCCTACATCAAGGGAATTGAAGGAGTTCCTAACATCAAAGATGGATGTAATCCAGCAACTTGGATGTTGGAAGTCACCAGTTCAGCTCAAGAATCAGCTTTGGGAGTGGATTTTACTTCTATTTACAGAAATTCAGAACTATATAGGTAATTCTGCTTGTGAACTACTTGACTACTAAAAAACAATCTATTCCAATGCCATCATGTTGTAACCAAAGATAAATAGAGCAATTGTTTAAAAATTTGTTGAAGTTAGCACTTCAATTTGTTAATGAGGTGTATCATGTATTTCAGGAGAAACAAAGCACTGATTGAAGAATTAAGTACACCTGCACCAGAATCAAAAGACCTGTATTTTCCTACACAGTACTCACAGTCATTTTTCACCCAAACTATGGCTTGCTTGTGGAAGCAACACTGGTCATACTGGCGCAATCCATCATATACTGCTGTGAGATTGCTCTTCTCAACCGTCATAGCTTTGATGTTTGGAACAATGTTCTGGGATCTTGGCTCCAAAAAGTAAGATAAATAGTAAACCAAAAGTATGTGGAAGTTCATATTCCACCAGTCCTGTCTGCCTTCTGGTTTAATCGTATTGTCTTGAATTATAGGACGAATCGTCAAGATCTTTTCAATGCAATGGGATCAATGTATGCTGCAATTGTCTTCCTTGGAATCCAAAATGCTTCATCGGTGCAACCTGTAGTTGCTGTTGAAAGAACCGTCTTCTACAGAGAGAAGGCTGCTGGAATGTATTCCCCTTTGCCCTATGCCTTTGCCCAGGTAATTAATTAGCTTCGGAGCTTGCAAACTTCACTTACTAGTGAGAATCTTTACATGGGTGATTAAATTATATTTTCTTTTTATTTCCTTTTTCTTTCAGGTCTTGATTGAGCTTCCATATGTTTTCTTCCAATCTTTGGCATATGGTCTTGTAGTCTATGCAATGATTGGATTTGAGTGGACTGCTGCTAAGTTCTTCTGGTACCTATTCTTCATGTACTTCACATTATTATACTACACCTTCTATGGCATGATGTCTGTGGCTGCGACACCAAATCAACACGTTGCATCCATAGTTTCCTCTGCATTTTATTCAATATGGTCTCTGTTTTCAGGATTTATAATCCCACGACCAGTAAGTGTCTGCTCTAGCAATTCTGCTAATTCCAGGCTTCTCTAATGCTCATATTCTGATAATATTCTTTCATTTCTGAACTTTGTCCACGACAGAGGATTCCTGTGTGGTGGAGATGGTATGCTTGGGCATCTCCGGTGGCATACACATTATATGGATTAGTTTCGTCGCAATTCGGAGATATAAAGCAGACACTTGAGTCCGATGAAACAGTGGAAGATTTTGTGAGAAGTTACTTTGATTTCAAACATGAGCTTGTAGGAGCTGTTGCAGCTGCAGTCGTTGGCTTTGCCATACTCTTTGCATTTATCTTTGCCATTTGCATCAAGTTCTTCAATTACCAAAGGCGATAAATATTTCCTTTTGCATATTAGTTTAGCATCCCCAGTGTAACTTGCAAGAGTTGTATTATACAACAACTAATGTCAAATTGTTGTACATATTCCTACTGTTAAATGTATATAGCATCTAAGCTTTTATTGTTAATAAGAATTGTGGCTATAATTTTTTGTTATAAAAAATTTGACATTATCATTAATAAATAAATTTTTTTATATATAATTTAAAAAAATTATTATTTATAAATTATTGTAAACATTATTAAGTTATTTCCCTCCAACATATACCAAATACATTCATATATGTGGTAAGATGAAAACATAATTTAATTGGTACAATTTGATATATATAGATATTTGAATGTTTTTATGTCTATTATTTTTTGTTGTTTAAAAATTTTTCCACATCAACAATAAAATTGTAAAATAAATTTTTTAAATATGATAATTTATTTTATGAGTATTAATTTAAATTTTCATACATATTAATATATTTATTGTTAAATAATTAATTACACATTATTATTGTGAATTTTTTGAAATATATGTTGTTGTTGTCCATTTTCTTTAACTACTAACATGCAGGTTCGAATATTCCCGATGAGATGCTCTTGGATGATAGTGCACCATCAAATAAGTTTTCTTCAACATTTTAGTTGTTGTGTGGCTCTCCATTGCTTCCAACGCCTTTGCAAGATTTAGCACCAAAGAGTTAAAGGGTCTTCCGCAAGGAAAATAGTTCTAAGCCCTTCTAGTATTTCAAAATTAATTCCTGAATCCAACAAATATAAATTTAAATTGATAAAAGTTAATGGTAAATAAATTTTATTTGGTTCAGGATTATTTAACTAATTAAATTAGGATAGAATTATTAAAATTTTAATCACCTTGAAATTTATAATATCATAAATAATATAAAAATTTAAAATATTTTTATTCAACGATAAGTTCGCTGTCTCATTTGTACATTTATATATATTATAATAATTATAGAATTGTAGATAAGTTTTTACATTAAAGTTTGAATTAAAATAGACATATTTTGCAATAACTTTTCATCAAATGTTTTCATTATTTATCAAATGAAATTCTTTACCAATAATCCGAATTATTATTAAATATATCAATATCAATTAAACATGAAAAAAAAAAAATCAATCTATCGTAGCCACTTTGATTTCATTTGATATATAGTTTCATCTATTTTAGCCACTTTGATTTCATTTGATATATCGTTTAGCCTTAGAAACTCAACATTAAGAAAATTGACAATGATAGTGAGATCCTATTGATTAAATTCACTTGCAATTATCTTTGTATAAATGATACATGTAATTGTCTGTTGATCTGAAAAGTCTTTAAAAAAGATAAATTATAGAAGAAATAAATTTAAATTAAAATCCTAAAGTTATTAATTAAATGGGATATATTTATTAAAAAAGGAAAAAGATAACATTAAGAAAAAAAATATATCACTGCCTTCCTGTCAGTAATTACCTGAAAGTGTAAGTGTATACAGTAAGTCTTTTTTGTACCATGTGTGTGCATTTTCTTGATTTCTAATTTCAACAAAAAAAAAAAACAAATACAATTGTGATGTGGATATGTGGATGTTTTCGTGGTGTTCCTGCTTCTGCTCTTGGATCCCATATCGCCCAAGTAACGTGTGTGTGTGTGGTATATAAACGTGTGTATAACTGACTTCCAATCAGCAATTGCCTAAAAGTGTAAGTTTAAACAGTAAGTTTTCCCTACACTGTGTGTGTGTTTTCTTAATTTCTAATTTAAAAAAAAAAAATACAGTTGTGATGTAGATAGGTGGGTGCTTTCGTAGTGTTCCTGCTTCTAATTTTGGATTTCATATTGCCCAAGTAACGTGTGCGTGTGTGGTATATAAGCGTTTACATAACTGCCTTCCGGTCAACAATTCCTGAAAGTGTAAGTGTTACCGCGTATGTGCCTTTTCTTAGTTTCTAATTTCAAAGAAAAAAGAAAAAAAAATATATACTTACAGAATATTTATGAATTATCATATAATTAAAATTTTATATTAAATAATTAATTATTTATTAACAAATAATATAATCATGTATTTTTTTTATTCATTTATGTTTTTTTTATCGCTATATGTACTTTTACACAATTTAAAATTTATTTATTATTTTTTTGGTAGGATAAAATTTACTCATAATGTTAGCTAAATGACAAAATAAAAATAGTAATTATAGATTAATTAAAGTAAATTCCATCTCTTCGTTAATTGAAAGAAATAGATTGTGTTGATATTTAATATATATATATATATATATATATATATATATATATATATATATATATATATATATAAATTAAAATTGAAAATAAATTTTATTTTTCTAATGTATTGAATTTTGGGTAATATATTATTCAAGGTAAATGGCAATTTCCTTGTTAGTTTCATTGGTAATGAACAGGTGGACTGTAATATTAATTTTTTTCCCCTATCTTTATGCAGGAAATATTAATATCATAATTTTTAAATAGTTTTCATTGTTCCTCTTATAAACAAAAATATTATATTTTTATGAAAATAAAAGTGATGATTAAATATTATATTTCATAATAATATTTAATAAGAAAATATTCATTATTTATAAAAAAAATCATTAAGATTTTTTTTTTTTGTATTTATAGACTTTTTTTTGTTTAGCTTTAACTTTTACTGAATATAAGTTTCCTTATAAAAGTAAAAATATATTTAAATTACAAAATATATTATTAAATACTTTGTTAAAGTTTCCACGTAATAAATAAATTGTTAATTAAAAGAAAATACTATCTATTTACTTAAAACTCTTTAAAAAGACTCCATATCTCAAAAAAAATAATAACTAATAAGACTCTATATCTTAATTAAAATTAATAATTATTTAAATTAATTATTTAATAAATAAAAGTATTTTAATTCATTGATAAGTTTATCTTTCATTCGTACATTTGCATATATTATAAATAAGAAAATAAATAAAATAATTATAAAGAATTAAAAAGGACATTTTAAAAATAAAAACATTTCCAAAAAGTTTTTATTCATTGCACATAACTCTAAATATTATATATATATTTTATTCAATGTGTACTTGCACACCTTCAAGCGCTCTCTCTCTCTCTCTCTCTCTCTCAAAATTGCAATTTTAGTTAAATTGATATTAATAAAAAAAAATAGCACCATTTATAAATTATTTTAAAATTCATTAAATTTTCGTATTTTATTATTATTTTAATATTAATAAAAATAACTTTTCAAATACTTTTAATTAATAGCCATTTATTAATTATTTCAGAATTAATTGAATAATCCTCTTCTCTTCTTATTTCATAAATACTTTTTATGTTAAAAAATATAACATTATATACAATTATTTCATAATTCATTGAGATAATTCATTAATTATTAGTATCTTTTAATTAGTAATTTATTTATTAATTATTTAAAAATTCATTTAGTATTTTTTACTAACAAATTAAAAATATCCAATCTGATTGACTTTCTAGAAGGAGAAATATAATTAATAATTATATAAAACTATTAATTTTAAATAATTAATATAGACAATTGAGAATTAAATAAAATATTAATTTTTAATTAAATTTAAAAATATATTAATATTAAATGGTCCAATAAAAATGTAAAAAAATAAAGAAAAAAAATGCAAAAATTCCTTAAAAAATAAGTAGGAAAAAGTGTCACATTCTCTTTGTTTTAGCTTCAATAATAATAATAATAATAATAAATATAGATAATGGATAGATTAAATGGATAGATATAGATTGATACGTTTTTGCATAAATATTTAAATTAAAGAAACAGGAAATGGTTTTTTTTTTTAGCAGTTAAAAGGAAACTTTGGATGACTTCATGGCCAGCAAATTAACTTTCAAAAAATTATATAAATAAATATAGGTACCATATGATAGTGTGTGTGTGTTTTACATTGGGAAGGCAATATAAATCACATAAAAGGGAAGGAACACACACACATATATATATATATATATATATATATATATTTTTTTTTTTTTCGCTACTTGATAAGAAGAAGTAGTAGCAGTCCCAGGGAACTGGCTATGGTCCAAGCATGAACATCCATCAATCATCATCAATGATGGGAAGAGAACTAAAACAAAGTACACTTTCTTCATCCTTCTTTACTCACTACTGATTTTCTTTTAAGTTTTGTTCTTCTTCTATACAACTAATAACCAACAGAGAGGTGAATATAATTAATATTGTTACATTTTCAATATTATAATTAATAATTATAACTATATTCTTAATTTATAATTAATAATTATATAAAATATTAATTTTAATTAATTTTAAAAATATATTAATATAAAATGGTTGAATTAAAATGTAAAAAAAAATTTCTAAAAAAAGAATAAATAGGAATACTAAACAAAAATAGAGTTGACTTCTCTTGTCACGACCCAACCTATGGGCCGGACCGGCACTAGAACCTGGGCCAGCCTAAAGCCCCCGAGGCCCGTAGTAAGCCTAACTATTCATTAACCCAATTCCAAGGCCCATTTGGGCCCAATTTCAAGAAAACAACCGGACAGAGTCTGGCCATAAAGTGGACATTTCAACGGGGAGTTTTTGACTCACCCGACCTGTAAACACAATAAACAATCCATTGGGGAGCTCAGCTCACCCTCCACATACTCATATCATCATAAAGATAAATGGGAGCTCAGCTCCCTCATCCAGTCCATCAAACATGCATATAATAATTTTACAGGTCCACAATAATAATTTAGTTTACAGACCCAAATCAAATAAACATTTCTAACACATGCGGAAATTCTAAGATTTAACAAGATTATACAAACATTAATAATCGACAGATTTAACAAGATTATACAAACATTAATAATCGACTGCGAGGAAGAAAGCGAGTTAACCTCAAAAATATCCTCCTGTGGCCTGGAAAAATATTGAACAGGAGTGAGCGTTCGACTCAGAGAGTAAAATATCAATTTTAACCATAATCTCTATAACTATCTAGAACTAATGCAACCTGTGGAGTGAAATGCAACATCAACAACATTTTCACATCATAACATCAAAAAGGTAATTTGGAGCACTCACGCACCCAGCAATATCAACCATATATATATATGGGAGCCGATCCCCTATACAGCTCTCTTAATTCCAATCGTGCAATGAAGAACTCATTTCGGACTTCCACTTAATAACCAAATCGGGGTCCCAGAAGAACTCAAGCCGTGTCTACCCCGGGCGACGTGGTCCCAAAAAGATCTCAAGCCGTGTCTACCCGTCCTATCCATAGTCCACACCACATCACACGCACGCCAACGCACACACACTGCTCCAAAATACCACAACAACATACATGGCACTTTCACAGTTATGAATGCAACATAAATCATGCCTAAAGTTTATCTACATAGATATATGCATATAAGTGATGCATGGGCATACTTGAATATATAATAATATTGAAATTACAATTAAAATTAATATTTTATTCACAGACTTGACAACGGTCACTGTGGCGGCTGGCGGAGGAAGAAGGCTGTCCCGGTTCACCTGACAATTACATTACAATTATTTAATACAAATGACTCAATACAAATCAAGAAAAGACCAAATACGTCCTAAGTCGTGCCGAAAATCCAGCAGAGTCTCCCCTATACCTAGGACATATCCAACCTGCAAAATGGCTCAAAACACACTTCTATATTTACAACTCATATATCCACAATTCAATCACATCACACAGCCCCTCCTGGGCCCATCAAATCAGTCATCCATCACAATATGTAAAATTTCAATTTAGTCCTTATAATTGATCATTTTTGCAAAAACTACCCAAACAAGCTCTAAAAATTCTAAAACATTGCCCCGCGGTCCTTAGCAATATTACTAGGCTATTGCAAAAAGAATCATAATTTTCTAAGCTACCACAAATATTTTATGGATTTTTAATCCTATTTAAGCACTAGAAAATTACGAAAAAGAAAGGTTCGGGTTTACCTTTGCCGATTCCGACTTCGGGAACGCGCTCGGGACGTCTGACAATGGGGGAGTAGCCAAAACCACGGTCCAATTCGGAGACTTTTCCGGTAACGGGTCTGTCTGGCCGGAAATTCATAGACCCGATCAACTGTCGAATTTCCCTGAATTGAGGATACCTACACGAAGCCCACAACACGGGGGTTAGTACATAAATTTTTCAGAATTTTCTAAGCTCATTTAATGCTCAGAAAAACACTGCGAAGTTCCGTGGGACCCACCGAAAAACGGTGTCGGAAAAATTCGAAATTTATGTCGCCGCGAAGCTCTCGACGAGTGGAACGCTCTGGTACTCTCGGTTTTCTCGTGGGATTCACGGTTTGCGAGAAATCTAGCCCAAAAGTCAAAATGGGCTAAAAACTTCCCGAGCAAAAATCGGACAAACCGCTCGATGGATTTCGGTGTTCTTGGTGTCTATGGAAAGTTCTCGTCGAGTAGATGAGTTTAGACACAAGACCCGGTCCGATTGGTGGCCGGATCGACCGGATTTTGGCCGGGAAAGTCGAAAAGTCGCGCGCGCAGGGGAGGACGTTTGCACGCGTTTTCCGGCCGTTAGCGGCCACGGCCTACCGACTGGCCGGGAGGCGCGCGAAATGGGAGGCAGAGGAGGTGGCGGCGCGGCAAGGGGAGGAGGGAGGAGAGAGAAAAGAGAGAGAGAAGGGGAGGAGGTCGACGCGCGCGGGAGGAAGAAGGAAGAAAAAGAAAAGGCAGGTCTGATTCGATCGGTCCGATCCGGTCTGGTTCGATTCAGTCGGTCCGATTCAAGATACAAAATTTTAAATTTTTACTCTGCCTCGGGACCGAAAACGAGGTCCAAAAATTTCGAAAAAAATTCCTGAAAACTCAGAAAAATACGTAGACTCCAAATATATTTTTAGTTTTGTCACGTGGTCTTTAAATTAATTTTTAAAAATCATCAAAGTTTATATTTTCGGAAAATCGAACCCGATTTTTAAAATCCGAAAAATCTCAAATAATTTCTTAAAATTTAAATAAAATTAAAATACCAAAAATACTCATAAATAATAAAATTTAAAATCTTGGGGTGTTACATCTCTTTACTTTAGCTTTAATATAACAACTCCATAATATATGAGAGTTTTATAAATATCATAGTTTTGTAATTCTTAAGTCTCTCAATATGCCTACTTTTTTAAAGTAATTGATTATATATATTAAAATTTAAAAGTTAAAATAAAATCAATAATTTAGAAGTTAAATTAATAAATTTAAGACTATAATATAATTAAAAATGCAAATTTTAGAATATAGACATTATTTTAATAGGTATATGTACAAAGTCATTGACATATAGAAATATAAAGATTTCTCTCTTTAATATGTTGCTTCAAATCAACATGGCATCAGAGTATCAACTAGCATGAGGTTATGTGATACAGAGAAAAATAGAGACTTAGGGTTTTTTCTAGATCAAGCTTCTAGGCGGCTTTAAAGGAGGAGGTGACTGACACCACTCCTTCCAGAAGGAAGACCAGCTCATTTCCAGCCATTCTTCAGCATCGCGTCATTGTTCAAGCACGCGCATGGCATCACGTGCTGTCAGACCATCCACGATGTTTCCCCACTGGCCGGCGCATGAGCTCCTTTCTAGCAACCTTTTTCGGCAGTCTTCTCTCCACGTCTCACCTCTGACCAACCCAAACTCGTGACTCGGTTCTCACTTTTCTATCTTTGGGTCCTTACACAGTAATTTCTCTCTTTGATCCTTTGATTTTCTCTCTTTGGTTCTTGTACTTTGAGATGGCTGAAGGGAAAAAAAAAAAAGAAGCTACCGGGGGTAATGCAACTATCTTTTAATGATAATCCCTCTCTACAAATTATTTTTATAAAACTTGATGGAACTAATTATCTTATTTGGTCAAGATCCTATCTTTTGTTCATTCAAGCTAAAGGATTGTAGGGGAATATCACAGGAGATAAGTCAAAACTAGAGACCACCAGTTCCACCTACAATTAGTGGCAATCAGAAAACTTCAGGTAATGTCTTGGCTCATTGATTCTACACAACCTTAAATAGCTCATGGATATTTATTGTTGAACAGTGCAGAATGTTGTTTCTCAGGCCTATTCGCCTATTCTCAAGTAGGTAATGATGCACAGGTTTATGAGCAAAGAAATAAAGTTCATGGTACAAAACAGGATGAGATGACTATTACTTAGTATTTTGCGAAGTTGAGTGGCTTATGGCAGTAGCTGGATTACTGTCAAGATTTTCAGGCTACATATGCTAGTGATGCTACCAAATTTCAGAAATTAGTTGAGAAAGAACAAATTTATGATTTTCTTTTTGTACTAAACATAAAATATGACTAGATTCGGGTCCAGGTACTTGGTAAGGATCCTCTATCCTCATTAAGGCAAACTTATTCTTATATTCAATAGGAGTAAAGCAAAAGAAGTATCATAGTTCATGCTATATCCATTGATAAGTCAGGGCTTGTACCTACTACCTCTAAAGAACAATCACATAGTTTTGGTCTATCAAATAACAATTATTGGCATTGTGACTACTGTGGGAAATCTCACCATACCAAGGAACACTCTTGGAAACTTCATGGTCGCCCAACCAAGGGGTGTGGAGGAAAAAGAATAGGTTTGGCATGACCACAAGCAAATGTATCTGAGACAATGGAGTTTTTTGAGGATACAGCTTCAACTGAAATTCTTTCCAATGAGGAAGTGCAATCCCTAAGACATTTGTTTTTACAGCTGGAATCTCAGTCTACCACAATTGCCTCTTCCAACTTTGTCAAATCAAGTAATGCTTTTCTTATCAATCTTGAAAAAGATTTTTGGATTACAGATTCGGAAGCAAACAAACACATGACAAGCTCTTCCAATAAATTTAGAACCTATCCACCTTGTTTAGAAAAAGAAAAAATCCGCATAGCGGATAGATCCCTAGCCAGTATTTCAAGAATATGTTCTGTTAAATGCACTCCTACTTTAAATCTTACCTTAGTTTTACATGTGTGTGCGTTTTCTATAAATCTCTTATCTGTTAGCTCTATTACAAAAGCACTTAACTATAAAATCTCATTCTTTCCTACTCATTATATATTTCAGGAACTGAACATAGGGAGAACGATGGCCTATATCTACTATATGACTATGGTGGTTTCTCAACTCCTAGTATAAATGGAGCTTTGTTAGGACAATATGTGAATGCTGACCAAGAGATTCTCCAGTGGCACAAAAGATTAGGATATCCTTCTTTTCAAACTTTACAAAGGTTATATCTCATTTTGTTTAAGAAATGCAAGCTAGAAAGTTTAGTTTATGATGCTTGAGAACGAGTTAAACACAAAAGAGAATATTATCTTGTAATAAATAATAATGCCTCAATTTTTTTTATGACTATTTATTCTGATGTGTGAGGATCTATCTAAATTATGTCTTTATCTAAATATAAATAATTTGTTAACTTGAGTTTACCTAATAAAAACAAAGAGAGGTTTTTTTTTTTATTATTTTTAATAGTTTCATAAAATAATTTGTACTCAATTTGATGTTCAAGTAAAAAATTCTAAGAGCTAATAATGATACATAATATATGAATAAACTATTTCAGACTTACTTAGAGTCACATGGTATTTTGCGCCAAACCAATTATGTTACCACTGATTGTGAGACCCTGCTTCAAGGAATAATAATAATAATAATAATAATAATAATAATAATAATATAAATGAAAGAAGGAGTATAAAAGTGAACATGAAAATCCCATAGCATCAATAAAAGGAAACAAAAGAAAATGAGGCATAATCTAGAGTTCTCTAAAATATATATATATATATATATATATATATATATATATATATATATATTAAATTATGTATATATAATAAAGAAAATGAAGGAGAACCATCAGGAGATTTCTAGAGCGAAGTGACAGAGGGCATCAGATTTTTTTTGGGGAAAGGAGGGAGGAGTTCAGCAACAGTATTTAGAGCAAAAACCATGAATTTCACCATCTAAATCTTCCTATTCTCGATTGTTTCTTGGTGACCGAGCACTCACCTCATCTTCTCCTTCTCTCTAACCTGCATAATTTGTAATCTCCCAACCCTAGAATTTCAATTTGAGTGAGGAATTGGGTAACACTACTGCTGTCTCCTTCTAGCCACACCATTTCTGACACCTCTGCAAACTTAAATCTCTTCTTGCTTCTCCTTAGCTTGCATTAGACCCTCTTTCGATGTACTTTTGATCTGAGAATTAAGAGGGAAGGAAAGGGCAGATTGGGGAAATGTATCGTTCGATTTCAATTCACCAAGTTTCAGGAAAATTCCAACTTGTTGCTGCCATATTGACTGTTGAGACATCCTCTTCTTGTTGCAGCTAACTGATGGTTCATTTTCATGGGCATTCCATAACCCATGTGTTGGCAGTACACATATGAATAATTAGGTAGCCCAAAACCACTTAATTCTTCAAGTCTTGATGCTCAATTTGTTACCGGTTATTAGATTTGAGATTTATTAAAGGGTATAGAGTTCTAGATAAATTGGAGAGATTCATGTGGCTAAAGATTAATGGGTCCAGTCTAAATAGAAGATTTGAGTATTTGGGATAGAAGGGTGATGGGTGTGATGTGTTTGAAGGGGAATGGGTGTGGGATGAAAACTATCAATGTGTCACTCGAGAGAACGCAGCTTATTGGATGAGGGGTTCAAGTGCTCAGAATATGGCAGACCTGATTTGTTCGAGAGTGTGTATGTCACTAGAAAATGGAGATGGCAACCCAAACATTGCAACTTACCCACTGTGTATGTCACTAGAAAAGAAGATTGACATTGAAGAATCAAAACTTTGGGCCTGATATTTTAGTCGATTAGGTGATTGGTTGAGCATGTGGTTGGTACAGGAGCAACCACCAAAGCATTGCAAGTGCGAGAGTGTGAACAGCTTCACGGTGTGATGCTGTGGTTGGTGGCGCATAGTGTTGATGCCGATGAAGGCAACCAAGCGACTATTTGGGTTCAGCAGTTTATTTATTTTTTTTCAACCTTTTCAGTGTTTTGGGGCCCTTATTCTTTTAAGCTTAGCACCAATTAGTAAGCAATCACTAACCTTGTTAGCGTGATCCAAGTACTATTCTGTAGATTAATGCATGTTTATAGGCATTTTCTAGTATAATTGATTTATATGCATAATCCACACATAAATCCAAGACAAACTAGAGGTAGAACCATAGAGGTTTAACCTACCCATGAAACTAAACCAGCAATTTCTACAAGGGAGAAATCCCTGCTGATACTTTCGAAACTGGTATTTGTAGTGAAAGTGATATCAAAGTCTTACCCTTGGAGTAATAAACATTAAACAATGATAGTTGCATGGGGAATATAGCTCACCAATATATTCTTGAAATATTACCATTGTCATAAAAGAGTGAAACCCAAGTTGGCCCAGTGAACCTGAAAACGTAAGTGAACCAACAAAATTTTCAAATAAATTAGTCCATTAAAGCATTAATTAAATACTCCAATTATCAAAGACAATAATAGGGAATGCTATCATGAGATGAAAGAAGTGCCAAATTGAGATGCATCAATAAATTTAGTACCAAGTGTTGTAAGCAATACATAATTTACAGTTCAGTAGTCTTCTTCGCTATAAATTTGTTTTTCTTCAAATAAATGGAGAGATGACTAGGGATATATATATATATATATATGAATTTTCTTATACATATTTGTTTAGTAGACTTGCTCATTTCTAATTTACGTTTAAGCTAGTTACAAATTTTTCTTGAATTTAGACTTCTTTTTCTAGATAATTGGAAGTTTATGGAATTTGGATTACAAAAGGCTCGAATCCTCTGCTTTATGGCTTAGCTTTAGTTAGACACACGTACACTTTATGCAGTCTATGAGATTTGATTATTGTTATTATTCCTTCCTAAATTTATTGTATGTAGTTCCTTTTAAAATTTTTCCTTAAGAAATGGTTGAATGTTTTGACTCTCTTAATGCCTAGAAGAATTTTTTTTTTTTTTGGGACGCTAAAATGTCTGTCAAATTTTGGGGTATGATTATTGATTAGAACATAAAATGAAAATTTCCTTTATAAATAATTGAGAGGTATATGGACCCGATCCTGCATTTTGTAATGGAGAAACGTAGGCAGTTTTCGGGTGCGGTTCAAAATAGATTAATTTTAATTTTTTTTATTTTCAAAGTTTCCTTTCTATTTCTTTAAATTTTGGATCTGGAATAATATTTATGAATTTAACATGCTAGTTATTTATTTATTTTAAGAGAGTTAAGATATTTTAATATAAATTAAATACATTTTCCATGTTAGTTACATAATTTGAAATGGTGGATTGGTTATGACACTAATGCACAAAATTGGATGTCTAAAAGGAAAAATAGACATTTATTTGAGGTCGCTTGAGCTCTCATGTTTATTATGAGCCTTTCTACACTTGATTGAGAAAATATTGTTTTGTCTACAGCTTATCTGATTAATAGGATGCCTATTAGAACCTTAGATTTTAAAAATTCCTTGGAAGTTTAGTAGGAAAAAAAGTTCTTACACTATTCCACCTGTAGGAGGGGGGTGTGAGGCGAAATATCATCCATTAGAATTATATAAAATGCACCAGGTAATGCCCAGGAAAGATGGTGGAGTCACAATGGTCTCACTTAAGTACCACCTCCTTACACAGCATTTCCTAGACATGCACTTCATACCATCCTAATAGAATCAAACCACCGTCTTCCCATAACACTACCACTAAGGATTTATGCCACGAAGGCATAGATAGACAGAGTCGCCACCTAACCGGACATATTCAGTGTTTCTTCCGAAGGTCATGGATGGCAACTTACACCTAACAGAGATTTCACAACCGTCATTACCATCCCCCAATGTCTATGTTAGGGATAATGGGTAATTAAGAGGAATGAGTTAGGCACTCCTTACGCTGGTCTAACCTCGTTAATTCTCTACTAATGTTTCTAGAAGTCTTGTTTATTATTCCTTTATTAAACTTTATCCTAAAAAATGCAATTCTAATCCTACACACGCAAGTAATTCACAAAAGGTTGTTTACACACAATTTTCATGCACAAGTAATTCCTATCTATGGGGTTGCTAATTATTTAAATGATATTTACCAGATGACTAAAATTAATTTATTATTGGGAATTTAATTTACAAACAAATTCAATTTCAAATAACCCTATGTTTCTATTTAACCTAATTAATTAATTTTCACCAAGTTACCCTAAGGATAATTGAACTAAGTTAATTATGTACATGTGTAATTTATTCTAATATCACATAAGTCCCAAACAATCACAATCTAATAAAGATTTCTAACATGCAAATTTATTTTACAATTACCAAGTATTAAATTAAATTTATTTTACATGCCAATATTAGTTTAATTTACAAACAAGATTAATTTTAATTTACAAAGTATTTATTTAAATTAATTACATGTAAAAGTCAGTTAAATTAAAAACAAAGTTAATTTTAATTTACCAAATGAAAGTTCTATTATTACTACAATTTCATGCCAATGGTTATTCGAGAAGTTTAGAGCTACTTACTTGTTGATAAATGCAGTTGCCATTGGGGCAAGCTACCCTTAAAAAAGGGTCTTCTCTTCTAGTATGGCAATGATATCCCTGGCTTACTCCCGTTTAGCTCCATATAAGCTTCGCGCAAATGTCCTCTTTGATACTTACCTTAGGGCTACTTACCAATTTTATTTGTAAATAAAAAAAATAAAGAAAATAAAGAAAAATAATAAAAGTACGAGAGACAGAAACTAAACATGTGCAGAGTTATGTATCCCCTCAAATTAAACATGATTACATGATCTATATGAACATATAAAATAAATTGAAGACAGAGCATAGAATTAAAATATTGTGTGGCATAGATCTTGAAAAGAAAACAATAAAACTGACCTTCCAGAAATCTTGTATGAAAATCTTCTTGAAGAAAAAAAAAATAATAAGGAAGAACTCAAAGAGTCTTAAATATCTCTAAATTTCTTATCGCTCTGAATTTTCTCTACCTCTTTCCTCCCATCATCCTCCTTCCCTTCTCTAGTAGGGTATTTATAGGGTTTTAGAAGAGAGGTGTGATAGGGTTTGGAGTCTTAGGATGATAAAGTTTAGATGATTTAAACAACTACGATTGCAGAGTTCGAATAAGACTGGGATATGGGTGAGGTGTTTCAACCAATAGGAAGACAGGAAAAAATGGAAGGCACCAATAGAGAGTGAAGAAGAGGTGTGGTAGGCTTTGGAGTCTTAAGGTGATAAAGTTTAAATGACTTAAATAACTACGATTGCAGAATTCGAATAAGATTGGGATATGGGTGAGGTGTTTCAACCAATAGGAAGACAGGAAAAAATGGAAGGCACCAATAGGGAGTGAGGAAGGGAGTGGGGCCAAGGAGGAGAGAGATATTTTGTTATTTTAATTTTTAGAAAATAATTAAATGGAACCCATTTAAAATTCCTAACTAGGCTTTCTTAGGCCCATAGAGCCCAATTAAACTTAATTAGATCCATTTAAGAACTGCCCATATTAAATTTAAACAAAATAAAATTTTATTTAAATTTAATTAAATTAATTTCCCCAAAACTTTATTATTATTTTTATTTTTTCAAGATCATGCCACGGAATTAATAATTCAGCTCCATGCCTCCAATTACATCTTACAGTCATATAATTTTTCATCATCGGGTTTCCCACGGCCTCAATGCACATACTCATCACAAAATAAGAGTCTACAGTTTGCCCCCCACTTTGACGAAAGTTGAAATCAATGCGAAAGCATTGCTCAAGTTTCGTCAAAGTGAAACTCAAATTTCTAATAACTATGAGGATCAAATATATCTTGCTCAGTCGACATACTCTATGTTATGAGACTAGCTACGGTCTCATAACAGTAATAACTGTGTCATGTGAAAAATGAGTATATCTTGCTCTGTCGATACACTCTGCATCATGAGACTAGCTACTGTCTCATAACAATGATAACTGTGTCATGTGAAAATTGAGTGCATCTTGCTCAGTCGATACACTCTATGTTATGAGACTAGCTATGGTCTCATAACAGTGATAACTTTGTAATGTGAAAATCAAATGCATCTTGCTCTGTCGATACACTCTGCATCATGAGACTAGCTACGGTCTCATGATAATGGCAACTCTATGTTTTGAAATGTTGTGGATTCGTATTTAGGACCGCAGTCCTAAACTACCTACGTATCACCCTCGCTATCCTGAGGAAGAATCAGACCCACTCGTAGTTCGACACTTGAAACTGTGGTAATGCATGTTCTTCTACGCCTTACACACCTGCAGGTGACATGTTGATGCATGTTCTTCTATGCCTTACACAACTATGCCATGTGCCCTAAACAACGTCTAAGGACTTACCAGAAAACATTTGTCATGAAATGTTGTGGGTTCGTATTTAGGACCGCAGTCCTAAACTACCTACGTATCCCCCTCGCTATCCTGAGGAAGAATTAGACCCCCTCGTAGTTCGACACTTGAAACTGTGGTGATGCATGTTATTCTACGCCTTACACACCTACAGGTGACATGTTGATGCATGTTCTTCTATGCCTTACACAACTATGTCGTGCGCCCTAAACAACGTCTAAGGACTTACCAAAAAATATCTATTTCATGATTTGAAAAAATTGAGATGACTGGGTCTCAAAACTCTTTTTGTGATTTTTGTGCTTCTTGTATGCTACTTCCTATCATGTGCATGCTGATTTTGCTAGAGATTCTAAAAAAAAACTTAGTCTTCTGAGGGACATTTTTTTGCAAAAACTTTCTTTTAGCTTCAAAATTTTTTGAGGAAAATTATTCATCGAAAAGACTTCCTTAAGATCACAATACAATTGCCCTCTGATTTTTCTTTTTTCTTCTCTACCCCTATGGTTTCTGCCTTGACTCCTTTCTCTTCCATGAACTCAATTCTTTGTGCCCTAACTTTTGCCTGAAATGCTCTTTCGAGTTTTCATTTCAGCGGGCTTGCTCTAACTTTTGCCTCAGCGGCCCTTTCGAGTTTTCCACTTAGCGAGCTCTCTTTTTTCTTTTCTTTTTCTTGTTCTTTTTCTCTTTTTTTTTTTTTTTGAAATTAGACAATCACCAGGATATTCATATCAAGCACCTATTCTATCATGCTCACGAGACAACAGGTTAAATCAAAACAATGCAGTTCAATTACTTAATCTTTTGATGTATCTCTCAAGACACAAACATTCACAATCATAATTAAATAAAATCCATTCCTAGTTAATGCAATAAAAACTTCTTTATTTATTCAGGTACACCATTACTCCCTCTTACATTTAGTTTTGCTAAATTTCTAACCTTCCAAAGTTAGAAATAAGCTTTATAACCTGCCAAATGGCCTTTTCAGGTTTTCCATCCAGATCTTCTCTCATCTCTCCTTTTACCTAGACTGCCTTTTGCAGGTTTTCAATCTAGCATTTTTTGTTTTCTTTTTTTTTTTTTCGTTCTTTTTTCTTTGACTCTTACTTTTGCCTAGATCGCCTTTTGCAGGTTTTCAGCCTAGCAGGCCTATCTCACACAAAGTACCATTTGAGCCTGTCTAAATTGACTAGTTCTTGAAATTCATTCCCATCCAGGTTTGATTTCTTATTGTGGTAAGATCTTGTTGACTATGTATGGACCATCCTAGCTTGGGTAAAACTTTCCTCTTAAATCAAAAGGGACGGGCCGAGCTTGTTTCAAAACCATGTCTCCTTCTTTGATCTTTCTTAGCTTCACCTTCTTATTAAAGGCTCTAGCTATCTTCCTCTGATAAGCCTGCATACGATACAAGGCTCACATTCTTTTTTCATCAATCAAAGCTAGTTCCTCATATCTCTTCTAGGCCCACTCATTTTCTAGGATCTTAGCTTCTAGCATCACTCTTAAGGATTTGACCTCTTGCTTAATGGATAACACTACTTTAGTCCCATACACTAAAGATAACGGGGTTGCCCTCGCGGATGTCCTTGTAGTACTACGATAATCTTAAAGAACATAAGGGAGTTTTTTAGGTCAATCCTTATATGTTTCGAACATTTTTTCCCAACTAGAACATTTCCATTCATATGGGAACCACACATTTCCTGCATGTATTTCTTTCATTATTTGCTCAGCCTATTTTTCTATCACACATAAGAGTTTGTAGAATTGCCCCCCAGCTAAAGTAAATTGAGTGGCTAATCTATGAATTATTGCTCTATCTCTTTTGTAGGCTTATTGCGAGTATTCTCTCACTTCCAGAGACCTCCTTATGTCTTCATATCATTTTCTTTCTCTCTCTAGGTCCACATGGACTACTATTAATCCTTCATAGCATGAAATTTTACCCCTCGCTAAGTCAACTTTTGATCACTCTTTTCCTATGGGGACACTAGCGTGGCTTGGGAATCGGCCATCTGATTTTAAGCTCGAGGCATATGCTTCTTGGTACTTTGTTAACAAGGCTATAAATTTATCTCTTTCTTCTTGGGTTAAATCTTCAGCTAACTTAATGTCTTTAGAATTATTTGGTGTACCCAAATTAATAGAGATTGATTTTGATGCATTAATAGAAATAAATTCTAAATGATTATGAATGCAATGCATACGCCTATTAGAAGAAACATCAAACAAGTAAGTAAAAGGACTGGTTATGTTATTGATCTTTGCCTCAAAATCTTTATCAAGTACATCAGAATTGGAAATATCAGTATCACTACTGTGAGCATTACAAAAGATAGACTCAAACTTAGGGGTGTAGCCTTAGGTGTTTGGCTTTCCATGCAGTCCTTAGATCAATGGTGCTAATTTTTTACTTTAGCTCTTTCACATGTGGTAACCCCTAATCATATGTCAAGGTAATTGCCCCCTCTTTCAAGAACTTAGGAGGCTTTGGCTCTTCTTCCTCTTATGTTGGCTCATAGCCCAAACCATGACTCTTGATTTGCCCCTTCAGCTCAAGAAAAGCCACCAGACCATCTATACTTTCTCCTAGGCTTGTGTTAAGAAAAAACTTCATCCATTTCTTCATAGTAGCCACTTTTAGATCCATCTAGTTTTCATAGATCCCAATAACTTTAAAAATCAGACATTAGTGGAACTGACCCATCTAGTTATAATGCAACTATCTCCTCATCAGAATCAGTCCAAACATCCAAAGGACCCTTATCATAGCTAGAATTATCACAAATATCAACAACCATTGTAGACTGAGGTTCATTGGGCTTTTGGATGGGTTGGATAGGTTCATTGGGCTTTTGGATGGGTTGGATAAAATTAATAATTCTGTTAGGGTTATTTGGGGTGATGGAGATCATGTAGAGACCTAGTGTAGGTGGAAATTTTGGCTAGGCATGGGGTTTTTGGGTTGATTTTTCGGGTCAATTATCCTTTTGGCATCAATTAGGTCTTAGATAACATGCTTAAGTTGAAACCATCAGTCGGTGTCGTGACTGTGGGCTTGGTAGGACCAGCAACATTGGTTGATATCATAGCTAGGTGAGAGTGAATTTGGTAGTGGTCTGGGTGCTAAGAGCTATAGGAGGTCCTGAACTTTGAGACGCTCCAAAACTTCGGATAAGCATTGGCTAAATTGGAAAAAATCTCCTTGGGGTGTGAGACACAATTTGAACCTCAATAACTTTAATGCCATTTAATTGGCCTACCTTGAGGCCTCTTTCTAAAGTTAACCACAATTGTCTCTTCTAGCTCAAATACGGCCATAGTTTCTTCCATCTTAAGTAGTGCAGGTGAAATCCTTACTAGTCTCTTCCCTTCCCTAACCCAAGTGACCTGATTGAAAGTCTCTTTAGTGTGTTTTGAGGCTATGTTTGCTAAAAAAAATAGGATTTAAGGGTTAACCTAAGTATGCTATGTACATGAATGCAATGCATGAATGGACTATTTTTTTTTTCTTTTTTTTTTCCTTTACTTTTACAAAACCAAAACCAAACCATACCAATAGAACCAAAACTGAACCAAAACCAGACCATATAAACTGAGCTAAAATCGAACCAAAGACTGAATCAAAACCAGAAAAAAATCTCCGTAATCAATCTTCGCCCCCTTATACCTTCAACTCTCACGTGCAGGGTAAGAAAAAATTCTATCCTAAGCTATGGTACACTGGACACACCAACAGGGGGTGGTCCAGGACGATCCTTCCCTCACAAACAAAGGATTTATATCCTTAAAGTTTAACCATAAGTAAACATCCTCTTGCTTACTATGGGTTTTAAAATGGACTTGGGCCTATACACACATTGGGCCTATGCATAGGCCTAGGTTCATCTCAACTACCACTAGAACTTATGGTTTGAACAGTAAGGTTATAAATCTAGCATAACAAAAATCTACGGGGTACCTAGGGTTAAAATCTATGGCTCATGGGCTTCATCGGGTAGAAAAAGGGTCACCCATGCGAGAGCTTGTCCATTAAGCACAACGGCCGGAGCTGTGGCTCTTTTATATACTCGAAGGTACGGGCATGGGGTGCTAGCATTCACCAATTCGTCATAGCTCGAGTGAAACTATGGTCTCCTTAGCAAGTACTAGCGGGGCTAAAAAGGGTAAGAGTGATCCGTGTGATAGTGTAGTGCAATGCAAAAAGTTCAACAGAGGAATAATATTAGACTAATAGAAACATGTTGGAGTAACTATCCATTTAGTCCCCAGCGGAGTCGCCAAACTGTAGGGCAAGAGGGGGCGAGGCGTGATATCATCCATTAGAATTATATAAAATGCACCAGGTAATGCCCAGGAAAGATGGTGGAGTCACAATGGTCTCACTTAAGTACCACCTCCTTAGACAGCATTTCCTAGACATGCACTTCATACAATCCTAATAGAATCAAACCACTGGTAAGTACCGTCTTCCCATAACACTACCACGGTACTAAGGATTTATGCCACGAAGGCATAGATAGACAGGAGTCGCCACCCGGGTAATAACCGGGACATATTCAGTGTTTCTTCCGAGGGTCATGGATGGCAACTTACTCCTTGCAGAGTTTCCACAACCGTCATTACCATAGCCCAATGTCTAGGTTCGGGATAGTGGGTACGTAAGGGGAAGGTGTTAGGCACCCCTTACGCCTGGTCTAACCTCGTTAATTCGAGTGCCAGTCCTCTACTAATGTTTCTAGAAGTCTTGTTTATTATTTCTTTATTAAACTTTATCCTAAAAAATGCAATTCTAATCCTACACACGCAAGTAATTCACAAAAGGTTGTTGTTTACACACAATTTTCATGCACAAGTAATTCCTATCTATGGGGTTGCTAATTATTTAAATGATATTTACCAGATGACTAAAATTAATTTATTATTGGGAATTTAATTTACAAACAAATTCAATTTCAAATAACCCTATGTTTCTATTTAACCTAATTAATTAATTTTCACCAAGTTACCCTAAGGATAATTGAACTAAGTTAATTATGTACATGTGTAATTTATTCTAATATCACATAAGTCCCAAACAATCACAACCTAATAAAGATTTCTAACATGCAAATTTATTTTACAATTACCAAGTATTAAATTAAATTTATTTTACATGCCAATATTAGTTTAATTTACAAACAAGATTAATTTTAATTTACAAAGTATTTATTTAAATTAATTACATGCAAAAGTCAGTTAATTAAAAACAAAGTTAATTTTAATTTACCAAATGAAAGTTCTATTATTACTACAATTTCATGCCAATGGTTATTCGAGAAGTTTAGAGCTACTTACTTGTTGATAAATGCAGTTGCCATTGGGGCAAGCTACCCTTAAAAAAGGGTCTTCTCTTCTAGTATGGCAATGATATCCCTGGCTTACTCCCGTTTAGCTCCATATAAGCTCCGCGCAAATGCCCTCTTTGGTACTTACCTTAGGGCTACTTACCAATTTTGTTTGTAAATAAAAAAAATAAAGAAAATAAAGAAAAATAATAAAAGTACGAGAGACAGAAACTAAACATGTGCAGAGTTATGTATCCCCTCAAATTAAACATGATTACATGATCTATATGAACATATAAAATAAATTGAAGACAGAGCATAGAATTAAAATATTGTGTGGCATAGATCTTGAAAAGAAAACAATAAAAACTGACCTTCCAGAAATCTTGTATGAAAATCTTCTTGAAGAAAAAAAAAATAATAAGGAAGAACTCAAAGAGTCTTAAATATCTCTAAATTTCTTATCGCTCTGAATTTTCTCTACCTCTTTCCTCCCATCATCCTCCTTCCCTTCTCTAGTAGGGTATTTATAGGGTTTTAGAAGAGAGGTGTGATAGGGTTTGGAGTCTTAGGATGATAAAGTTTAGATGATTTAAACAACTACGATTGCAGAGTTCGAATAAGACTGGGATATGGGTGAGGTGTTTCAACCAATAGGAAGACAGGAAAAAATGGAAGGCACCAATAGAGAGTGAGGAAGAGGTGTGGTAGGGTTTGGAGTCTTAAGGTGATAAAGTTTAAATGACTTAAATAACTACGATTGCAGAATTCGAATAAGATTGGGATATGGGTGAGGTGTTTCAACCAATAGGAAGACAGGAAAAAATGGAAGGCACCAATAGGGAGTGAGGAAGGGAGTGGGGCCAAGGAGGAGAGAGATATTTTGTTATTTTAATTTTTAGAAAATAATTAAATGGAACCCATTTAAAATTCCTAACTAGGCTTTATTAGGCCCATAGAGCCCAATTAAACTTAATTAGATCCATTTAAGAACTGCCCATATTAAATTTAAACAAAATAAATTTTTATTTAAATTTAATTAAATTAATTTCCCCAAAATTTTATTATTATTTTTATTTTTTCAAGATCATGCCACGGAATTAATAATTCAGCTCCATGCCTCCAATTACATCTTACAGTCATATAATTTTTCATCATCGGGTTTCCCACGGCCTCAATGCACATACTCATCACAAAATAAGAGTCTACACCACCTAAAGTGTTTCGTTGTGTATGATTTGTTTTTAAGACTAAAGTTGAGAAATTAGAACCTCGAGCTCTTTGAATGTATTTTTGTTAGACATTTTGGTACTCATGGCTCTGTTTATAGAGTTTTTCCAAGAAAAAATGAAGCTTTTAATTGAGAATAAAATTGAGATTAGAGGGAAAGAGGGAAAACACAACACGGTGGTCATTAGCAAAAGTAAAAAGGGGAGAGAGAAAAGGGAATTGTAAATGGGGAGAGGATCTAGGGGAAGAAGAACGCAGGGAAAAGAAGTTTGTTTGAAGTTTCTGTGTTTTTTCTTATTAATTATTTAAATAATGTGTTTTTAAAAACAATTTATCATTATAGCGTGAAATTCAAACTATTAACAATTTTGGTATTTGCTTAAAAAAATGCCTTCAAGGTTAGAAAGTTAATGAGAAATGGTGATTTCAGAAGTAAAATAATGCCCTTACATAACGTCACGTTATTGACAAGTGTTCAGTCTTTGGACATAGAGATCGTCATTTAAATTGATAATTTTAAAAGTAAAATGTCATATCTAATTATGACAGCTTTGGAATATAGAAACAATTACTTGAATTGGAGGTTTCAAAGGCAAAAAGTCACATCATTTCTTTGAAAAAGCATTGAAATGGGGTTAAAAATCACTACTTGAACTAATGGTTTGAGAAGCAATAATAAAACTATCCAAAATTGTTGAAAATAAAAAAATTAGTAGGGAATTTTTTTTTTTTTTTTGCAACAAGCATAGCCGTAAATAATTTGAAAAGTCTCAGTTAGTTTTAAGAAGAGTAACTTTCTCTATTAAACTTAGAGTTTGCTTCTCTTAAATACATGTTTTCTCTTCTCTTCTACTCTAATATTTTTTTCCTCATTTTAGCCTTTTTTTTTGTATTATATATAGAATTTTGAAGTTTAATTGTAGTTGATTTTTCACATTAAGAAGTTTTATTACAATTAAGGTAAAATTTTAAACTTTCATGTAAATTTATTGTGATTATTGTTGTGATATATTGTTTAATATTTTATCTGTGATAATTTTATTAATGTATTTATTAAATTAAGTGATAAATTTAACGATGCGTGTATAATATGTGATAATTAGTTAAAAATAAATTAGTATATTACATAATTAGTTAAAAGTAAATTACAGTTTAATATATATTTTACTTTTTTTGGATAGTTTTAGTTATATATTATATCAATTTCTTAAAAAAATTTTAGAGACTAAAAATTAGGAGTATTACAACACCCTTTTTATTTATATTTTTATTATAAGTGTAATTATTATTTTTTTTTATTGTGCTTTAAACTTATTTATAATATTATAACTTTTATTTTATAAAATATGAAAATTTTATGTTGGTAGGAAATTATTACTCCATTTTAAATCAATGGAGAATTATCACATAATGTAAATTTATATATAATAATGTAATAAACATAGCACATACATTTTAATTAAAATTTGGTATTCACAATCTTATGTACTAATGATTAAAAATTCTTATGTCACAATTTTCATGTATTTATAATTGACTTTTAAAGTCAATAAACGAGTCATGGGTAGTATTTACATTTAGCATGTATGAGTATAGAAATAAATTCTCAACATTCTTACAATTTGTCTTTTATAATGTTACAATGGTATTACTCTTGAAATCGCCAATTTAAATAATATTTTTAGTGTACATAAATTGAGTTAGTTAATTAACGTAATAAGTTATAAACGCTGCTCTTAAAACTGTTAATTAAGATGTTATTTTTAGTGTATTTAAATTAAACTTAATATTTAATGTGATCGATTATAAAATTACTATTTCAATCGATAATTTTTATTATACTACATTATTTTGATAGATAATTTAAATTTTAAATAATTTTTAAAATTATATTATTTAAATAATTAATCCTATTTTTTCTTTATAAATTTTTGTAATATATATATATAAAGATTTAAAGCTAAACAAAATTCTCTGCACAATGCTATGTGTAATGTAATTATTGGATAATTAGTCAACATCAATGCTATTTGGACACGTCAAAATGTTTGTATATGTGCTTTAAATCAACTGTGAAATTATTTTAATTTTATATTTATTAACTTAATATATTTTATGGGCATATATTCTAATTCTCTTTATACATCTTTTCAGCAATAATTTGATTGGGAAAGAAATCGCATAAAATATTTTCATTATCAAATTCTAAAGTGTTATTTAATTTTTTGGATAATTTTCTTAAATAATATTTAACACTATCTAATTAAGTAACTGTGTACCATTAATAAATGTAAATAATTAACAATAAAATAAAAAATAAAATAACATTTTATAATTTTATAAATATTAATTTAAAATTTTTAAACACCCGCATTATGTATAGACAAATGATTATTGATTTCAATATATATATATATATATAATAAAAATGGTATTCAAAATAAGTTCACCTGGATGTGACAAATGGCTCTCCATTAAATTTTTTTATTTGTTAATTTTATCCCTATATTATTATTATTATTTAATATGAATTTTTAATTTGTTAATCCTTAATATTTTTATTATTTTTAATAATAATAATAATAATTAATATTTATATATTTAATAAAATTTATTAGTCTTAATAATACTACTAATTAACACATGACTTTTTAAGGAGAATAAGCCTTATTATTACCACTAATAATATGTGATTTTTTTTGTTTTGTAATACTTAACATAAAAATTTAAATAAAATTAATATATATTTATAATTAATAATTATAACTGCAAAAAATACATTTTACCATTAATAATAATTAATTTTAATATGTATATATAAATTAAATAAAATTCACTAATAACAATAATAAGATTAATAATTATGTACATTTTTATCATTAATAATAATTAATATGTATATATTAAATAAAATTTATTAGCTTTATTATTATCAAATATTAATATGTGACTTTTTAGTTTCTTAATGTTTAGTATATAAATTTAAATGAAATTAATATACATCTACATTTATGAATTATCATTGTAAAAAAATTTAATTTTTTAGAATTAATAATAATTAATTTGTATATTAAATAAAATCCATTAATTTTATTAATATCACTAATTAATATGTGACTTTTTAATTTATTAGTTCTTAATATAAAAATTTAAATAAAATTAATATTTATATAAAATTTTGATCCATCTTATTTCTCTCTATTTTAGCTATATTTTATAATTAATTGTTAATAATTAATTTGTATATATTAAATAAAATTTATTGGTCTTACTAAATTTATGGTCATATTATTATCACTATTTATTTATTTATTAATGTGACTTTTCAATTTTCTAATTCTTAACATAACATTTATATAAATATTATAAAACTAAGTTATGAAATAAGTTCCTAACATAAAAATGAATTATGATAAGAAGATAAATAGGATAATTACAAGTAAAATGAAAAATAATTAACGAAAATAATAATGGCATATAAAAGTCATAGTCACAATTATATATTCATAATTAAATACTATGTAAAATTATTATTGCATAAATAATTCTACTAAATTATAATAGAAAAAAAATATAAATATAAAATTATTATAAATCTTCATAATCATCTTAAAAGTTATAATAAAAAAAAATATGTGAAGATGATAAATAAGAGTTTTTCTAAATATTTATGAGATATATTCTTAAAATTTAAGTTTTTTTTTTATTTTTTTTAAATTTAAATACTATATTTTTATTATTTATTTTATTAATAATTTTGAAAATAAAATATATTTGTGCAATGCATAAGTAAGTATCTAGTTATTCAATATAATGAATCGCCACATTCAGCAACTCTATTAAAATGTCAAACATATAATTTTAAAATTTTGCAAATAATTTATTTTTAAAAATCTTGTTTAGAAATGATAGTTTTATAATAATTTAATTTAATTAATTTTTTTATTTTTATATTTAGAATAAAAAAATTTAATTTTTTAATTTAAAAATAATTCATTTTAAAATTGATGATTGTTTATGTGAGAATTATTTTAATCCTAGTTTAATATCAGATTTTTTGCTTTAATTTACCCAAATTAATTTACAATTTGGCGCTTGATGGGTGGCAGATATTTTGTGCTGCTTTTGTCCCAGTATATAACCACGACCAATCCCTGGATGCGAGGCTTGACGCTCTTGTTCTTGAAGTAGTATTCCTGATTCTTTTTAACAATGGAGGGTGCTGAAATCTGTATACCAGGTGGTAGTTTAAGAAGACGGGACTCTTCTATATGGAGCAGCAATGCCATGGAAAGTTTCTCCAAATCTTCACGAGAAGAAGATGATGAAGAAGCTCTCAAATGGGCTGCTATTGAGAGACTAACAATCTATGATCGTTTGAAAAAAGGCATATTAGCTACATCGAAAGGTGCGAACGAAATAGACGTACACACTCTTGGGTTTCATGAAAGGAAGGCTTTGGTCGATAGGTTGGTAAAAGTTGCAGAACAGGACAATGAGAGGTTTCTGTTGAAGCTCAAGAGCCGAATTGAAAGTTAAGGGAATTGCAAGAAAATAGTAAAGTTCTTATTTTGTTTTTTGGGTAAGAAGTACGTTTTGGTTTCTTGAAGTTCTTATTTTGTTGGATTTTGTTCTTGATGTTTTAGCACTGAATTTTTCTTGTTTCTTGGTTTTCTAGAGTTGGAATTGAGTTTCCCACAATTGAAGTTCGATTTGAGAATCTAACTGTTGAAACAGAAGCTCATGTGGCAAGCAGAGCTTTACCCTCATCCTTATGACATGGTAGAGGTAAGTACCTGTAGAAAGTGATCAAGAATTTCAATTTCAATATCATACTTTTATTTCTTTTGATTAAGTTGTCTATTTCTCTCTTGGCTTTGCAATTTTAAAGGGTTTCTTGAATTATCTTCATGTCCTTCCAAGTAGGAAGACACGCTTCTCTATCCTTCAGGACATTAGTGGAATGATCAGACACGCTGCTCTATCCTTCAGGACATTAGTGGAATGATCAGACCAACAAGGTGAAATTCAACTGAACGGAGTTGTTTTCTTTATCCTATTTTAGTTCAGATTTGGAATATTTGAAAGCCATACCTCACGTTTCATCTTTAAATATGTTTATTGCAGAATGACAGTGCTTCTGGGGCCTCCAAGTTCCGGGAAGACCACTCTTTTGTCGGCTTTGGATGGAAACTTGATCCTAAACTAAAGGTGATGGTTGTATCACAGCAGCTTTATATCCTCCATGGGGTGTTAACAATCTTGTTTCTAATAAACTTTCTATTGCTTTTTGTTAATTTTTAGCCTTTTATGTCACTCTTTTGCTTCTTCCTTATTTGGGAAATTCAATTTCTTCTGCAGTTATCTGGTAGGGTGACTTACAATGGTCATGGTATGAATGATTTTCTACCCCAGAGAACAGCTGCCTATATCAGTCAACATGATACTCGTATAGGAGAAATGATTGTGAGAGAAACCTTGGCATTTTCTGCTAGATGCGAAGGGGTTGGACAGCGCTATGGTTAGTGTTATGCATACTGATATTTCATATTCCTATTAATATGAACTTTCACAACGAGTTCTAGTTGGAGCTTTTGTGGGGTGTCAGTGGTGCTTTCAGGCCAGGTGTTCTCACAACTCTAATGGGTTCTAGTGGTGCTGCTAAAATCACTCTAATGGATGTGCTGGCTGGTGGAAAAACTGGAGGGTATATGGAGGGAAACATCACAATATCTGGTTACCCTAAGAAACAGGAAACTTTTGTTAGAATTTCAGGATCTGTGAGCAAAATGACATCCATTCTCCTCATGTTACTGTCTATGAATCTTTGTTCTACTCTGCCTGGCTTTGTCTCCTTGCTGAAGTGAATAGTAAAACCAGAAAGGTTGGCATCCGTTTCCAAAATCTGTTTCAAGCTTCTGTTTTTCATTCTTGTACTAATAAAATTTAGAGATGAAGAAGACAAATCAGTCAAGAATTGATCTAAATGGACTTTGTTGATCTATCATTAGGTAGAATTTGGTCCAAGGTATTTGATTCTTTCAACAGCAGCACTACCTGGCGCAAATAATGTTGATTTTATGCATTAAAACTTGTTTGCAGATCTTTGTTGAGGAAGTTATGCAGCTTGTGGAATTGGCACCATTGAGGCAAGCATTAGTTGGATTGACTGGTGTAAGTGGCCTCTATTGAACAATGCATGTGGCTGACTATGGCAGTAAAGCTGGTGGCAATCCCTTCTATAATCTTCAATTCATCATGGATGAGCCAACTTCAGGACTAGATGCAAGAGCTGCTGCAATCGTTATGAGAGCAGTTAGGAACACCGTGGACACTGGAAGAACAGTTGTGTGCACCATACACCAGCCAAGCATTGACATATTTGAAGCTTTTGATGAAGTGAGAAATGTTGGCAATTATAATAGTTTGTGCCTTTTTGTCAATTCTTCGGCATCTAGGTGAGTCACATATTTAACATGATACTGCAGCTATTCCTAATGAAGCGATGAGGACAAGAGATATATGTGGGGTCATTAGATCGTCATTCTTGCCATCTAATCAAGTATTTTGAGGTAAGAAAGAAGAATGGATGTTTTCAGATAAAATAAATGATGCATATATATATTTTTGCAGTTCTCCTCTTGTTAACTCTCACTAATTCATGTAGTTTTCTTTATATGAAGATAATTGAAGGTGTACCTAACATTAAAGATGGTTACAATCCTGCAACTTGGATGTTGGAAGTTGCCACTTCAGCTCAAGAAACAGTTCTGGGGGTAGATTCTGCTGCTGTATACAGAAATTCGGAACTATATAGGTATATTTGCTTAAAAGTATTTTGATTAGTAAGTTCAACTTAAAAATCATCCACTGCTAAGCCAACATGTTTTTGTAGCATCATGAAGCATTTGTTTCAGAATTTTGGACATGAATTAGCTGTTAAATCTTTTTCTGAAGTGTTGTTTATCTTTCAGGAAAAATAAAGCACTTATTGAGGAATTAAGCACACCAGCTCCTGGTTCGAAGGACCTGTATTTTCCCACACAGTACTCCCAGTCATTTTTCATACAATGCATGGCTTGCTTATGGAACAACATTGGTCATACTGGCGCAATCCACCGTATACTGCTGTGAGATTTCTATTCACAATTGTTATAGCATTGACGTTTGGAACAATGTTCTGGGATCTTGGCTCCAAAACGTAATTTACAGCAGTGTTACTAAACTGAAAAGTTATGAAAGTTCATAGTCCTCCAGTTCTATTTACCTTCAATTTAACCATCTTCCCTTGAATTATAGGACAAAGAGGCAAGATCTTTTCAGTGCAATGGGATCAATGTAGGCTGCGATTGTTTTCCTTGGGGTCCAAAATGCTTCATCTGTGCAATCAGTAATTGCTGTTGAAAGAACTGTCTTCTACAGAGAGAGAGCTGCTGGAATTTATTCTCCCCTGCCCTATGCCTTAGTACAGGTAACAAGGTTTCAAACATTACTGACCTCCCTCACAGTTTCACTATGGATAATCTAAAAATGGGTTAACTTTTCTCTCTCTTCTCAAATGCAGGTTGTGATTGAGCTTCCATATATTCTTACAAGCTGTTGTATGTGGTCTTATAGTCTATGCAATGATTGGATTTGAATGGACTGCTGGTAAATTCTTTTGGTACCTATTATTCATGTACTTCACGTAAGTGTGCTACACCTTCTATGGCATGATGTCTGTGGCTATGACACCAAACCAACACGTTGCATCCATAGTTTCCTCTGCATTTTATGCATTGTGGAAATTGTTTCAGGATTTATAGTCCCGTAAGTTTCTTCTCTACCATTCTTCAAGTTCCAGGTTTATTTAGTGCTCAGTCTTGTAGCAAGGATTGATGTTATTTATCTCTGCTTTGACTATAACAGAGGATGCCTGTGTGGTGGAGGTGGTATGCTTGGGCATGTCTGGTGGCATACACATTGTATGGATTAGTTTCATCACAGTTCGAAGATAACAGATGAAACAGTGGAAGATTCTGTGAGAAGTTACTTTGGTTTCAAACAGGAGCTTCTAGGAGAAATTGCAGCTGCAGTTGTTGGCTTTGCCACACTATTTGCATTGATCTTTGCCATTTGCATCAAGTTATTCAATTTGCAAAGAAGTTAAATACTTACTAGTATCATAAGGTAGTATTGTCCATATGTAATCTGCAAGTATTAAATCCAAACTTCTTTCCTTTTCAGTATTAATTCAGAATCCATTCTCTATTTTGGCTTCAAGTCTTTGGGAAGTGAATTGCCAATGGCATGAATCAATGTTTGCCTAGTTGCTTCATCATTTCCCTTTAGGAGAATTGCCAAGTATACATTAAAAATTGATGCTACCATGAGATTGTAACATTTGGTGCAAATTGTGAGTTGAATAATCATGGTCTGAAATAGGGAGTCGTCATAATCCATAAATAGCATTAACATTAGCAATTGTTGCCCACAAATAACGGGTTTAAAAAAAGCTAGTTGAAAATTAAACAAAAAAAAAAAAAGGGAAGGAGTAATATTCCAGTGAAGCTTTCTGATTAGCCAAATAAAACACACGCTTCCAAATGACATCTAATGCAAAAATGGATAAATGAAGAGAATAATTATGACCTAAAAACACAAAGAAAAGAAAAGAAAGACCAGAAACGATACACTTGAGCTGGAGTAATAAACTCTCACTAGGCCTCAACAACCAAATGAAAACACTACTCCACTAGTCCTAGATCCAACCAGATCCAAACCAGATGGAAGTAAATGCCACAATAAAAGCCCTAAAACCTACCAACCCCTTCTGCAAAACCACCGGAGCAGCAGAATCAGGTGAAGTCTGGTTAGCAGCAGAAACGCTAGATGATGGTGGAGGAGACAAAGGATGAACAAGAACAGAAACCTTCATGCCATTGAAGCACTGCCCATTCCCACATATGAAGTAGTACCTCTTGGCCTTGTTAAGAGGTATGAAATCTTTACCACTACTCCAGTTGCCTAGTGCTCCCTCTGTGGTGCAGTTGTCATAGCCAGTCTGGTTCACTTCAAACACATTGTACTGGGTCTTTTGGTACCTAAATGCTGCAGAAACAAACCAGGAAAAAGAATCATCAAACACGTACATCTTTATATGACATTAGCAGCCAGTAATTCCAAATCCTACCATACATATTATCAAGAAACCAAAAATATGGAACTGGATTTTCATTAATGCAGTAGATCAAGCATAAAATGTGTATATGAAGTAACCCATGAATGTTTTGGCACAATAATTCACTCCAAGTAGATGATTTAGGTACAAAGATGCAAGGAGAGAAAGAGAGGTACAGATAAGGTCGCCAACATAGAAGGTGGAGTTATTGGCCCATAGAGTGTAGTTGATGCCAGGATTCCAGCCTTTGTTAGCACCCACAATGTGGTCAGTGGCGGTGGTGGAAGTGGCGGAGAAGAGGATGAAGAAGCAGAAGAAGACAAGATGAGGTGAGCTGGGCACCATAGTAACCACTGTGGTGGGTGGTGGTTGGGTCTTCTCGTTTCTTTTCTGTAACCTTTTTTTGACTGGACTACACTGGGACAGTAAACAGAAGAAGAAAAATCTTTCACAAAGAACATTCAATTTCAGTACAATCCCAAGAATGATAATTGAATTTTGAAAGACTCGTCGGTCCACACATCACATGCCAATCTGCATCATCACTTACACAGACACTAATAAGCATGCCTGTGTTTTCTATTAAATAATTGCAACTTGCAAGTTGAACGACTTTAGCTTCACAATAATTACTGAATTTAATCTAGTGAATTATTTTATAATATATTGTTTTTTTTTTGAACTGCATAATATATTGTTAATAACATATTTTATAATATATTTTATAAAAATATTAAAAGATTTATAGAAGGCAAAATTATAATTTTTTTTATAAAATTAGTAATAAAAAAGATTCAGCAGCTACCGCAGCTCCTACTTCCTAAGGCGGAACTCCAGAGGAGAGAGTTAAATGCTTCCTTTCTTTTTCCTTTGGAAGTCTTTTTTTTAAAAACTTAATTATAATGGATATAGGAAAAAATAAAAAATATTAATAATTAATTTAAAGCTAAAATTATTATGTATTAAAAATGTAATAGCTTTATTTATTTTAATTATTATGATAAAAAAACAATTATCAAATTGAAATGAATTAACAAATATGTGTAATATATAAATTTATTTTAGTTTAAATATTTAAATTATAAGTTTTATTTAAATCAAAATATATTGTTAATTTTAAGTAATTGTAAATAAAATATAATTAATGAATATTTAAATTTTTAAGTTTGTCAATAAATTTAAATTATTAAATAAAAAATAAGGAAAATATAAAATTTTAAATGTGAGGAAAAATTTTAATAATTAATGTCACGACCCAACCTATGGGGACTGACTCGGACCTAGGACTCAAAAAGCCCCCCCAGCCCCCGTAAGTAAGCCTAAGCAACATTTAACTCACTAAGCTCATTGCCCCCAAGGCCCAAAAAAGAAAGAACAAAAGGGCCATAAATACCATAAATTACTTCCAACGTTTTTTTTCACCACACAAGCACCAACAATCAATAAATTGGGCCAACTCTCACTCCACTCCATACTCATCATAATAATAATAAATATAATAAATCCATCATCATCCCATCAATCCAATCAAATAAAAAAATTAAGTAATAAAGGTGTCCAATAATATAATAATATTATTAATATTATCAAATATAATTCTAACAATTCATGCAATTTTAAATTATTTTAAAACACAATATTAATAAAAAACACAGAAAAACAGAAAAAAAAGGTATATCCTGAAATAAACTCCTAAATTTCAATAAAATTTTTTTTTTTTTGAATAGAGAGAGTAAAGTAAAATAAAAAATAAAATAATATAAATCTCTATAATATAACTATCTATAATAAATAACTGTCATATCGGAATTAAAAGGGAAAAAATTAGCATATATAACTCAAAAGTATCTGTTTAGGCAATGGGGCAGCTACTTCCATTGCCAATTCTAAATCTATACCTAATCTTCACTATTTCTTTTCAATGAAAGGTTTGTTTAGTATTACTAATTGACCTATTTTCGTTTCCTTAGGTTAATTAAAAAGATATTAAAATTTATTTTTTTAATTAAAAAATTTTAATTAATTTTAGAAAAGTATAAATGGTGCGCCATGAAGTGACCCAAGCACAAATAATAATACCTTTGAAACTAAAAACTCAAACAATCCAATAAAGGACTTGGCCCACTAACAGACCCTAATGATTTCTCCGAAAGCCTTTCCAAGAGGAAGCTGAGTCTCAGCAGTAGAAACGCAACCTGCAGACGAGAGCAGCACCCTTAAATAACTATTGACTCAGCAATACAGCAGGACAAGAGTCAATCCATCCTAACTTTGGCCATAACCAAAGGACTAACTAGCTAAAGAAAGGCGCTCTGTAAGCTAAATCGTCGTCTCCTCTGCTGCTTGAGAAAACTATAAGCCCCCCGGAGACAGAATTTTTAATAAGTGCACATGTATATATATTCAATTTAATTTTAATTCAAAATAGTTTATAATGCTGAGTAGAATTCATTTTATTACTGTCATCTCACAAATTAAAGTCATTAGAGGGTTTTGTCATCTTTTATTATAATATTTTACTATTAATATAAAACTGTCGCAAATATCCTATATCATATACTAGTCCATTCGTTTTTAGCAATGTTATGACCGAAATCCCAAAGCATGAAGAATACATTTTCAGCTTCCAATAACAGCTAGGATTATTGTAAGTGGCAGTAAGTTGAACACATCCTATAAATTATAAAGTATATCATGATTTATTAGAGCTTTTCATCGATGACAATATCAAGATAACCACATATTTTTTATAAAAATATATTATAAATTTAAGTTTTCGGGTGGTGTATGAGCTAGAACAGCAAAAAAAATTGTAAATTTACTAACTAATAGACATGAGAGGCCGATAATAGATAAATAGGAGAAACTTAAAAAAACGAAAATGCTTACAAATTAAGCTTGATGATGCTATTAAACTTTCCAATGACTTCTAAAGTGCATTTGGTGCCACTAGTTAACCATTTTTTTGAATAAAATTATATATATGTATTCTTATATGAAAAAAAAAACGCATTCCTTCAATTGAAAGTGTATTGAGGTTATGTTCTTAATGTCCACAGCAAGTGTTCAATTCCAATACAACTACACATTGGAAATTACAAATAAGTCCTTTTTTTTTTTTTTTGAAAATTCCAAGGGCACCAATGCCCCCTTGGTCTTAGCTCCATCCCTGATAAACCCGTCTCTAGCCCAAATCTTCTGCTTTGAGCCCTTAGAGAGCCGACCTCCACATGAAGAGCACTGGACACCGTAACTTGACACTTTCAACATTTTTAAAGCCTACCAAATGTCGACCTCGAAAAAAGCTCAAACCTCTAACTCTCTGCTCTAGCCATGGTTAGCCTCAAAACCACACACCACATCATAGATCTTTTGTAAAAATCCTCATCAGAAAGCACAAAGATCTATACCATAAATCCACCATACATATGAACATTCCAATCCAGTGGTGGGAAGGTTTGTTGTTGGATTTGAAGAAAGAAAAAAACTAAGAACAAATTATACTAGAACAAATAGGAGAGAAGAAAACATGAATAAATTCATTAGTAAATAAGGGGATTTACACATACAAATTCAAATACTTTTCTTCATTTTTCTTCCTCATTTTGTTAACTCTCTCAACTCTCTTTCAAGCTCTTTCAAATTCTCTCTACTCTCCTCATTCTTCCAGCAGCAACCTCTCCCTTTTGTTGAGAAATATTGCTCTCTCTTGTAAACTAATGCCATGTTTACACCATACTTAGGTATGGCTCTTTTCTTTACTTGTACACATAGAATTTTACCTACTAAATCTCATCAACTTTAACAATTTTACCCACATTTCAAATGGTTTTTCCCTGTCCCAAGGGGCAAGGGGGAGAAGAAGGCCCACAAAAAGCAGGACGGTCGACTGAATCGATGAGGAAGAAACCAAACAGGGAAAGGATAGGGAGAAAGCAAACTAAGCTTTTGCGTTGCAAGTGTGTGTAAAAGTTTTTTCATTAAAAATAATTTGTTGCATGTACTTCTGACATGTTAAATTCAGAACAACGATAACAAAATTTTCATATTTCGTAAGTTTCACCTTTAGATATTGATGACTTAAAAAAAAAAAAACGTTTTTTTAAAGATATTAAAAGCTTATTAAAATTAAACTAGGACTGAAACACCATTCCCCAGTTGATTTCCACCATCTTCCTTGCAAGAAACTCCTTTTATCTCAAATTCACATGGCTGTCCTGCATCTTTTAAAATAAGCAAACCTGGCTGTTGATATGGGACTTGTTAAACAACAGAGTGAAAGAAAAGAGGGAAGTTGTGAAATTCTACTGAACAATGTGCTGTGAAAGTTCATAACTGGTATGAACTTCCAACTGCAGGACCATAGCTGCAGCAATTTCTGAAAAGACCAGCCATCACAAGCATCCTTTTCTAGTTCATGAAGAACAAAAATATGAGAAATTGCGCTTGAACTGACTTCTAAGTCAAAACGAAGGAACCGACTACATTGAACCCAATACACTTTTACCTCTTGCTTGTCATTGAAATTTAAATTGTTTGATGAAAAGTATAGCAAAGTTTTGTAAATGGAAATAGTATGTATCGAAAATTTGAATAAAATTGCTTGGAATTGAAAGATGGTACTTTCGAATTGCAAATGCTGATATTGACCACAAAATTAATTAATAATAGCTTTGAAATTGATAAATGACTGAAAAGAAAATAGATTGAGCTATTGTCACACCCATCTCTATCTCTGACCTATAGAGATGAATGCGACTCCAGAAAATAATAGAGTTTACCCTAAAACATCATACCCCGTTAGCTACATCTATGGATTAAAAGATATGAGTAGATCAGTGTTGCAACTGAGTTGATTGGCTTGATCTGTTGATTAGTTCGATTGGTTGGATTGATATGGTGTTTTATATTTTCCCCATACACCTTAAATTTTACCCTTAGGTCTCCTTTATTTAATTAAAATAAACTTTATCTTAAATTAATTTATTAAATAAATCATGAGCCTAAAATAATTTCATGGGTTACCCAAAATTTAAATATACACTCTTTGCATGAATTGTGCACTAACCTTCATGAGATGTCCAAAGAATTGAAATGGTTTCTTGAAGAGCCGCTTCAAGGGATTGAATCACTACTTGCAACCTCTTATATTCATGTGTTTCTCAGATTCACAAAGCGAGTCTCTAAACCAATAACTAGCCCTCAGATCCATACACTTGCACGCACTTAGAAATTTCAATTAAAATGTAACCAATAGTACTTGAAAGATGTTTTGAAATAAATGAAATTCTGTAAGCACATCCATCATAAAGCGCGATGCAATGTAATAAAATAAATTTGAGTTCTTGGTGCAGTTGCAGTTCTCAACATCATTTGAATATTGGAGGAGGGAGAATGTAACGGGTGACTTTATTTGAGATCTTACAGCTCTGGAGACGATTTCAATGCTTCAGCAAATGGTATATTATATACATGCTTCTTTTGCACTTTGCAAATTGATTTGTTCAAGGAGACAAATTTATTATGCAGAAAGTAATACCAGAGACCCCAAAAAAGTGCATCTGCTTTTTCTTTAAAATGCAACTTGCTCAACTAGCACAATGCCATGCTCTAGTATTGATGCCACTGTTGTCTCATCTAGTATTGATGCCACTGTTGTCTCTCATTAACATAAACACTAACTTCACTTAGAAACACTAATTAATGCTTGCTTTCATTCAATCACCACAGAGCCAAGCACCACTGTAGGAGAGGCACAAACTGCTTTAGCCCTAGCATATTACAGCACTAAAATGTCAAAAGTAGTCTCACTAGTAGAATACTATTATCTGCAATCCCTGAATAGATTGTGGAATCAAGGTAACGAATACTATTATGAGACGTAACGTGATACTGAAATAAGAAAATCTTCCACTAATTTCTTTTAGTGTACTTTATTTCCATGGTTATCTTATCCTTTCAGGTTTAGTTGAAAATCTACTCATCCTGTCCCTCCACAAATCATAGCATGAATTGAAAATTTTATTACCAAAAGATCTGCATTTGCTTGCACCTTTATATTGTATTCAACTCTTACATGCTATCAGTCACCTCTGCATCTTTCTCTTTTCTCTCATAAGATTCTAGTTATTTTGCTCCCATTTATCAACCTGAAACTGCAAGGAGCAGTGGGTCTCAGGAAAGTAAATATAGCGAAAATGACCTACTTAGCTTTCCTCCTGCTGCTAATCCATTGCTGGATTTTAACACACCCTTTTGCAGTTTCAAACTACTCCTTGCTCACAGACAGGGATGCTCTTCTAGCATTTAAAACCAGCATAGTTTCTGATCCCAGAGCCATTCTCGCAAACTGGATTGGAGCTGTCTATGTGTGCAACTTCACAGGTGTCACATGTGGCCAAAATTATCACCGAGTGGTGCGACTTGAACTGGGGGGAAAAGAACTCACAGGGCAACTTTCACCTGTTCTTTCAAATCTCACGTCCCTTCGAGTCCTGAACCTCATGGACAATCACTTCTATGGCATTATTCCTCCTGAATTTTCTTCTCTTCATCACCTGCATCATCTCCAGCTAGACATGAACAGTCTACATGGCTCAATACCGGAATCCTTCGCCTTTCTTTCGGAACTCTCCCTAGTAACTCTCATGGATAACAATTTAACTGGGCCAATTCCACGTTCCTTATTCTCAAACTGCACTTTATTAGGAAACGTTGACCTGTCCATCAACTTCCTGACAGGAAAAATTCCTGAAGGAATTGGAAACTGTCCAAACCTATGGACCTTAAATTTGTACAACAATCAACTAACTGGACAACTTCCTTTATCCTTATCCAATAATTCACTGTTTAATGTAGATGTGGAAGTTAACCATCTTTCTGGTGAATTACCTGCAAATGTTATCGGGAAGCTACCTTCACTTTTCCTACTTCATTTATCGTATAATGAAATGGTCAGTCATGATCATAATACCAATCTTGAACCATTCTTCACTGCCCTTGGAAATTGCACGGACTTAGAAGAGCTAGAACTGGCTGGCATGGGCCTTGGAGGAAGATTGCCCAATTCCATTGGCCGACCTGGTGCTCAACTATATTCTATGCTGCTGCAAGAAAACAATATTTATGGATCAATTCCTTCAAATATAGCTTACCTTTCTAATCTCATTGTGCTGAACTTGACATCCAATTCTCTAAACGAAACCATTTCAGCAGAGATCAGTCAGTTGCTCAACTTAGAGCAACTTTTCTTATCACACAACTTTTTCACTGGTACAATTCCAGCAGCGTTAGGCCAATTACCTGAACTTAGTCTGCTTGATCTATCAAATAATCAATTCTCTGGAGAAATCCCTCCAAGTTTAGGGAATTTGGTTCAGGTGAATTCCATGTTTCTCAACAACAACCTCCTTTCAGGAACTATTCCTCCAGAATTAGGAAAGTGTGATCTTTACAAGCTAGACTTGTCCTTTAATGCATTGACAGGGAGCATCCCTAAGGAAATACTGCACGAGATCAGGATATTTCTCAACCTTTCGCATAATCATCTTGACGGGCGATTGCCAGTTGAGCTCAGCAAGCTGGAAAAAGTTCAAGAAATAGATGTTTCATCAAATAGCATCACTGGCAATTTATTCCCTGAGATATCAAACTGCACTGCACTGAGAATGATAAATTTCTCGCACAATTCTCTTCAAGGGAACCTTCCTGATTCACTTGGTGATCTAAAGTACCTGGAATCCATTGATGTTTCAGGAAACAACCTTTCTGGATTGATCCCAACAAGCCTGAACAAGCTTCAAGCCCTCAGCTTTCTAAATCTTTCTTTTAACAACTTTGGAGGACCAATTCCCTCAGGTGGTATCTTCAATGTAGTCACAAACTTATCTTTCTTGGGCAATCCACATCTCTGTGGTTCAATTTCTGGCATGTCCACTTGCTCTAAGAGCAGAAAATGGTTCGGCTAAGCTATGTTCCTGATTATGTTCTTCTGGGCCTGACATATGTTGCATGACCAAAATCTGCTACATTCATAAACTTTAAATTGTTAAGCACAATGTAAGTATGTAATGTAATCATAAAAACGAAGGGTATAAGTTTGTTATTGCCTAAGCATTTCCCTTCTTCTTCTTCTTCTTCTTCTTCTTCTTCTTCTTCTTCTTTCAGATTCTTAGCTTCATGCTGGAAAGCTAGGCCAAAACGAATCATTCTCTCCAGTAATTCCCTCCTTGGTTAGCATTGTCAGCGTTGCTTATGTACTCTATATTAGTTTCCTTCCATTCTCAGTAGACCCTTGTATGTGTGATATTGGAGAGATGGATATTTTGTAATTTGTACTACCTTCATTTTTATCTGTGGCATTTATATATATTGCACAGTAATTTAAAAAATAATTGAAGAACATCATTTTTATAAAAATATATTAAAAATTGATTAAATTGCCCTTTATCTTATTTAGAAAATTTATGAATAATTATTATATTTAATAAAAATAAAAAATAAAATTAAAAAAAAGAAATAATGAATTGTAACACCCCTAATTTTTAAATTTATTATTTTGTGGGTAAATATTAATATTTTATTTTATTTAAATTTTAGAAAATTATTTAAAATTTTTCGGATTTTAGAAATCGGGTCCGATTTTATATTTTAATAAACAATTATAATTATATGCCCTAAACTAAAAAAAAATAAAAATAAACGTTTAATTGCAATTACATTTAAATATAACATTTTAATTTTTATAATTTAGATTTAATTTCTTAAATTAAGTGAAAATTTTCTTAAGACTGAAATTGATTTGGGTGAATATATTATTATTCACATGTCATGTCAATAATATATTACGAGTGAGATTAACATGTCAACTTTTGATTTTTCTTTTTTTAGTTGTTTTGATTTTATTTTTTTTATTTGAATTAATTAAAATATCCCTCTTAAAATTCATTAATAAACAAATTATAATTTTTCTAATTAAATTTTACATATTCAAATTATTTTAGTCATTAAAAATAATAAATAATTATTAACATGCTATAAATAATGGTTGAAATGATATTTGTAATTATAGACAAAAAAAATTATTTATTACTATATAATTATAAATTTAAATGTAATTACTATTATTATTTACTTTTTTAGTAACAATTATTTAAAATAAATTAAACCTATTAATGATCATTTAACATATTAACAATAGTTACTAATAATATTTTATCAAATAATTAATAATTACTTTTTTATAATTATTAAGCAGTAAGCATAGCCTAATAACTATATATATATATATATATATATATATATATATAGAGAGAGAGAGAGAGAGAGAGAGAGAGAGAGAGAGAGAGAGAGAGAGAGAGAGAGAGAGAGAGAGAGCATTCAATTCAAATCGAATAGAACTGAACCGAATCGCTAAAATCGAATTAATTGAAATCATGAATTTACAAACCAAATTGAACAGAACAACTAAAGAAATTGAATTAAATTGAACCATACTAATTCGATTCAATTCGGTTCGATTCAGTCGGCTTCTCATTCCACAATTCCAATTTCCACATTCACCATCACAGGCATCACAAACATAAATACCAACTATACAAATTCAATTTATTCTCAAATTTACAATTTCAAAAACCAAAAATTTCAACAAATAACAACTATATCGGTTTACATTTGCAATTTCATAATACAATCAACGTAGAAATTAAATCTAAAATTAAAAAAAAAGAAATCTAATACCAAATTCTAATAAACAAACCCTAAACATAACAATTAAAAATTCAAATCAACAAAACCCAAATATGCCCAAAAAATTCGTTGACGAAGAATTAAATTGCATGCATAAATGTTCAAAACCCAAAAAAGTGAAATCATGAATGTCCTTTGAATACCTAAATCATCAAATTCAAAAAACATCTTGATTTTGCTCTTTTGGAATTTGAGGATGAAGACTGAAGATGAAGACCGAATATGTCACACCTTACCCCTCTGTAAGGCATCACATGATCCCGTAGAATACCTAATGAACTACCGCACTTCACCTACCGATAACTCATTAAGTATCCTACAAGGGATTTTAAAACAATTTTCTTATTTTTGATAAGTGGTGAGCATTTTCTAATAAGTACTTAAAACATGTAGTTAAACTAAAACTAGTTAATATTTTTTGCCCATTTTATTTTTACGCAAATTTTATAAAAATTTTGATAGAGTTCCCTCCGTATTTTGAGAAACCAGTTCTTCAAATACCTGAAATAAAAGCACTTCCAATAATTTTCTAACCACTGCTTCAACTTCATACTCAATCTCAACCAATTTCTCAAATTCACAAGTTCAATAATTCTCAAAATACTGTCAATCAATATCATTCATGTTTCATTTGAAACAAAACAATTTAGATACATTATTACAACATTTACATTAAGAGAGTTTCAAAACCACAATATATATTATAACTTATACAAATTTTATACAAACTGCTCAAGACCCACTTTTACATTTCCATACATTTATGTGCAATATATACATCAAAAGAAGTATTTATAGTTAGGGTATAAATTATACCCGAAGACTTCAAGCTGATAACTCCACACAACTCAGCAGCTCAGTCTGCTGCTCCTCTAATCTCTGTATCTGCGACAGCAATAAAAGCTATCGCTGAGTACTAGGACTCAGTGGTGCACAATATACTAAAATAATCTTTATGCAAAACTTAAAGCACATTTATTCAAAGATTTGGCTAAACATGAAAATGAAATACAAATCATGCGTGGTGAGATTTTAAATGTAAACCAAGTTCATTTCAAAGTATCAAAACACATTTCACAAAACCCACAGCTAGATCATGCCATTCGAAACAAATAGAATCTCAATAGCCAGAGGCTAAAGAGAAATCACATGAATCTCAATAGCCAGAGGCTAAAGAGAAATCATATCACAAGGCTAGCTAGCTCAAATATATAGATATCCATTCACATCCTCTTCTACTGGCACACCTCAACACTTCTCCAGAGAAGGAATCAAAATTCGAAACTAATTACCCCCACTAGTCGTGCTAGTGAGGTGTTCAAATATGTGGTCATGACACTGTGGTTTCAAAACTTATCTTAACAATTTGCTAAACATTGTCTTTTCAAATATACATAATAACTTTCAACAATTTAGATCAAACATCATAAGAATGCCATAATCCAATATTTCACATTATTCAAAATGATATGCAAAAGATGATTATAAAAGTATATGTTGTGCACAAACCTCAAACGAGTCGCCCGTTGGCCTTGACTCGACTCTTCGGGTTCTGTCCCGGTATTCTTTTCCACTGAAACACGAAATTTTCCAATGTTTCAGTACTAAAACTTAAAATAATTCCAAAATAAACTTAACTTCACATTTACCTAGCTCTAACGTGTTAAATTCGACGTTCTCAAAATTTTGTGTTTCGGGTTACTATTCACTGCACTATTCAAGTCAAATTATTGACTTTCTAAGGCTTAATAGGTATGGGAACTCCAACTTCACCCACATACCACATTTTGGTCACCAAACTTGTTGGTTTTGGTCATTTGTTTAAAACTTAGGTCATTTTGGCAAAATTGCCAATTTTCGGTTTTGGTTCTCCGAAGTTGCACTATTCCATTGGTCGATCTACTGTTGGAATTTGACAAAACTTCCTTCATAGAAAATGTTCCTTATTGTCTTAAGTGTATTCTCATTTTTGGATCACCCCAATCGGAGTTTTGTAGCTCAAGTTATGGCCAAAATAAGTTTACTGTTCACGTGCACTGTTCATACTGCAATTTAGGTGCTGGCAGATTTTTGATCCAACTTTGGTCAATAATTTGATCAAGTTAAGTTCATAATTTGGTCTCACTTTCTTTATATGAAATGTTGTACTATGTCTTAGGTTTCCATCGGTTCAAGAATCGCCTAAATCCGAGTTTTCTAGAGGGAGTTATAGCCATCCAAATATTGTTGCTCAATGAAAATTCTGCAGAGTTGCAGGTTTGGTAACCTAACTTTGCTCAATAATCTGAATGGGTTAATGGCATAATTTGGGGCGATGTTCTTCATGAAAGTTTTAGATCTATATGCCCTCTAACCCCTGGCCAAATTTCAGGTCAATTTGACCTGTCTAACTCGAGTTATGACCAAATGAATAGTTACTGTTCATTTGGTCAGTTTAGTGCAGTGGCAGCCTGCTATCAACTCACTTTGGTCAATTGTTTCACCAAGTTTTGGTCAGTTTTTGGCCATGGTTCCTCAATGAAAATTGTGCTCTTTTATGTCTATTTTCATCCCCAATTGGTGGCATATCAATTAGACTTGTAAAATTTGAGTTTTGGTCCTTCAAAGTGGGTTTGGTCATGCTGCCAGCAGCATGACCATTGACCTACGAATTTGGTTTAATTTCCTACCATTCCCACACAACTTATTTGGTCGTAATTGACCATTATTTCATTTCACAATAGGTTAAACATGCCATTTATGCATTTCTCCAAATTTTGGTTCATAAACCCTAACATTGAAAACCCTAACTCAACATTTTCATGCCTTTAACTACTTTTAATGGTTTAAATGTTAATCATTTAACTAAGTAAAGTTTCTAAACTCATTCAATTGCATCATATTCATGTAAATCATACTCCTCTCAAGCTGCCAGAATTTCAGTTTGGTCCTTCTCCCATGTTTTTATGAGGTTTATTAAGGTTGGGTAAGGAGAAATTAAGCTTAGTGTAAGCTTAAGGGAAACACTTTCATAGAGAATGTATGGAGGAAGGTGGGGCGGCACTTGATGGAAGAAGAAGAAGAAAATCCTAATTTTTTTTTTCCTTTTGTTTTCCTTTACACGTTTTTTTGCTTATGGAAGACCCCTAAATCCAAATTAATTAATTCAATTTATTAATTTAGTTATTACATCATGCATGATGTCATAACTTTTGACTTTTCCAAACTCTTTCCTTTTCTCTTTTTTTTTTTTATTTTTCTATTAGTTCTTTAATTTAATTCTCGATTCCGAAATTTTCTTTTCTCCGATTTTATTTGATGATTAGGTCGAGTCACTCGGGTCAATTGACCAAATTGCCCCTCGCAGGTTCATCCCGGTTTGCAAATAATCCAATATTTCTTCCGGCTCCCTGACCTAATTATTTGACTAACTTAACAGTTCTTTTTCATGATTTTCTCTTTTCCACTGTGTTCATAAGGGTCCTAAGGACCGCAGCGTCACTTTTTACGGTTCAAAATTTGAGTTTAAAACGACTTCGCAGTCGTTCCCGAGGAGGTCACTCATCGCTGTGACTCTCTGCTCGTTTAACCTCTTATGTTCTGTTTTTCTTATTTGTAGTTAACTAATTAAACATTACTAATTATTTATGTTTATGGCTTCTCATGTTGTCTTAAGTGTGGCCCTAATCCCATTAATTGTCCGGACCGACACCGGTCACCGGAACAGTGAAATCTACCAGGCTATACAAACGGGGTGTTACAATTCTTCCCCCCTTAAATAAATTTCGTCTCAAAATTTTTACCTGGTATCAATCTCTGAATAGCTGTGGGTGTTGTCTCCTCATGTCCTCCTCTCGTTCCCAAGTAGCTTCTTGGCCCGAATGATGGTTCCACAGCACTTTTACCAACGGTATCTGCTTATTCCGTAGCTGCTTCACCTCATAAGCCAGAATCTTTATGGGTTCTTCTTCATATGTGAGGTCTGGATTCACTTCTATTTCTTCTACTGGTAGTACATGAGATGGGTCCGATCAAGACTCTCCTCAACATAGACACATGGAAGACATTATGTATCTTTTCCAACTCGAGGTAGTGCCAACCGATATGCCAAAGGACCCACTCTTTCCGTAACCTCATATGGCCCAATAAAACGAGGACTTAGTTTCCTTTCTACTAATCTCATAATCCTCTTCCAAGGAGAAACTTTGAGGAAAACTTTCTCACCCATTGCATACTCAATATCCCTTCTTTTCAAATCAACATAGGACTTTTGGCCTGATGCGCTTTTAAGTCGACCCACGATCACCTTGATTTTCTCTCTTGATCTGTTGAACAATTTGGTCCGATCATTTTTCTTTCACCCACGTCATCCCAACACAACGGGGTTCTACATTTCCTGCCATACAAAGCTTCATATGGAGGCATCCCAATGCTTGATTGGTAGCTGTTGTTGTAAGCAAACTCAATCAAAGGCAAGTGTGTATCCCAACTACCCTCAAACTCAATCACACAAGCCCGTAGCATGTCCTCCAAGATCTGAATTACCCTCTCGCATCGCCATGCATGCGTGGGTGGAATGCAAGATCAAGTTCAATCTAGTTCCTAGGGCTCTCAAGACTACCCAGAATCTAGAAGTGAACCTAGGATCTCTGTCTGACACGATGGATACTGGCACTCCATGCAGTCTCACAATCTCATCGATGTATAACTTGGCCAATCTTTCTAAACTGTAGTCCATCCGAACTGGCAGAAAATGAGCAGACTTAGTCAGTCTGTCAACAATGACCCACACTGCATCATGACTCTTCTGTGTTCTCGGAAGTCCCATCACAAAATCCATTGTTATTCTTTCCCATTTCCATTCCGGCACTGGTAGTGGATGTAACAACCCAGTGGGTACTTGATGCTCTGCCTTTATTTGCTGACAAGTTAGGCATTTGGACACAAACTCTGCCACATCTCTCTTCATACCCATCCACCAGTAATGCTCCTTTAGCCCCCTATACATTTTTGTACCACCAGGGTGCATGGCAAAAGGAGACTCATGTGCTTCCTTCAAAATGATCTGCTTCAAATCAACATCACTAGGAACACATATTCTGCCCTAGTGTAGCAATAGACCGTCATCTCTGATTGAGAATTCTGGTTTCTTGCCCTGCTGGACTTCTTCCATCAGCTTCTGATACTTCTGATCATTCTGAGCAGCCATTCTAATCTGATTAATCAACACTGGCTGTACATGCCATGCAACTGCTGTCTGCCCATCATCACTAATCTCTAAGCTGGCATGTAATGATCTCAACTCATGTACCAAAGACAAAGGAGTAATCCGTAGACTTGCCAAAGTCTTGCGACTTAAGGCATCAGCCACAACATTAGCTTTCCCTGGCTGATAGTCTATCAGACAATCATAGTCTTTTATCAACTCTAACCATCTCCTCTGTCTCAAATTCAGCTCTGTGTAGATATAACATTTCTCCCCATACAAATAATGTCTCCAGATCTTAAGAGCAAACACAATGGCTGCAAGCTCCAAATCATGTGTCGGATAATTCCTCTCATGCGGTTTTAACTGGCGTGATGCATAGGCAATGACATTTCGATCTTGCATCAACACACAGCCTAACCCATTGTGAGAAGCATCACTATAAACTGTATATTCTTTACCCGGGGTAGGTAAAGTTAGGACTGGAGCTTTAGTCAAACATCTCTTCAATTCATCAAAACTCTGCTGGCATTTATCCGTCCACTGAAATTTTACATCTTTTCTAAGCAGCTTGGTCAATGGAGATGCCAACATGGAAAATCCCTTCACAAATCTACGGTAGTATCCAGCTAAACCCAGAAAACTACGAATCTCTGTGACATTTCTGGGTGGCCTCCAATTAAGGAGAGCTTCAATCTTACTAAGATCTACCTTAATACCCTCTTCTGATACTACATGCCCCAAAAAGGATATCTCCTTCAGCCAAAATTCACACTTCGACAATTTGGCATATAGCTGTTTCTCTCTCAAAGTCTGCAGTACAATCCGCAGATGTCTATCATGCTCTTCTGCATTCCTCGAATAGACCAATATATCATCGATAAATACCACAACAAACTGGTCGAGGTGTGGTCTGAAAATAGTGTTCATTAGATCTATAAAAGCAGCCAGAGCATTAGTTAACCCGAATGGCATGACTAGGAATTCATAATGGCCATAGCGGGTTCTGAAGGCAGTTTTAGGAATACTTTGCTCTTGTACCTTCAGCTGATAATAACCTGATCTCAGGTCAATTTTGGAGAACACAGCTGCACCCCTCAACTGATCAAACAAGTCATCAATGCGGGGCAATGGATATCTATTCTTTATTGTCACCTTATTCAACTGCCGATAATCAATGCATAACCAGAGAGTGCCATCTTTCTTCTTTACAAACAACACTGGCGCTCCCCAAGGTGACACACTAGGGCGGATAAAGCCCTTATCAAGCAATTCTTGCAACTGCACTTTCAACTCTTTCAATTCTGCAGGTGCCATTCTATATGGCGTTATGGAGATTGGATCCACACCAGGCATAACATTAATTTCAAACTGCACCTCTCTTTCTGGAGGTAATCCTGGCAATTTATCAGGAAACACATCCGGAAAGTCACATACCGTAGGGATGTCCCTTAGTGCTGGACTCCCCACTTGGGTGTCTATCACATGTGCCAAGTATGCTTCACACCCCTTTCTGATCATTCTTCTGGCTAGTGCAGCCGAAATGATGTTTGATGGCAGTAAATGCCTCTCCCCGTATATTACCACATCACCATACAAAGGGAGACCAAAAGTGACTGTCTTCAGTCTACAGTCAATTATGGCATGATGCCTGGCTAACCAATCTATGCCCAAGATGATATCATACTCTCTGAAGGGCATTTCAATCAAGTCTGACAGGAAAACATGTCCTTGGATCACCAAAGGACAGTCTCTATAGATTATGTTGACCCGGACCTCTTGTCCTAACAGACTAGTTACTAGCACTTCAAAACCCATTTGCACACATGGAACAGCAAGTGAACTGACTATGCTAGCACTAACATATGAATGAGTTGAACCCGGATCAAACAACACAAATACATCTTGACCAGAGATAGAGAATGTACCAGCTACCACATCTAAGTCTCGGCCTCTTCTTCTTTGTCTCATCGTGTAGACTCTGCCGACGCACTTCCTTGTGCATCGACCAATCGTGCTCGATCTGCAAAGGTGCCTCTACCTCTGCCTCTTCCTCTGCCAAATGACTGTGAACCTCTGGGAGCAGGACTGCAATATATCCATCGGCAGTAGTAGGATCTGGACCATATCTCTGAGAACTAGTAAAGTTTTTTGCTATTTGGCCGTTGCCTCCACGCTTAAAGCAGGCTCCAGTGGCCCAATAGCATTCCCCATGAATCTTGCCACAAGTCTCACGGGCGGGCGTAATGTGAACCCTCGCTGATCACGACTGACCTAGGGGTCTCTGTCCAGAGAATCGGCCCCTACCAAATCTTCCACCTCGACCCCTGCTGGGTTCACTAAACTTCTTTTTCTTTCCAGAGGTAGCACCGTAACTCGCTCAACCGATCTTTCCCCTTGTCTTTTCTCGATTTCTCGACTTTTTCCTTCACTGGGTTGCTCGCTTCAACTCTTTCCAGTTCAAGTGCTTGGGACATAAGTTCTGAGAAGTTGCTGTGTCGAAATCCCACAACTTGCATCCTTATGCTGGGCTTCAAACCCGTTTCAAATCTCTTGCACCTTACCTTGCTGGTAGTAAGGAGACTCCCAGCATAATGACTCAGGCGGGAGAACTCCCTCTCATACTCTGCCACTGATCGGTTCCCTTGTTTTAAACTCAAAAATTCTTGCAGTTTCTGATCAACATATGCATCTGGGATGTATTTGCGAACTCTCGATGAAGTCATCCCAGTCAAGACTCGTGGTTCATCCAAGCCGTGGGGATGGTCTTCCACCACCATACGCATCCTGCGCAGTAGCGACACAGAGTATTCAAACTTCAGCTCATCTTGGCAGTGCAATTTCTTAAACACTCTGTCCATTCTTTCAAGCCATTGCTCTGCCTCTAAAGGGTCCACTGTACCCTTAAATTCTGCAGCCCCATACTTCAGTAATTTATCATATTGTCTGGCTGGAGGCAGTGGTTGTGCCACAGGTGGTTGGGGTGGAGCTTGAGCAGGCATACCCCCAGCCATTTGTTGAAACATTGCCGCCATCTGCTGTGCGAATTGTGCAGGGAACTGCGGCATTTGTGGGGCTGGTGCTACTGACCCACTGACATTCGGTAAAGCTGGGGCTTCCTCTTGTGCCTCAGCTTCAACAGACTGCTCAACTGAGTGATCCCCTTCTTCCATCTCAATCTGAAGTAGGGTATCTCCTGAACAAATAACACATGGAGATTTCCATCCGTTAGTTCATATTTATGATGTAATGCACTGTATGTAACAAAAATGGACATTGAGCAGTTGTACTTAACAAAGAAAGACACAAATTCACAATTTAAAACATACTTCAAAAACCTGGCTCTGATACCACTAAAACATGTCATACCTTACCCCTCTGTAAGGCATCACATGATCCCGTAGAATACCTAATGAACTACCACACTTCACCTACCGATAACTCATTAAGTATCCTACAAGGGATTTTAAAATAATTTTCTTATTTTTGATAAGTTGTGAGCATTTTCTAATAAGTACTTAAAACACGTAGTTAAACTAAAACTAGTTAATATTTTTTGCCCATTTTATTTTTACGCAAATTTTATAAAAATTTTGACAGAGTTCCCTCTGTATTTTGAGAAACCAGTTCTTCAAATACCTGAAATAAAAGCACTTCCAATAATTTTCTAACCACTTCTTCAACTTCATACTCAATCTCAACCAATTTCTCAAATTCACAAGTTCAATAATTCTCAAAATACTGTCAATCAATATCATTCATATTTCATTTGAAACAAAACAATTTAGATACATTATTACAACATTTACATTAAGAGAGTTTTAAAACCACAATATATATTATAACTTATACAAATTTTATACAAACTGCTCAATACCCACTTTTACATGTCCATACATTTATGTGCAATATATACATCAAAAGAAGTATTTACAGTTAGGGTATAAATTATACCCGAAGACTTCAAGCTGATAACTCCACACAACTCAGCAGCTCAATCTGCTGCTCCTCTAATCTTTGTATCTGCGACAGCAATAAAAGCTATCGCTGAGTACTAGGACTCAGTGGTGCATAATATACTAAAATAATCTTTATGCAAAACTTAAAGCACATTTATTCAAAGATTTGGCTAAACATGAAAATTAAATACAAATCATGCATGGTGAGATTTTAAATGTAAACCAAGTTCATTTCAAAGTATCAAAACACATTTCACAAAACCCACAGCTAGATCATGCCATTCGAAACAAATAGAATCTCAATAGCCAGAGGCTAAAGAGAAATCACATGAATCTCAATAGCCAGAGGCTAAAGAGAAATCATATCACAAGGCTAGCTAGCTCAAATATATGGATATCCATTCACATCCTCTTCTACTAGCACACCTCAACACTTCTCCAGAGAAGGAATCAAAATTCAAAACTAATTACCCCCACTAGTCGTGCTAGTGAGGTGTTCAAATATGTGGTCATGACACTGTGGTTTCAAAACTTATCTTAACAATTTGCTAAACATTGTCTTTTCAAATATACATAATAACTTTCAACAATTTAGATCAAACATCATAAGAATGCCATAATCCAATATTTCACATTATTCAAAACGATATGCAAAAGATGATTATAAAAGTATATATTGTGCACAAACCTCAAACGAGTCGCCTGTTGGCCTTGACTCGACTCTTCGGGTTCTGTCCCGGTATTCTTTTCCACTGAAACACGAAATTTTCCAATGTTTCAGTACTAAAACTAAAAATAATTCCAAAATAAACTTAACTTCACATTTACCTAGCTCTAACGTGTTTAATTCGACGTTCTCGAAATTTTGTGTTTCGGGTTACTATTCACTGCACTATTCAAGTCAAATTATTGACTTTCTAAGGCTTAATAGGTATGGGAACTCCAACTTCACCCACATACCACATTTTGGTCACCAAACTTGTTGGTTTTAGTCATTTGTTTAAAACTTAGGTCATTTTGGCAAAATTGCCAATTTTCGGTTTTGGTTCTCCGAAGTTGCACTATTCCATTGGTCGATCTACTGTTGGAATTTGACAAAACTTCCTTCATAGAAAATGTTCCTTATTGTCTTAAGTGTATTCTCATTTTTGGATCACCCCAATCGGAGTTTTGTAGCTCAAGTTATGGCCAAAATAAGTTTACTGTTTACGTGCACTGTTCATACTGCAATTTAGGTGCTGGCAGATTTTTGATCCAACTTTGGTTAGTTATTTGATCAAGTTAAGTTCATAATTTGGTCTCACTTTCTTTATATGAAATGTTGTACTATGTCTTAGGTTTCCATCGGTTCAAGAATCGCCTAAATCCGAGTTTTCTAGAGGGAGTTATAGCCATCCAAATATTGCTGCTCAATGAAAATTCTGCAGAGTTGCAGGTTTGGTAACCTAACTTTGCTCAATAATCTGAATGGGTTAATGGCATAATTTGGGGTGATGTTCTTCATGAAAGTTTTAGATCTATATGCCCTCTAACCCCTGGCCAAATTTCAGGTCAATTTGACCTGTCTAACTCGAGTTATGACCAAATGAACAGTTACTGTTCATTTGGTCAGTTTAGTGCAGTGGCAGCCTGCTATCAACTCACTTTGGTCAATTGTTTCACCAAGTTTTGGTCAGTTTTTGGCCATGGTTCCTTAATGAAAATTGTGCTCTTTTATGTCTATTTTCATCCCCAATTGGTGGCATATCAATTAGACTTGTAAAATTTAAGTTTTGGTCCTTCAAAGTGGGTTTGGTCATGCTGCCAGCAGCATGACCATTGACCTACGAATTTGGTTTAATTTCCTACCATTCCCACACAACTTATTTGGTCATAATTGACCATTATTTCATTTCACAATAGGTTAAACATGCCATTTATGCATTTCTCCAAATTTTGGTTCATAAACCCTAACATTGAAAACCCTAACTCAACATTTTCATGCCTTTAACTACTTCTAATGGTTTAAATGTTAATCATTTAACTAAGTAAAGTTTCTAAACTCATTCAATTGCATCATATTCATGTAAATCATACTCCTCTCAAGCTGCCAGAATTTCAGTTTGGTCCTTCTCCCATGTTTTTATGAGGTTTATTAAGGTTGGGTAAGGAGAAATTAAGCTTAGTGTAAGCTTAAGGGAAACACTTTCATGGAGAATGTATGGAGGAAGGTGGGGCGGCACTTGATGGAAGAAGAAGAAGAAAATCCTAATTTTTTTTTTCCTTTTGTTTTCCTTTACACGTTTTTTGCTTATGGAAGACCCCTAAATCCAAATTAATTAATTCAATTTATTAATTTAGTTATTACATCATGCATGATGTCATAACTTTTGACTTTTCCAAACTCTTTCCTTTTCTCTTTTTTTTTTTTATTTTTCTATTAGTTCTTTAATTTAATTCTCGATTCCAAAATTTTCTTTTCTCCGATTTTATTTGACAGTTAGGTCAGGAGTCAGCTCTCGGGGTCAATTGACCAAATTGCCCCTCGTCGGTTCATCCCGGTTTGCAAATAATCCAATATTTCTTCTGGCTCCCTGACCTAATTATTTGACTGACTTAACAGTTCTTTTTCATGATTTTCTCTTTTTCACTGTGTTCATAAGGGTTCTAAGGACCACAGCGTCACTTTTTACGGTTTGAAATTTGAGTTTAAAATGACTTCACAGTCGTTCCCGAGGAGGTCACTCATCGCTGTGACTCTCGGCTCGTTTAACCTCTTATATTCTGTTTTTCTTATTTGTAGTTAACTAATTAAACATTACTAATTATTTATGTTTATGGCTTCTCATATTGTCTTAAGTGTGGCCCTAATCCCATTAATTGTCCGGACCGACACCGGTCACGGGAACAGTGAAATCTACCAGGCTATACAAACGGGGTGTTACAGAATAGTATTATGGCGTGATTATGGTGCTACATGCGAAGAAGAAAGAAGAAGGTCATGGTGATGGTGTTGTGATTGTAACGATCGGGCTCCAATTACTAGAGGAATTGTCCACTTTGGCCGTAAGCCTAACGGTTTTGTACCATAGGTGGAATGGAGAACTTCCCTGGAGGTCACCCATCCTAGGATTTCTCTCAAGCGAGCACGCTTAACCCTGGAGTTCTTCCAACTCTCCAGGCCATTCCACCAAAAGGCACCTCCCCATTTTATATATCATTACTTTTTGAACCCAAGACCATCTCCGTGCTTTGCCGATGTGGGATTTGCCTAAGGGACCTTTCTCCCCCCCTTTTGGGATTCAGCGTCCTCGCTGAGGTTTGCCCCACCATCACCCAAGAGGACACGCGAGCGGCTTTGATACCAATTGTAACGATCGGGCTCCAACCACTAGAGGAATTGTCTGCTTTGGCCGTAAGCCTCATGGTTTTGTCCCATAGGTGGAATAGAGAACTTCCCAGGAGGTCACCCATCCTAGGATTTCTCTCAAGCGAGCACGCTTAACTCTGGAGTTTTTCTAACTCTCCAGGCCATTCCATCAAAATGCGCCTCTAGTGATGAGTTCCCCAATTTTATATATCATTACTTTTTGAACCCAAGACCATCTCCGTGCTTTGCCGATGTGGGAAAAAGGTCCCTTAGGCAAATCCCACATCGGCAAAGCACGAAGATGGTCTTGGGTTCAAAAAGTAATGATATATAAAATGGGGAAACTAATTAATAGAGGCGCCTTTTGGTGGAATGGCCTGGAGAGTTGAAAGAATTCCAGGGTTAAGCGTGCTCGCTTGAGAGAAATCCTAGGATGGGTGACCTCCTGGTAAGTTTTCCATTCCACCTATGGGATAAAACTGTGAGGCGTATGGCCAAAGCTGATAATTCCTCTAGTGGTTGGAGCCCGATCGTTACAGTGACATAGAGAAAGAAGGGCAAAGAGCGACTGGAATGGAAAAGAGGGAAAAGAGATTAATTAGAGTTTATTAAAATGTTATATATATATATATATATATATATATATATATATATATATATATAACTGACCCACCATCTCCTGTACACCGACAGTGGCCAAAGGACTTTTTCCAAAATGTAGTATTTTAAGGAGAAGAAAGAAATCGATTCGTTTGGTTTTTAAAAATTTTTCGCTCTAATAATCAAATATAACTAAAAACTTAAAATATTTAAATCTGATAAATCTTGGTTAATTCTTTTATCACTTACATAAGTAAAAAAATAATAAATAAGTTTTATTTTAATTATAATGAATTTTTTAATTTTTATTTTTCGATTTGATACAAAACATTTATAAGCTTGTTCCTGATTTTCATTATATTTTTTTTTAATTTGCTGATGGAAGCTGCACAATAAATAAAACTGAAAGGGGCAAAATATTAAAATATTGACATTCTCTCGTGCTACTCTAATATACTAAATTACTGCCCAAAAAAATTACTTTTTTTCAAGGATATGTTTGATATTATTGCTAGAATTATTATTTAAAAAATTATTTTTTTAATATATTAATTAAAAATATAAAAAAATAATTTAAAATTAAATTTAATAAATTTTAATAATATTATTAAAATAATAAAATATTTTTTTCAAATTGATAGTATTTAATTTTTTTTAAAAAAAATAATTTTAACCCTTCAACTTTAATGTCAAACAAGTACACTTTAGTACTATAATTTGCACAAGTTATCAAAAGAAGTTTGAGGTTTTTTTTTATTACATTTAAGGGGTCGTGGTCTTCTTCCATTAGCACTTAATCCTTTTTTGTTTACCATGATTTCATATTGTATGGTATAATTATTTTTTATTTGTTTAAATTATTCTTGAAAAATAGTGATTCTGAATTATAAAATGGTAATTTCATAATTATTATTTTATTATAATTTTTTAATAATTAAATTAGTGATTTCAGATGATCTTAAATTTTTATATTTTTAATTTATATAATAATTATTTATATATTTAAAGAAATAATAAAATATTTTAATAATTTTTATAATTATTTATTATATCATATCTTCTAATTAAATAAAGAAATATTATTAAATTATTCTATACCATATTATTTTTTTAAATATATTAATAATAAAATTCTTATTATATAATACATAATACAATATATTAATAAATTATGCTTACACTCCATTAAGGTATAAATTTGGTAAACAGTATTATTAATAGTTGACGTTGCAGTATCTCCCTATGACTCACCTTAGAAAATTAAAAAATAAAATAAAAAAAATATTTTTTTAACAAAAATAAAAATAAAACTTAATTACTGGCATGCCCAAAATCCCCATTTTAACTTAACATCGTTTTTTAAGCCTTAGAAATTCCAAAAAGCTGCTTCCACTAATTCGAGCTCTACCCGGTGAATGCTAGCAGATAATATAATGTAAATGATTGCAAATCTCAGCTTATCCATCTTCGACCTTTGCCCTCTAAGCATTTCCAAAAGTTCATTTGGATCAATTCGCCATCTGACCATCGTCATTCTCCTTTTTGGCACATGAATCAAGAGACCTCTCCTTGCTCTCGCCCAATAACGTAGTTGCAATGTTTGTGTGCTTATCGATCACCTGCTTTCGCTCTGTCAACTCAGACAGTGAGTTCACTGCATTCATCAATGTTTTGTATTCCCAATCAGGTCTATTCCATCAAATTCTGCTCCATTTGTTCCACAAATCCTATTCATCTCATCAATATCCTTCTTGTAATCGTTCAATTGCGTCTCAATTTCCATTGCGATTTCAGGAAATTCTAAAGACCGATTTGCAACCAAGAAAGATTAGGAACTATCCAACTGATATGATTTCATCCCTCCCTTTTCTTCCTGCACGCTCAACCTATTTAGCTTCAACCCAAGCACATCATGAACAACAAGCCAATACTTGTATCCCAATTGCTAATTCAAAATTCCTATCAAATATACACAAAATTGGCCTCTGAAATGAGCTCATAAAACCCTAACATTCCAAAAGCAGATTGTTCTTTGACAAAATTGGCTTTTGAAAAGAGCTCATAAAACCCCTAGAAATTATCATGCTCCCATTTCATCAAATCATGTATAACAGAATTGATATTTGGCATATCAGCAATTTCTGGGGTGCAAAATGGGGATTTTGACTATATAAGGAATTAGGTTTTTTTTTTTTTTTTTTTTTTTTTTTGGTGTAATCTATCTAATGTGAGACCCACTTATATACTCAGATTATATATAAATATATGGCAAAGTAGATATTGCTATGTAAGCTATCAATGATTTCATTTACTAATTTCTCTCTTAAGGATTTGTTTGAATTAGAGTGAAAGATGGATGAATAAAAGTAAAGAAAGTAAGAGAGTTTTGTCTCCTTGTTTGAGAATGAGGGAATTAATGGAAGCTAAAAGTAAATGAGAATAAGTTTTATTATCTTTTATCTCTCAAATCTTAACTTTTTTTACACTTTAAATTAGGGTGTAATGAGAAATAAAGAGGGGAGATGAAAATTATAATTATTTTTATAAAAAAATTATTATTTAGTCTTTATATTTTAATGAAACTAACTACTTAATTCCTGTATTTTGAAAAAATATACTATTTAGTCCTTATATTTTACTTTCATTAAATTATTTAATCCTTTCATTAAATTTTTTATTATTTATGCTATTCAAATTACTATTTAGTCTCTATATTTTAAGAAAATTAATTAGTTAATTCCTATATTTTTAAAAACACTACTATTTAGTCCCTCTATTTTAATAAAACTAATTAGTTGGTAAATGTACTTTGAAAAATATAGCATTACTATGTGGAAACTAAATCTAAAATAAGGGAGGAAGGATTAGGATAGTTTATGTATAAAAAATAATTAAATGACTAAATAGTTAATAGAGTCAAATTACAAGGACTAACTAATTAATTTTATCAAAATAAAAGGACTAAATAATAGTTTGACTAATATTGACTAGCAAAAAAATTGACAGATAGATTAAACAGTTTAACAGAGGCAAAATACATAAACTAAATAGTATATTTTTCAAATTACAGGGATCAAGTAATTAGTTTTGTTAAAATACAATGACTAAATATAGTAATTTACCTCCCCCCAAATATAAATTTTTTTTTTATTGTAATACTTTTTATCCTTCCCTCTCCTTACTCTTTTTTACCCTAAGTGTAAGATCACATATCCTTAAATGCAATAAAAAAATCTAAGACTTTTTTTAATAAATTATGTAACCAATAGGGTATTAAAGTATATTTTTCCTTATCAGATTCTAATTGCTAACTGTTAAAGGCAAGTTAGCAAAATATTCATTATCATTTGTTATCCTATCTTTTACGGATTTAAAATAAAAAATATTAGAGATAAATAAGTAATTTAAAAAAAAAAACAATTCTTCGAAGACTAAATTGTAAACTAACTTAAATTTATTTAATTCAATCTTATCAATAAAAGAACTAATTTGCCAACAAGTTGATTAAGTGGTGAGTGACTTGGGAACATTTTCAAAGTTAAAAATTGGAGTGGTCTTACTATCCAAAATTGTCCTAAATTTTGGCTCAATATAAATGTAGTGAGGTCCTTACTAATGTTTGTTAGTGCCATGAAAGACCATGTAATTAAAGAGTGAAGCACAAAACTTGCTTATTGGCCAATAACGAATCTTCTAAATTCTTTATGTTATTTTTCATATGAGTGTTTAATTTCATTTATATAAAAATATAATAAGTTAATTTATATTTCTCTTTTATTCTCTATTCGTAATTAATGAAATAATTTTTTATTTTTATAAAAAAGATAAACTTCTTTACAATAAAATTGACCAATAAATAGTTATTTTTATTTAAAAATTTAATTTTAAATATAAAATAATAGTGTTATGAATATATGGTAATTTAAAACTGTTTTCACAAACTGAGTATCAAATATTGATACTAATGAGTATGCACAAGATGTTCAACTTATTGCCATCCTTAATGACATTCAAGGCATTAAATCTCAGGATTGAAGTTATTGTTTGCAGAACATGAGCTTGCAATTTTCGAATGAATTTAGGATTATTCACAGAAAGTCTTTCAAATTTTATTTTCAAATACATTTTGATTTTTATTTTTTTAAAATTAAATTTTTTAAATATACTTTATCGTAAATGAAAAATAAGAAATTTTAAAAGCTAAAGTGTTTTTAATAAAATGATTTAAAGATCAAAGTAAAACTACTCTCCCAGTTTCTCTTCATCATTAATACATTCCTTTATATATATATATATATATATATATATATATATATATATATATATATATATATAAGTGTGAGATAAGAAACCACCATCTTCTCCATAGGGAAAGTATATAGATACAAAGCAGGATGTAATTTCAAAGAATTAACACATGACATTGACGTTATCTATTGTATTAGCATATGGCATTTTTTATATAATTCTCTTTTATTCTTCTGTTAAGTATATAACAAAATTTTAATATTTAAAATGATAAAAATAATCATATGATTAAACTAACTTTAAATAATTTTATATCTCTAAACAAAGTTTTTATTATATTAAAAAAGATATTTAATTAATAAAATATAAAATAATTGATAAAAATTTAAGATATTATTTAATTTTCATATATTAAAATTATATACAACTCAACTCAACTCAACTAAGCCTTTATCCCAAAAATTTGGGGTCGGCTATATGGATTCGCTTTCACCACTCTGAACGATTTTGGGTTAAATCCTCAGAAATGTGTAATGCTTCTAGATCTTCTTGTACTACTCTCTTCCAGGTCAATTTAGGTCTACCCCTTTTTTTCTTTCTATCCTCTAACCTAATGTGCTCTACTTGTCTAACTGGAGCCTCCGTATGTCTATGCTTCACATGACCAAACCACCTCAATCTCCTTTCTCTCAACTTATCTTCAATTGGCACCACTCCTATATTTTCTCCAATCCTCTCATTACGAACTTTATCTAGTCTAGCATGGCCACTCATCCACCTTAACATTCTCATCTTTGCAACTCTTATCTTAAATGCATACGACTCTTTCAGTGCCCAACACTCACTACTATATAACATAGCCGGTCGTATGGCTGTACAGTAAAATTTTTTTTTCAATTTATTGGGAATCTTACGATCACATAAAACTCCCGTGACACGTCTCCACTTCAACCATCCGGCTTTAATCCTATGACTAACATCCTCCTCACATCCCCAATCTACTTGAAGGACTGAGCCTAGATATTTAAAGTGATTACTTTTGGACAGTACCACTCCATTCAAACTAGCTCCTTCCCTATCACCAGTTTGGCCTTCACTGAACTTGCAATGCATGTATTCTGTCTTCGTTCTACTAAACTTAAAACCCTTTGACTTTAGAGTACTTCTCCAAAGTTTTAGCTTTCTATTGACTCCTTCTCGTGTCTCATCTATCAGAACAATATCATTCGCAAACATCATGCACCAAGGAATACTCTTTTGTATATGTTTCGTCAGTTCATCTAAAACTAATGTATAAAGGTAAGGGCTTAAGACTGATCCTTGGTGTAATCCAATTGAGATCGGAAAATCTCTTGTGTCCTCTTCCACTGTGCTCACAATAGAAGTTGCTCCTTCATACATATCTTTCAATACTTGTATGTACCTAATAGATACCATCTTTTGTTCTAATACATTCCATAAGATATCTCTTGGAACACTATCATAAGACTTTTCCAAATCAATAAAAACTATGTGTAGATCTTTCTTCACATCTCTATATTTCTCCATCAAGTTTCTAATGAGAAAGATAGCTTCCATAGTTGAACGACCGGGCATGAAACCAAATTGATTGAGAGAGATAGAAGTATAATGACGTAGTTGATGCTCCACAACTCTCTCCCACAACTTCATAGTATGGCTCATGAGTTTAATTCTCCTATAGTTTAAGCAACTTTGTATGTCTTCCTTATTTTTAAAAATAGGTACTAAAATACTCTTCCTCCATTCATCAAGCATTTTCTTTGAGTTTAGAATCTTATTAAATAATTTAGTTAACCATGCCACTCCCATATCTCCCAAATACTTCCACACTTCAATTGGTATTTTATCGAGTCCACAGGCTTTACCCACTTTCATTCTCATAAGTGCTTCCTTTACTTCTAAAGATCTAATCCTTCTAGTATAATTCACATTCTTTTCTATTGTTCTATAATCTATACTCACGCTATTACCATTTTGACTATTATTAAAGATATCATTAAAATAATTTCTCCATCTTTCTTTAATGTCCTTATCTTTCACCAACACTTTTCTCTCTTTATCCTTAATGCACCTAACTTGATTGAGATCTTGACATTTCCTTTCTCTCCTCCTTGCTAATCTATAAATATCTTTCTCCCCTTTTTTAGTTCCAAGTTTCTCATATAACTTTTCAAAGGCCTGTGCTCTTGCTTGACTAACTGTCTTTTTTGCCTCTTTCTTTGCTATCTTGTACTGTTCATATGCCTCATTATTATCACATTTAGGTAATTTCTTGTACCATTCCCTTTTTCTCTTCACTGCCTTTTGTACTTCCTCATTCCACCACCATCTCTCTTTTGAGGGTGGTCCATGTCCTTTAGACTCTCCAAGTACTTTTCTAGCTACTTCTCTAATCTTTGATGCCATCTGTATCCACATATCATTAGCTTCCATATCCAGCTTCCATACTTCGGACTCGAGAAGCTCATTTTTGAACTTCACTTGCTTTACTCATTTGAACTCCCACCACCTTGTTTGAGCTCAACTATTTCTTCTGACCTTACTTGAATTGTTCCTAAACTTGACATCCAAGACTACTAACCGATGTTGACTTGTTAAAGCCTCTCCTGGAATGACCTTGCAATCCTTGCATAGAGTTCTATTTGTCTTCCTGGTTAAGAGGAAGTCGATTTGGCTTCTATGTTGCCCACTTTTGAAAGTCACTAAATGTGGCTCTCTTTTTATAAAGTAGGTATTTGCTAGTATTAGGTCGTATGCCATAGCAAAATCCAGGATGTTTTTTCCCTCCTCATTTCGACTACCAAAACCAAAACCTCAATGAACATTCTCTTAACCTTATCTATCACTTCCTACATGTCCATTCAAATCTCCACCAATGAAAACATTTTCTTCATTCGGTATGCTTTGCATTAAATCATCCATATCTTCCCAAAACTTTTATTTACTCTCACTGTCTAGTCCTATTTGTGGGGCATAAGCACTAACTATATTTATTGTTTCTCCTTCTAGTACTAGCTTTACTAGTATAATTCTATCTCCTACTCTTTTTACAGTTATTACTATGTCTTTCAATGTTCTGTCTATGATTATACCCACTCCGTTCTTGTTTCTCTCCTTTCCGGTAAACCACAGTTTGTATCTTGAATTACCCACTTCCCTAGTTTTCTCTCCTACCCATTTAGTCTCCTGAATGCAAGTAATATTCACCCTTCTCCTTTCCAAGGTATCCACAAGCTCCATTAATTTTCCTGTAAGTGATCCAACATTCCAAGTCCCAACCCTGATCCTCCTCCTATCCTGCTCCTTCCTAATTGGTCTCCTTCTATGATATCTTCTATTGTTTTCTATATCTATCTTGTGTTCTGTTCCACTATCTGTTCTACTATCTTTACCCACACCCGTCCATGATGTGGGAACCCTTGCTCACTTAACACCACACCCAGGCGCCGGCATGGCGCGTCGCTTTCGGTGAACGTCCTACACCCTTGCATATTTCTCACTACACCCAGGCTCCGATGTAACGCGTCGTTAGTAGAGGACGCCCCAACGTTCATATTTATTTGAATCCATATCATAGAGTGTGACGAAATTTTTACGTTGATTGTCACCTACCGCAACCCTTCTTCTTTATGCGGATTTGGGACCAGCTAAGCGCAAACTATTTAAGCGGAGTTAAAATATATATATATATATATATATATATATATATTAAAATTATTTATATATTAAATTTATTAATAGCCGCAATTTCCTATTAAGATCAAATTTTGGATGGGAAGTTCTACCCAACTCAGTCAAATTTCACAAAGATGCCATGGCTGACCATCGAATAATGCCTAAGTGGTGCTATTAACTTAAGAGTTCAGAAGCTAGATTGCCCTCATAAGCAGCTAACTTAAGACTAATTGCCAAAGGGAAGTCTTTCCATAATCCAGAGAGAGAGAGAGAGAGAGAGAGAGAGAGAGAGAGAGAGAGAGAATTAGAAGGATATTCAAGTACCCAATTAGTCTTGCCCAAGAAATGTTGGCAATCGCTATACGACAAAAGATGGAGATGTCATTGGAGCCTCCATACTTTGAGATGACACAAGATTAGCATCTTGTTTCAAATGGGCAAAGACAAAGATAGTGGCCTTAGTCACAAAATGTTATCAGAGAGCACTAAAATGTCAACCGAAGCCTTCTAGGCACAAGTTGCACTCACAGGACTCTAGAATGTCAATTGCAGTCCCTACCTAAAAGACAATTTCAACTAATGGCTTCAGCCACATCTTGCATCCATATTTCTTCTCCTCTCTCTCTCTGTGTGTGTGCAACTATACGTGGCAAATATTCCAGGCCCAAAGGTTGAAGTTGCGCATGCCCTATTAAAAGGAAAAAAATAATCTATAATCTATATTTTTTGTCCTATAAATTGGCATCCATTTAGGTTTAGTTGAAAATCTACTCATCATTGTTGCAACCCATGATGGAAGAGATGAAACGGATTTTTAGTGTCCCCACAATTCATAGCCTGAATTGAATTTTTATATCTAAAATATCTATCACCTTCACCCATGCCCTCTTTCATTCCATCAAACCACTGCTGCACAACTCTCTCTCTCTCTCTCTCTCTCTCTCTCTCTCAAGTTTTCAGGACTTCAATTACATCATTATTATTATGAAGCAAGATGAAAACAGAAGCAGAGGGCTTCACAAAAGTAATATTAGTGAGCACTTAACAGAATAATAAAAATGGCATTCATTTGGACAGTTCTGCTGCTCCTCCAGCATTTGGTTTTAACACACCTCTTTGCAGTTTCAGGTTATAGTCACCATCTCAACCACTCCTTGCTTACAGACAAGGCTGCTCTTCTAGCATTCAGAAGGACCCTAATTCTAGATCCAAATTTCAGACTTGCTAACTGGGTTGAGGCTGTTGATGTCTGCAACTTCACAGGTGTCAGATGTGACAAGCACCATCACCGCATAGCACAACTGAATCTGTCCAACTATGAACTCACAGGGCCACTTGCACCAATCATTTCAAACCTCACTGGACTTCGAGTTCTCAACCTAGTCGAAAACTACTTTTTTGGCCTTATTCCTCCTGAACTGTCTTCCCTTCGACACCTGCGTCACCTCCAGCTAGACTTGAACCATCTAGATGGCTCATTGCCAGAGTCCTTTGCCCTGCTTTCGAAACTCACTTTGATAAGTCTCAGGGGCAACAATATGAAAGGTGAACTTCCACCTTCTTTCTTCTCCAACTGCACTTCATTAGAAAATGTAGACTTGTCTCGTAACTTTTTCACAGGAAATATTCCTGAAGAAATTGGAAATTGCCCTGACCTATGGACCATCAATTTATACAACAATCAATTTACAGGAGAACTTCCTGTATCTTTAACCAATATTTCATTTTCACTCTACAATATAGACGTGGAGTATAACCATCTTTCTGGTGAATTGCCTGCAAATATTGTAGGAAATCTACCTTCACTTAGCTTACTCCATCTATCATATAATCATATGGTTAGTCACAATAACAACACCAATCTTGAACCATTCTTCACTGCACTTGGAAATTGCACTGACTTAGAGGAGCTTGAATTGGCTGGGATGGGTCTCAGAGGAAGCTTGCCCAGTTCCATTGGCCAACTTAGCGCCAAACTTTCTTCTCTTATGCTGCAAGAAAACCAGATCTATGGATCAATCCCTTCAAATATAGCAAATCTTACTGCTCTTACAGTGTTGAATTTGACATCCAATTATCTAAATGGAACAATTTCAGCAAAGATCAGTCATTTGCTCAGCCTAGAGCAACTTTTCTTATCACACAACTTGTTCACTGGTGAAATTCCAGCAGCATTAGGTCAGTTTTCTCATCTTGGTCTGCTTGATCTATCAAATAATCAATTCTCAGGTGAAATACCAGCAAGCTTAGGAAATTTAGTTCGGGTGAATTATATGTTTCTCAACAACAATCTCCTTTCAGGAAACATACCTCCAACATTAGGACAGTGCATTGATCTGTACAAGCTAGACTTGTCCTATAACAGATTGATTGGGAGCATTCCTCCAGAAATATCAGGAATGCGTGAGATACGAATATTTTTAAACCTTTCACACAATCATCTTGACGGGCCTTTGCCAATTGAACTGAGCAAGCTGGAAAATGTTCAAGAGATAGATGTTTCATCAAACAATCTCACTGGAAGCATCTTCTTTCAGATATCAAGCTGCATTGCATTGAGGATGGTAAATTTCTCAAATAATTCCCTTCAAGGGAACCTACCTGATTCCCTTGGTGATCTAAAGAACCTTGAATCCTTTGATGTTTCTGGAAATCACCTCTCTGGAATGATCCCAGTAAGCCTCAACAAAATTCACACCCTCACCTATCTGAATCTTTCTTTTAACAACTTTGAAGGACTAATTCCCTCTGGTGGTATCTTCAATTTAGTTACAAATAGGTCATTCTTAGGCAATCAGCATCTTTGTGGTGCAGTTTCTGGCATGCCTGCTTGCTCTCAAAAAAGTCGCTGGTTTCGCTCACGTATGTTCTTGGTTATATTCATCCCAGTCATATCTGTATCAGCTTTCTTTTCAACAATATGTTGTGTAATTGGAATCCGCCAAATCAAGGTTATGGTTTCTTCTCGAAATTCACTGAGAACTGAGAGAACAGAAAAACCAACAGAGCCAGAATTGATCCACAATTTTCCAAGAATTACTTACAGAGAACTGTCTGAGGCCACTGAAGGATTTGATGAACAAAGACTAGTTGGTACAGGTAGTTATGGACGTGTCTATAAGGGAATTCTTCCAGATGGGACTCTGATAGCTGTAAAGGTATTGCAGTTGCAATCTGGAAACTCAACAAAGAGTTTTAACAGAGAATGCCAAGTTTTAAAGAGGATTCGGCACAGAAATTTGATCAGGATTATAACAGCATGCAGTCTTCCTGATTTTAAAGCTCTTGTTCTTCCATATATGGCAAATGGAAGTTTGGATAGCCGTCTCTACCCACATTCAGGAACAGGTTTGGTTTCAGGCTCCTCTGATTTGACTCTCATCCAGAGGGTGAACATTTGCAGTGACATAGCTGAAGGGATGGCTTATCTGCATCACCATTCACCTGTTAAAGTCATACATTGTGATCTAAAGCCAAGCAACGTTCTTCTTAATGACGACATGACGGCTCTGGTTTCTGACTTTGGTATTGCAAGGTTGGTTTTGACAGTTGGTGGTGGAAATGCTGTGGTTGTTGAGAATATGGGGAACTCTACTGCAAACTTATGCGGATCTATTGGATACATTGCACCAGGTACAAATTCTTCCATTGCTTCATCTGTAAAAGTAAACACCAAATCAAAAAGTTCAAGCATGTTTTAGGAAAAAATGCACTCATCAAGATTGAGTTGGGCAATGGTAAGCTGCAGTTCTGCACGTAAGTTCATTCTTTAAGAAGACACCATAATCCTTTAAATAAAAAAACTGGCTTCCCTTGTTTCTTTTCTGATTATCTTAAAAGTCATTTTCCACAATTTGGGTCGGCTACGAAATAGAAATGCATCATCTGCACAAATTATGCATAAAAGATTGGGCAAAAAATGATTCCTTAATTCCAACATTACACTGTTGCCATAAAAAGGATCCCACTAGCATCATCAATCATTATTTACATTTATTTGACTTTCTAATTCATTATTTAATAATTAAAGTTCTGTGTTGCAACCAATTGGTACCAAGAACATCCTAAGTCAGTTATAATTTGATAATGCAGAATATGGGTTTGGTTCAAACACATCTACAAAAGGAGATGTTTATAGCTTTGGTATTGTAGTTCTCGAGATTGTCACAAGAACAAGACCAACAGATGAAATGTTTGTTGGTGGGCTAAGCCTGCACAAATGGGTGAAGAATCATTACCATGGTAGAGTTGAACAAGTTATAGACTCTTCATTGGTAAGAGCTTTAAGAGATCAATCCCCTGAAGTAAAGAATATGTGGGAAGTTGCACTAGGAGAATTGATCGAGTTAGGTATTCTTTGCACTCAAGAGTCCCCCTCCACAAGACCTACAATGCTTGATGCTGCTGACGACTTGGATCGGCTAAAAAGGTATCTCAGTGGGGATACAACTGCCACATTTGCATCCTCTCTGGGAATTTCATCATCCACAGCAGGAGATGACTGATCTTCTCTAATTGTTGTACAAAAATTGTAAAAGCAATTAGTTCTCTGATTTTTTTCAAGAAATTTACTTTGACTCACCTCCTCCTGGGCCAAGTCATTTATGTATGATTTTTTTTTTTATCTAATTCCAGGAAAAATGCATATAGCTTGTGTTTGCTAAAGTCAAACGTTAATACATAAGCAAAATGAATATGTTTGCTAAAGTCAAATGTAAATGCACACGCAAAATGAACATGCAACCAGAAGATGATATTATTCTATCACTTATGCCTCTCCACTACTCATTCCCACAGGTAAATTAGCCATAAAACCTGTGAAGTCAAACAAGGATTCAAAAGAATATATGCAATCAACAAAGAAAAATGTTCTCTTTTTTTTTCCTGCTTTTTTGTTTGAGTGAGGGCGGGGAGAGGGGGCACCTCGGGAAGGAGACACGGAAATAATGTGACATAATGTGTTCTATCTCAATCAAAAGCAGTGCCAAAGCTGAAAAATCACCAAGCATAAAATATTCTGCAGTTAATACTTTTGCGACTGATACAAGCAGACAACAACAACTAAATCTTAAAAGCTCAAACTAGTTGAGATAATGAGATCAGTTATATGCATTCTTTTTCGCCATTCAGCTTTGTTTGAAATCAATTCCACATTAATATTCAAAAAATGTAAATCTCTTGTTACTACTTCTCTCCATAACACTTTAGGTCTCTCCTCCGTACTAGAGCACTTGATGCTACACGTTAAACATGACCAAACCATCTTAATTAACCCTCTCTCATATTCAAAATGAAACAATTACATGGTTTTTTGAGGAACATGAAGGTTTGACATACAATTGTACTCATGCACAACAAAGTTTGAGAAAATTGGCCAAAATGAAGAAAGAATTTTAGCACACTCAAAGGCATTCAAAATACAATTTCCAGTGATATTATTCTCTACCATTAGTGTCTTCTATCAAATATCATTCACAGGGCTTGGTTTTGTGATGCTAACATGGAGAAAAGGAAATTAGTTTGACCAGAGGAACATTCATAATTTTTGCTACTCCAGCGTATCAAGAAAAGATTCAATCACATAAACTATAGATAATTCACAACTGGAAGTAGATAACAATGAGGAAGAAGAAGAAGAAGAAGAGAACCTTATTTTGAAGCAGAAATTCGACAGCCATGAAATCAAATTCACTTCGTCCTTCATTTCGGCATACGTTTAGGGCAGTAAGAAGCAAGAGCTCAGGATTGAATTGAATGCATTGCTTGCCATCTTGCAAGGTTTATAAAAGCCCAATAATGGCCCAGCACGGCCCATATGATTAAGACAGAAAAATAAAAAAATAAAAAATAAAAATAACTATTAAATATTATTATTATTATTATTATTATTATTATTATTATTATTATTATGGCACCTAACAACTTAAACTGGAGAATTCATTCAAGTATGAACCAAAACAGAGGACCAAAGCAAAGCCTAAATACACGACAGTCTAAATTTCACGCATTCAATCCACTTCTTCAATCTTGGGTCCAGCACCTGAACCGCCGAAGCTGGTCTTTCCATAGTTTCCGTTCGGCATTTGGGCGCCACCCTGATACATCTTTGCAATAATTGGATTGCACAAGCCTTCTAGCTCCTTCAACTTGTCCTCAAACTCCTCCACCTCTGCTAATTGGTTCCTGTCCAACCACTCAATTGTCTCATCAATTGCTTTCTCAATTTTCTCCTTGTCTGCCTGAGCCAATTTTCCGGCGAACTTGTCATCCTTCACTGTATTTCTCATGTTATATGCGTAGTTCTCCAAGGAGTTCTTAGCCTCCACCTTCTTCTTCACCTCTTCATCCTCTGATTTGTACTTCTCTGCTTCTTGCACCATCCTTTCAATCTCTTCTTTGCTCAGCCGTCCTTTATCGTTAGTGATTGTGATCTTGTTCTTCACTCCGGCGGTCTTATCCTCTGCAGAGACATTCAAAATACCGTTGGCGTCAATGTCGAAACACACATTAATTTGAGGAACGCCCCTTGGAGCAGGTGGGATTCCGGTGAGCTCGAATTTGCCAAGAAGATTGTTGTCTTTGGTTTTAGCTCTTTCACCTTCATACACCTGAATAAGCACTCCTGGCTGGTTATCAGAGTATGTCGAGAAGATTTGCTCTTTCTTGGTAGGAATCGTTGTGTTCCTTGGAATCAAGACCGTCATTACACCACCAGCAGTCTCAATTCCGAGGCTGAGAGGAGTGACATCCAAGAGAAGCAAATCTTGAACCTTCTCATCCCCTTCACCACTAAGAATTGCGGCTTGGACAGCAGCTCCATATGCCACGGCCTCATCTGGGTTTATGCTCTTGCAGAGTTCTTTTCCATTGAAGAAATCCTGCAAAAGTTGCTGAACTTTGGGAATTCTGGTTGACCCACCCACGAGGACAACCTCATGAACTTGACTCTTATCAATCTTGGAGTCACGAAGACATTTCTCCACGGGTTCCATGCACTTTCTGAACAAATCCATGTTCAGTTCTTCAAATCTTGCTCTAGTGATCGTTGCATAGAAATCAATACCCTCATAAAGAGAATCAATCTCAATAGTTGTCTGTGAGGTTGAAGACAGAGTCCTCTTTGCCCTCTCACAGGCGGTTCTCAATCTTCTCAGGGCTCTGGCATTGGTACTAATATCCTTCTTGTGCTTCCTCTTGAACTCTGCAACAAAATGGTTAACAAGCCTATTATCAAAGTCCTCTCCTCCAAGGTGGGTGTCTCCAGCAGTAGCCTTCACTTCGAATATACCCTCCTCGATTGTCAGAAGAGAAACATCGAATGTTCCTCCACCAAGATCGAAAATTAGCACATTCTTCTCGCCTGATCTCGACCCCTTCTTGTCCAAACCGTAAGCAATGGCTGCAGCAGTAGGCTCATTGATAATTCTCAACACGTTTAGACCTGCAATAGCACCAGCATCCTTAGTGGCCTGTCTCTGCGAGTCATTGAAATAAGCAGGCACTGTGATCACCGCATTCTTCACCGTCTGACCCAGATAAGCCTCAGCAATCTCTTTCATCTTGGTTAAAACCATAGAAGAAATCTCCTCAGGCGCGAAATGTTTCTCTTCGCCTTTGTATTTCACCACGATCATAGGCTTGTCGCCAGGGCCAGAAATGACCTTGAAAGGCCAGTGCTTCATGTCGCTCTGGACAGAATGGTCAGAGAAGCGCCTACCAATGAGACGCTTAGCATCAAAGACGGTATTTTGAGGGTTCATGGCGACTTGGTTCTTGGCCGCATCACCTATTAACCGCTCAGTGTCGGTGAAGGCGACATAAGAAGGAGTAGTTCTGTTGCCCTGGTCATTGGCTATAATCTCAACACGATCGTTCTGCCACACGCCCACGCAGCTGTAGGTGGTGCCAAGATCGATGCCAATAGCTTTGCCTTCGGTCTTTGGCGCCATTGAAGAAAACGGTTAACTATAACAAGAAATCAAGAAACGAAAGAACTTGGCTATAAACAAGGAAAAAAAGCCAATTAAAGAATCAAGAACTCTTGATTAATTGGTATAAAAAGAGAAGATTTGTTTAGTTCGATTTCGAGCTGACTTTTGTGCTTCGGATTGTTCCAAGTCTAAGGGTGGTGAGTTGAAGGCAAGAGATATATAAAGGGTGTGAGGGTGCTATAGAGAATTTTCGAGAGGAGAGTAGAAAGAGAATGACGCCAGCCAGTCAATAAACCCCTGAAGCGCAGAAAGTGTAACTAGAGAGTTCTGGAGGAGTGGTGAGGTGGTTTCTTCTCTTTGGATTTTCACAAACACGTTGTTGTGTGGAGTCAGAACAGTTAAATGGTTGTGGCTTAGGTACCGCCCGCCCAGAATATTTGGGCCAATAATATAAACCGGCCCCGTATATTAACGATATATTAAATTAAATTAAAAAAAAATAAGCAAGAGATTTTTTTAGGAAAGAATTAGCAAGAGTTAAATTTTTACCTGACTCGATTTTAAATTATAATTTGCATTTAATGGTATTCTTTTTACACTTATTTTAATATTCATTTAAGATATAAAATAATATATAATAAAATTTATTTATTATATAATAAATTCATATATTTATAGAACAATTATATTTAAAAAAGAAAAAAGTCTAATCCCATGGTAGTGCAGTTGGGGAGATGATTTCATTACTTTTATAATAAATTTATGAATATGCCTTTAAATTATTTAATTGTAAATTTATGTTTAATTAAAGATATTTTAATTTCTTTTTTAAATCTACAAACATTTATAATAAAATATGTAAAATTATTGCATGCAAAAATAATTTTTTTTATTTTATATTTTGTTTTATTTATATTATAAAAAATAATTTATATATGAAAAATATTTTTTATGATATAAAAAATATTTTTTATAAAAATATTTTTAATTATTTAATTATAATTTTAAATTAATAATATTTATTTATTTATTTCATATTTATATAATTATTTTTAGAATATTAAAATCTAAGAAATAAAAAATAATTTTATTTTTTAAAAAATAAAAATTATTTTCTTTTAAAATGATTTATTTTTTATTAAAAAATATTTTTTATTAATTAATTTTTTTAATATTTTAAATATTAAAAAATTTAAAAAATATTTTTTATAAAATAAATGAAATTTAAATATTTTTAAAATTAATTAATATTATCTAATATCTTATTTTAAAAAATATTTATGAAAAAGATATATTAATTTATAAAATTATATAGTAAAATCCTTGTACAAGGATTTCCCTATACAGTAATATCTTCTTTTTATCATGTGAACGATGAGTAAAAGATTTTTCTTTGGAACTCTCTCCATTCTTCTTTGCCTAGTATCTTCTACCAGTGTCTGCAAGTCTTTAGCACTTTCTTCACCTGTTTACATCTCTTATATATCAAACCCACAACCCCCATTTCCATCCAAGACTGAAATCACAGCAAAAAATCCACATTCACACAGACAAATTAACCTTTCTCGGTATCAATCTCATCCTTTCTTGAGCTGTTTGTTTGAAACTTTCTTGCTTCAATGGCCTCAAAATCTGAAGGCAAGGCTATTGGCATTGATCTTGGTACCACCTACAGCTGCGTGGGCGTGTGGCAGATCGATCGTGTTGAGATCATTGCCAATGACCAGGGCAACAGAACCACTCCTTCTTATGTTGCCTTCACTGACACCGAGCGTCTTATTGGCGATGCGGCCAAGAACCAAGTCGCCATGAACCCTCAAAACACTGTTTTTGATGCCAAACGTCTCATTGGTAGGCGCTTCTCTGATCCTACTGTCCAAAGCGACATGAAACACTGGCCTTTCAAGGTCATTTCTGGCCCTGGTGACAAGCCTATGATCGTGGTGCAATATAAAGGTGAAGAGAAACAATTCGCGCCTGAAGAGATTTCTTCTATGGTTCTAACCAAGATGAAGGAGATTGCTGAGGCTTATCTGGGTCACACCGTGAAGAATGCTGTCATCACTGTTCCTGCTTATTTCAATGACTCGCAAAGGCAGGCCACCAAGGATGCTGGTGCTATTGCAGGGCTAAATGTCATGAGAATTATCAATGAGCCTACGGCTGCGGCCATTGCTTATGGTTTGGACAAGAAGGGGTCGAGGACTGGGGAGAAAAATGTGCTTATTTTCGATCTTGGTGGAGGAACTTTCGATGTTTCTCTTTTAACGATCGAGGAGGGTATATTCGAAGTGAAGGCTACTGCTGGTGATACCCACCTTGGAGGAGAGGACTTCGATAATAGGCTTGTTAACCATTTTGTTGCAGAGTTCAAGAGAAAACACAAGAAGGATATTAGTACCAACGCCAGAGCTTTGAGAAGGTTGAGGACTGCCTGCGAGAGGGCAAAGAGGACTCTGTCTTCCACCACACAGACGACTATCGAGATCGATTCCCTCTATGAAGGTATTGATTTCTATGCCACCATTACTAGAGCAAGATTCGAAGAACTCAACATGGATTTGTTTAGAAAGTGTATGGAACCTGTGGAGAAGTGTCTACGCGATGCAAAGATAGATAAAAGTCAAGTCCATGATATTGTTCTTGTTGGTGGGTCAACAAGAATTCCAAAAGTTCAGCAACTTTTGCTAGATTTCTTCAACGGAAAAGAACTCTGCAAGAGCATAAACCCCGACGAGGCTGTTGCGTATGGAGCTGCTGTCCAAGCTGCAATATTAACCGGTGAAGGAGATCAGAAAGTTCAAGATTTACTTCTTCTGGATGTCACTCCTCTTAGCCTTGGAATTGAGACCGCAGGTGGTGTCATGACGGTCTTGATTCCAAGGAACACAACAATTCCAGCCAAGAAAGAGCAAATTTTCTCAACGTATTCCGATAACCAGACCAGTGTGCTCATTCAAGTGTATGAAGGCGAAAGAGCTAGAACCAAGGACAACAATCTTCTCGGCACATTTGAGCTTAAGGGCATACCTCCGGCTCCAAGAGGTGTTCCCCAGATTAGTGTATGCTTCGATATTGATGCAAATGGTATATTGAATGTGTCTGCGGAGGATAAAACTGCAGGAGTGAAGAACAAGATTACAATCACCAATGACAAGGGAAGATTAAGCAAGGAAGAGATTGAGAGAATGGTGCAAGAAGCAGAGAAGTACAAGGCAGAGGATGAGGACGTGAAGAAGAAGGTGGAAGCCAAGAACAAGCTAGAGAATTACGCTTATAATATGAGAAATACGGTGAAGGATGAGAAAATTGCAGGTAAACTGAATCCAGCAGACAAGCAGAAGATTGAGAAGGCCATTGATGAGACAATTGAATGGCTTGACGGGAACCAACTGGCAGAGGTGGATGAATTTGAAGACAAATTGAAGGAATTAGAGGGCTTGTGCAATCCAATTATTTCAAAGATGTATCAAGGTGGTGGTGGTGAAGATGTGCCAATGGGCGGCGGTGCTCAGCCCGGAAGTGGGTATGGCCCTTCTAGCTCTAGTGGTTCTGGAGCAGGGCCAAAGATTGAAGAGGTGGATTGAGGCTTGAAAAAAATGGGGTTTGTTCTGTTCTCTGTTCTGTTTCAGCTTGTGGTTAAGCAAATTCCAAATAATGCTTGTAGTTCTGTAACCATAATAATGGTAATGCTTGTAGTTTAGGAATGTTGATGATAGAGATTACGATGTTTGTGATGTATGTTTTACTGTTTAATGAAATAAAAGGAGTTTTTTTTGAAAATTTTTTGTTCTTGATCTTTATCCTTATGAATCATTTTATATACCAACAATAAAATAACAGCTATTTATTAATAGTAATAGAGAGTTTAGTTTAAGTTTAATTTCTGGAAAACAACCCTAGTGTGATATCAATGCACACTTCAGCCAACAGGAATTGATGTATGACAAGATGGATTTGTACCTATACTGAAATTGTCCCTGCAAGATGAATGTTGAAGCCAAGATTGGCCCAAGGTCCCTCTTACGATCGGTTCAGTATTAAATTAAATTGAATTGATAAAATTAAAAATAAAAAATTTTAAAATTTAAATTAAATTTAATATTAAAAAAAATTAAATTAAATTAATAAATATCAATTTAATTTAATTTTAAAATTAATTAAATTAAATTTTATAAAATTTTATATTTTTAATATTAAATTTCAATAATAAATATATGAAAAATAAATTTAAAAATAAAAATAAAAAAATATTAAAGTTTTCTTGATATATATATATTAGTAATTTTAATTTAATTCGGTTCGATTTTTTTTATTTTTTATGAAAATAATTAAATCGAATTGATTAATTGAAATTATCAAAATTTATAAATCGAATTGAACTGATTAAATTTTAAAATTAAACCGATTAAATCGAATTAACTTGATTCAATTCAATTTTTCAATTTAAATCAAAATCTGCTCACCCCTAATCACACTCTCCAACTCAAAGGCTGGAGCTCATTGAACTAACCCAAGCCTGTTAACATGATGCTATATTGAAACAGAGTAAATATATATTAAAAAGGAAAAAGAGAAATGAAAATTGTTACGAGAGATTGATATTCAATCATTAAATTTATGATTTAATAATATTTTTATTAATTATATATACAATGTTTTACTGTCAATGTAACTAAACTTATAATAACATAATCAAATATTGTAATAAAATCGTTTTATATGCATTAATTTGATTAAATAAATTTATTAAATAAAAGTTATAATCAAATTTAAAAAGAAAAAAATCAAAAGATTTATATTCTTTTATGTTTAAGTATTAAATGATAATTATATTTTTTTGAGATATAATAATAATACTTTTTAAAATATAATAAACAATTTTAGATGAAGCATGCCCTTAATATATCATATCATATGCTATGTTAATAATTTGAGAGTTATATTTTGAGAATTTTAGTATATATTCTTTCAAGTTTGATTAAAATCAACAATGATTTCAAAAATTATGCATACAATTAAAGATTAAAAATACAAGCTATAATGACAAATTAAATTAAAATAAGAATAGTTAATTCACACTAAGAACCCTAAAATAAATTATCTTTTATTATGTAATAATTTAAATCATAAGATTTTATGTCTAAAAGAATGAGTTTGACACCACATCCAACCTCAATATCACCAAGAGTCTCAATTACTCCACCAAACCCTTCTAGCTCCAAACTCTTCCTACTCCATAGGGTCTATTAGGAGTCTCACGACTCTTTCCATCCACGTGTCAAAGTACTATGGGAATCATTGACTACTGTTTCCATACTTATCCTTGTCAAACAAAACTCTGATATCACTTATTAGGGATGGGAGAGTCTAAAGTGTTTGGAGAGAATTCCTTTTAATGAGTCTTATAAAGAACAAGCTTATGGGTTTAATACTGTATCTAACCCAAAACCTTAAAACAACGAATATAGATATCATTCCCATGTATACCACTCTCATTGACCTATCTCGCATGTTTCCAACAATATCTATTAATTAATAAATATAATAAAATTAATTTTTAAAATAAATTTACTAAAAAAATGACAAGTGACGCTCCATTAGAAATGCCAAGAATTAGGTCAATCATCATAGAAAACTCCTCATAAAACATAACCTTTGTGTAGGAAAGAAAAAGAAGCATCAGATCCTCTTTACACCTCTGCTCAGCAAGCACTAAAGTTGATTTTAAATTTGTCTAAGCATTTTGGTATTAATCTAATAGTGCCTTTATTCTAGCTGCCACCCATTTGAAGGATCTGTTCCCCTGTATTTTTTTCGAAGGCAGCTAATCAAATTATGCATTCCTTTCATACCCAAAATTTGGAGAAATATCTCTTCTCAAACAGTGAATTAGAAAAGTGAAATGAGCATTGAATAAGGAATTATGTATATGAAGGATCACCTTTCATACTGACAAACCCATCTCAATTTTTTGGAATTTTGTACTCGTTCTAAAATTCTTGCTTCCTTTCCCATGACTCACCAGCCAAACAAAACCTTTAACCAATTATCAAAGGTGGTAAGAGTAATCTAAAAGTTCATGATTGTGTCTTAAAAATTAAATCAACTTCGGACATGAGAAGGAAAATAGGAATGGCAACAAGCCGAGAGCAAGAATCACTCTCCTTGTCTCTCTTTGCCCCACAGGAAATTAGAGTCGGAGCAGAATTTTCCAAAGAGATTTTTCTTTTTCTTTTTTATTTTAATTTATTATTTTATAATGTAAATTTATTTATTAAAAGTTAAATTATAAATTAAAAATATAAGTTTTAAATATAATTTTAATAATATACATGTATTTTTATTAAAACTATAATATTTTAATATATAAAAATAATTTACTTTTTAAATTAAAAAAAATTATCAGGCTGTTACGAGAATTCGAGGCGTAAAAACCTTCTCCTTGTTCTCACCCCACACAATATTTGGATCCAAACGATAAGTAGGAAAAAAATTGATCGAGGACAAGTCGAATCCGTTTTGAGAAGAATTGCCAATTGCCAATTGCCATCCCTAGGAAAGAGAGAAATAACAAATTTAGACCAAAAAGAAACCAAAGGAAGAAACATAACTTTTGAATTGAACCATTGAAACACTTGATCTTGATATTTCTGTTTTAACAATTTAAGAAATTGAACTACCTGTTGTTGCTTGGCTTGTACAGATTCCAATGGAACTGTCTTCTTACTCTTGTCACACAATGAAATGAATAGACAAATGTGAATGGTAATCTGGGACAGCAAGCACTTGAAATGGGATGCTAAACTGATACCTTCAAAAGATTTTGCTCCTCTTTAACGCTACCACTTGGTCAGCATCCTCTTTTTTTCACATAATCTTGATGTATATAACAAGCTGTAATGATGGGCCATTCTTTCCTATTCTCTCACAAGTTTTACTTTTCTCTTTCCAAAAAATTCCTGAAATCTCCAGTGAAATCTATAACATCCGCTTACCCTGTGCCTATCAGAACAGGTCACCCCTATACTACAATAGCAACATCTCTCTCCCCCAGCCAAACTTCCATTTCTTGATTTTCTATTAAAGAAAATAAAAAAACCCATTGAGGAAATGAAGTTTACATTTCTTGCATGGTTCTTCATCTTCTTATGTGGTCATACCACATCAAACATGGCTTTTGAAGGCAAACCCACATCAAAACAGGAAGATTTCACTCTCTCAGAACCTGGTAAATATGGTAGGGACTCCACTTGTCTTTATTCAAGCCTTTCTCATTTTAAATAGGCCAAGGTTTAATGTTGCACTAAAATTTTCTACCCTGCAGGTCTAAATGACACTGGGAAATTGAATGAAGAAGATGAAAGAAAGGAATACAAGGGAAACCATGAACTTTTCCCCTCAATCAAGGGACAGAAAGGGAAGGGAGCTTATGGGGGTGCAAATATTGTTCACCGCCCACGCCCTGGTGAAAAAAATGCAGCAATATTAACAGTAAAGCCTTCCTTCTTTGTGTCAGCCACCATGTTGTATGTGAGTTGGGCTTTGGTTCTCACGTCTCTCCCCATTCTAAGTTAAATTAGGCGCGAGGTCGATGCTAAACTCTGAGTTCTCTCTTGGTGCCTAATGGCAGAGTTTGGTGTAGCTCTTGGCAAGCATATGCTTGAACTACTTGAGCATTTTGATATTGTTAATGTCAATCATTTTTGTGGTTAGTACTTGGGTGAGTTTTACTAGCCAACAATACGTTGGTTCAGCAGTTGGAGACTTAAAGCACTCTTAAATATTGAAAGTTTGATTGGCCTCTCAAACATAGGTGTGATGGGATTCCTCCATGTGTGTGTGGATGTGATGGAAGCAATGATCTACTTGCTTCCCATTTTCATATATAAAAAAACGCAAGTGTTATCAGATGTGGGCCATTTTTTTTAATTTTTTGAAATTTTATTGTTTCACTCAGTAACTTAAAATAGTGAGTGTTGGTTTTGTAAAGGGATATGTTAAAGAGTTGCTTTCTCCAGCTATTATCTGTACAAACCACAGTAGCATTGGCACTTGAAATTGGGACAAAATTCAACCATATTAATTTTTAATTTTCTTCCAAAAAGTTAACATTTGTTCACAGGTGACAGATGTACAACACGAGCCCTCTCGAAGGGACATTTTCCCTGTAAATCCCTTCTTGCATTAACCATGCGTAGAGAACTAAAGATAACAAAGCCACTAAGGAAATAAAAGAAAGGAGCAAAAAAATTTCTGGTACCATGTGAAACTGCCTTGGCTTTGATTTATTGCCAGCGGCTCAATTTCTTAAATTTCATAGATGAACTTCTCAAAGAGTTTCATATGTTCTGATTGCAATGCAATGGCTACTGATAAGCTCCCATCATTTGTTGGGCTGGGCAAGATGAAGGAAAGACCCTCGTAAGGAATCCCACCAGGCCCCATAAATATGGGTCTGCCCCATCCAAAATCAGCATCATGGATGGGCAGCCTAACCCAGCTGGTAATCCCAAGATTTGGGCACTTAAATGTATGGGCTCCACGAACAAGAGCTGATAAATCAGGCTGAAGCTCCAGGTAATCAAGGGCTGACCTTAAGTAATCGTTGTCCATACGAACCAATGCATCATGAATCCGGCCTGCAGCATACCAGGTTGGCTTTGATTGCAGATCACCTGCTGCTGCAATTGGTGTTGCTGTAAAGATCACATTGCCAAAGTAACCAGGTGGAAGTGGGGGGCGTAATCTGGACCGTCCATCGGTTGCAATGTATAATTTGGATTCTTGATCATCTGCAAGTCCACGAGCCCTGCAAGCTGATCTCCATACATGACCTGCTAACATCTCATAGGAGCTGTAACTTATAGTGTTTCCATCTTCCTTTGCCTTGGCTTTGAGTGTGGTAAGCTGATCCCTTGTCAACTTGAAAATGGAGACTGTTGTACCATCTGGTTTCAAGTTTTCTGCAGGAACCTTCATGGCTGGAGGAGGCTGGTACTCAATGTGGTGGAATGCAGGCTGAGGTGGGTCTCTGGCACGGAGTAGGGTGCGGTCAATGAATGGGGGAATGGTAATGTCAAGACCACGAGCTATATCTGACCATGCATTCACGAAGTGAAGACCGGAAAATCCATCAGCCGCATGGTGTTGCATACCAACTCCAAGTGAAACTCCACCACATTTGAAGTACGTCAACTGCAGAGAATGAGAATCAAATCAAAAGCATGCTTAATAACCATATAAATACGATAGTTATTCAAATTTTACTAGAACTTTCTTTTAAGGATTTTACTTGAGTGCCCCTAATGCAACAACCTTTCGCTGCTGATTTATTGTTTTAGAAGTAAAAAAGGAGCAGAACAGCATTAATGGATATGAGGAAAGAAACATGCTGTGTAAAGCATCCCAAGTTGAACCTTCCTTTAGTTAATGAAAGTCAACTGACAATCGATGGTTCTGTACTGTATGGGACATTTCTTTATTGATCGCCGAAAGGCAAAACAACTAAACGTGCTAAGTTATTATGCTTAATTAGTAGATACTTATACATGTTCCATTCTTAATCTTTCAATAAATATGTGCTAATATTCTCCCATCCCTTAACCAACTGAAGAAATCCATAGAGTCTACGCTCTCTGTTCTTAAATTAGCTAAGTTCATAGATCACTAAATATCAATAGCCTCAGCTGCTCAAGCATAGCCAGACTAAGCCAAAGCCAAATATATGTCATCAAAGTGATTCCAACAACTCAAGTTTTAAGCCAACAGATTCTACAATCATGTCTTTCCACAAGCAAATTATGAAACTACAGCAGTCAATAGTAGAACGCAATCTCTCTAAGCATAATTATCTTTCTGAACTCACTCATGCTTCAAACATTTTTGCAATAAAAGGTTACAAACAGCAGGGAATGTGGGATCTATGTATCTGATGGTTGAGTTATACCATACATATTGTTTGATAACATTCATGCACGCTTAAACTGATCAATCCAAAATATAAATTATGATGGCTACAAAATAGTAAGTAATTAAAAATATAACGTCAATTATTAGTATTATAACTAATTTTATAATGATTTATTATATATATAAATCAATTAATATCAACCTAATAGTATACACACATTTAAAGTAATTTATGTGATTTAAAGGTCACCTAATTTTTATGAGAAGATGCAATGGCTCCTATCAGAACAAATATATATGGTCTAAAGATATCTTTTTTTTTTCCCTGAATGGACTAAAGATATCTGCTGCCCTACAATATGAGTGAAAGTTATCTTTCATCCCTGTCAATTACCTTCAAATTGAATGCTAAAATAACCCTTCAACAACTGTTGCAGTGACGCTTTAATTGGAAAACAGATTACTTTAGTATCTAAGCAAAGCTTACTTGTGGTTGGGAAGCCAGCTGCACAACTATAATTAAAAGACCCACCAATATACATGACCCTACTTGATTTAATGTCACAAGTCACAACCAATAAATTTTATGATGTTGAGCACTAGTGCAATTTTGGTCAGAGCCATATTTTGTAAACCATATCAGCTGGTCCAACCGAACCGACCGGAAATTGGCAAATAATTCACTCTAATTGATGAAAAATTTTAGCAAGACTTAGTTTATTATGAATTTAAAATATAAATATATAAAATTTATTAATTTTATTTATAGATCTCGCTATATATTGTATCTTGAATTCACGATAAATCAAATTTAAATAAGAATTTTTTCTAATTCATAATCATATATTGATTTTATTTAAGAGAAAAAAATTATGAGACCTTTATTTTTTTAGAATAACTTTTTTTATTTTGAAAACAATTTTTCTAAAATTTTTAAAAATAAAATCATATTTATGATATCATGACAACGTCACATTTATCGGGGCAGACAATCTAACAAAAACCCGGGACCCCATTTTTAAAAACTATACCAGAAAAATGCCCAAAATAACAAATCCAAGCAATTGACCCATTTGGACATCTACGAAGAACAAGACGTTTAAGCTTGTACAATGCAATCGGAAACTACACACGGAAAATGCTATGTATAAATGTAGAAAATTGAATAGAAATGTAAATAGAGCTTTTATGTTATTTTTTAATTGAGGGAATTCTCAATTAGAAAAATTAACCCAGAAAAATTCATGGAGTTGCTGAGTACTTATGGAGGATTTGGCTTTTGCCGTGGATACTCTGCATAGTTTCATGAGAAAGAAGCTTAAAAAATTCTTATCCATTCGTTCATTGGTGAGAGGGCTTAGTCATGTAATATAGTTTGGAATAATAATAGTAAAATATGGCATGTTCATAAACATAGCCTGTGTAGAGGTGAAATATTATTGTTTATTTTGTCTCTTTTTGCACAGATCAGCCTTAGATTTAGATAGTGTTTCAATGTATAAAAATAATTTAATTAATTGATTTGATCAGCACATACCTGCAAAACTAAGAGAGGATAGGTAGATATCCCGCCGGAGTAATCCACGGTTGGAATAAGCTTCTTGAGCTCCAAAGTTGGAGCGAAATCGCCGAAGTCATCGATGACAGAGCTTGTCTCCGCCACGACAAATAACACGCCCTCGGCATTGCAATCAATCTCAATACGACCATCCTCGTCTCTCCGCAACCGTCCGGCCATCGGATAGAAAGGCACGAGGGCCTTACTGAGAGCCTCCTTGACCACATTTGGATCGAAGAAGTTGGGAGCACCAGTAGGTCTGTAGAAGTAGACGCTTGGGGTGTGGAATCTCGGCACTACGAGGTCGACGTTCGCGTTCCACAATCCCAACCGTGGCGTCTTCTCCGCCGGCTGCACCAGCGTTGACTCCTTCGCGTTGATAATCATTGTTGCGGTTGGTGAGTGCTAACTGCTAACTTACGACGATCTGTGGTGGGTCCAAGTATCTCACACGCACAATTTGACTGCAGTTTGTTTGGATACAAACAAATTAGTGAACGGAAACCTTTCCTTTCCTTTCCTTTCCTTTTACTTTTCTTCCCGATAAGTTAAAATTAAGATAACCTGAAAACTGCAATGGATTTGAAGGAAAGAACAAGAACAGAAAGGAAGAAGATAAATGAATTACCTGTGAAGTGCAAGGACGTGTTTGGTACGGAATGGGAAATTGGATGGAGGAGAAGAGGTTTTGATGAAAAACTTGGAAATGGAATTGGTGAGAAGGGGTTGCGAAGCAACTTATAAACAAGAAAATGTGACATGTACATGTATGATCGGTCGCTCACCTACCGCGCCTACTAATATTGACCAATTGTCAGCTGCCACGTTTGCTTTCCTCTCTCGTAGACTGGACCCCCTCCAATTGTTTTTAGGAGGGGAGAGAGTGTGTTGACAAAATTTGGTGAGCCAGTCCGTCCGTGCAAACTTTTTTCCAAAACTTGGTATTTGCTTTATATTAATTTTAAAATTTTAATCATAAATGTTTAAAACCAATCAAGTTAATTTAAATAGTTTTAAATATTTAATATTAATAATTTTTAATATTCATAATTTCTAATTTAAAAAAATTCATAATTTTTTCTTTCATCCTTATTTTTTATTTTGTCATAATATTTTTTATATAATAACATCTTATAATTTTTGACAATGAAATCATTTTAAAAAGGGAAGGCTTAAAATTATCATAATATTATATATTTTAATAATTTTAAATTTTAATAATACAAAAACCGCTTAAAAAATTAATTATGTCATCTATGCCATGTGCTTCTCTAATATAATATTTTAATTTTGATTATTGATTACGGCCCGTCTCTCAAATATTTTACCATAATCAATTTTCATAATTTATTATTATATATTCAATATTTACATTAAATAATTAATCATTATCACTAGGGGTGAGTATTTAGTTAATCGAATCGAATTAAATTTTTAACTAGAATTGTTAACTAATTCTAAAAATATTAATCGAAGCAAATTAAAATTAAAATAAAATTAAAATTAATCTAAATAAAAAATATTCGATCGATTATCAGTTATAATCAAATTAACTATGTGTATATATATATATATATATATATATATATATATATATATATATATATATATATATATATATATATATATTAATTATTTAATAAAATATTAATAAAAATATTTATAATCCTTTTTATTTATTAAAAATAATAAATATCATTTAATATTAATAAAATAATAAATATAATTAAATATTATTATAAAATCATATAAATAATAATTTATAACAAATATAAATAAAATTATAATTAATATATTAATTAATAAAAATTCAATTATTTCGATTAGTTCTGTCACACCCTACTCCTCCGTAAGGCATAACATGATCCCGTAGTACACTTAATGAATTACCGTACTTCGCCTACCGGTAATCCATTAAATATACTACAAGAGATTTTAAAACAATTTTTATAGTGGTGGAATGTTTAATATTTATTAAAAAGCCTTTATTTGAAATTTTGGTCATGGATCAAATCCTTGATTAAAATCTAATGTTACAAAAAAAATTTTAAATTTCGGCAAAGTGCCAGCTGTATTTTAAGAAAACAGTTCTTCAAATCTGAAAGGAAAAACACTTCCAATATGTTTTCTCAACCACAACTCCAATACAAATCATTTTCATATCCCAATTCAACACAATCAACTCAATTTAATTTTCAAGCCATGCATGGGTTTCAAAACTCAAGAGGAAATTTGAATATCATACTCATTAGGATAATAAAATTACTACTATAAAAATATGCAAGTAAAGAAATTCTCAAATTAAGATACAATAATTTGATTTCATTACATACCAAAATAATATTACAAGAGTTTTTGTATAACTGCTCAAATAATTTATATACATATAATTACATGCATATATCCAAATCTAATGTACAAGGGTATACCTCTAATATATCCGAAACTAATCCCAATGAGTCTTCAAGGCGCAGCTGCCGGAAATCTCACTCAGTTGCTTTATTTTTACTTTCACCTGCGACAGCATACAAAGCTATCGCTGAGTGGTGAACTCAGTGGTGCACAACTATAATTTAAAATGTAATACAATATCCATTGACAAAGTTTATAGCAAATAATTTAGAAATCTTGAAATTTATCAAAATTCCAAAAAATCAAAATATTCATTGTCAATATTATAAATCATTTGTTCAAATGACCTTGATCAATAAATTTAATTTATCAAATCACAACTAAACATTTAAAGTAATTCCAACAATTTATGAAAATAAATCTTAATTTCAATAATATCAATTATGCACAATTCTCATTTAAATTCAAAATTCATTACTATTCAAAAACTATTCTTTATCTCACTAACTATGCAAAACTAATCCGTAAGGGCTATCTTCGGGGCAATTCTAACTCCCTATGGTCGGAGAGGTCGAATCATCGTGCACAGTACACACCACAATAATGCAACTTCCGAAAGAGCCAATGAAAAACTTAGATCTAACCTCTAATAAGAGCAGAATCTAAGCCTGTGCACATATCATAGTATTCAAAACAAAACAAAGCTAACTCCATGGTCTCCTCAACAAATGAGAGAGACGGGTAATAACCTAGTCAAGCATCTATAGTGAGATATAAAATAATATCATAAATCTCTTTGTCCTTTTTGTGAGCATAAATCACAACGCAATTCAATTCAGTGTCAATTCCAATATTCAATAATTTTTATGCTCATCACAATTCAAAACAAATTTTATCCCTTTCCCATGTCAAGTATGTTTCAATCAAATTTTTCCAAAGCTAATTTTATTCAATTCATGACAAAATAAAATCATAACTAATTTTATTTTCCAAAACTAAACTCATTCATACTATAACACGTTTCAATAATTGTTGAGATAAATTCAATATTTGATAAACATAATACAATAAGAAATAAAATCATTTAGTCAAAAGACATATGGAAAAACATAACCAATAAAAACACTAGTTGTGCACAAACCTCTTTGTTGACTAGTTTACTCCAAAATTTGGTTTTTCTTTGAAGATTCATTTTTACTATCTTTTTCAACTGAAACACATAGTTTACAGTGTTTTAGTGCCATATCTCATAATAATCCATTAATTTATTTCATGCCTACTTAGTTGTAGCCTTAAATTTGCTTAAATTGGTATCCATTGAATTTTGCATTTTGAATCACTATTCATTGCACTATTCAAGTCAAAATATTGACTTTTTCCTACTAAATAGGTTTATTAATTCTAATTGCACTCACATACCATATTTTGAGTCATGTTTTTATTGGCATTGATTGTCAAATTCAATTCAAAGTCTATTAGGATTAAATCTCAAAATTTTAGTTTTGGGTTACTTGTTTGTACTGTTCCATTGATCTGCCTACAATGGGAATTTTGTTACACCCTACCCCTCTGTAAGGCATAACATGATCCCGTAGTATATCTAATGAATTACCAACTCCGTCTACTGATAACCCATTAAATACACTACAAGGGATTTTAAAACTTTTCTTACCTTTTTTTTTTATATATATATATACAGTGGTGAGCACTTTTTACAGGTGTTAAAAACCTTTTTGAACTGAAGTGAAACAGCTAACTCATTTGGACTATTAGTAATTTCTGTAAAAATTTTGGCGGAGTGCCATCTATATTTTGGATAAAACAGTTCTTCAGAAAACCTGTAAAAAGCACTTCAATATTTTCCTCAATCTCAAACTCCAACAAAATTCAACACAATATTTTTCTCAACTCAAATCCACAACAATTTTTCAGTATTTTCAAAGGATGAGATAAAAGAAATATAATATAAATTTTACAAGTCAAAATAACTCATAATTTACTTTATAACTTCAATGTACAATTTTAATTTACAACTGCTCAAATAATTTACATACATATTATTACATGCATACATCAGACCTATGTACATGGGTATACCTATAATATACCTGGAGCTGATCTGAAAGTGTCTTCAAAGAAACTTACTCACTGCTCTATGCTCTTCTTACCTGCGACAGCATACAAAGCTATCGCTGAGTGGTAAACTCAGTAGTGCACAAATATAATTTAAAACATAGTACAATATACATTGACAAAATTTACAGTAAATAATTTGGGAATCTGAATACTCATCAAATTCTAAAACTCAAAATATTAATTGCTAATAATGTGAATCATTTGTATAAAATGACTTTGATCACGAAATTCAATTTATCAAATCATAACTAACCATTTAGGTAATTCCAACAAAATCAATTATACATAAATCATAATTGAAATCACAATTCTTTACCATTCAAAAACATTCTGTGTCTCAAAAACCATGCTGTATCTCAAAAACCATGCTGTATCTCAAAAATCATTCTTTATCTCAAAAGCCATTCTTTATCTCACTAACTATGCAAGACTAATCCGAAAGGGCCATATTTGATGTGATTCTAACTCCCTATGGTCGGGGAGGTCGAATCGGATTCTAACTCCCTATGGTCGGGGAGGTCGAATCATCGTGCACAGTACCATCACAATAATGAATCTTTCGCAAGGGCCATAACGATAAAATAAACTTAGATCTAACCTCAAATCAGAGGAAAATCTAAGCCTGTGCACGTACCATGGTAATCAAAACACAACTAACTCCATTGTCTTCTCAACAAATGAGAGAGACGGGTAATAACCTAGTCAAGCATCTATAGTGAGATATAAAATAATATCACAATCCTTTTAGTGAGCATAAATCATAATATAACTCGATTCAAATTCAATTCCAATATCCAATAATTTTTATGCTCATCACAATTTAAATCATAAATTTGCATTTTCCATGAAAATTACCATCACAATTCAAAACATGTTCTATCACAATTTTCCAAAACATAATTTATTCAATCTATAACAATGCTTAATACTTGTGGAAATACCATTTCACAAAGCTAAATTCATACATACTATAACAATTTTCAATAATCATTGAATTAAATCTAATGCTTGTTAAACATAATACATAAGAAAATATGTCATTTAATCATATGAAATATTCAAAACAAAATCAGTTAAAAACTAGTTGTGCACAAACCTCTGATAACTGTCTCCTGGTCTTGACTCAGTGTTTCCTTCCCTTTTCCTGAGTCTTTGCTAAATGAGAAACACAATTTGAAGTGTTTCAGTACTAAATTAAACTGTCTCTAACGATAATGCTTGATAAGTAATTCACTGAATGCTATTATTTGCTTAATCAATCTAATATGTCGACCCTCGATGCATTCTAGGTAAATTTGGTTTTAATGTTACTAACATGTCACATTCGATAGTCTTTTAGGGTTGGTACATGTTACCAAGTTCATTTCCGTGTATACTGCATTTTCTTGCAATTTGCTGGATTTCGGGATACTAGTTTGACCTAGCCAGACGACTTAATTTCCTCAGTTTTCGGGTTTCGGTCTAAACTATAAACTTGTAGATCTATGTCTTATGGAATGCGGGGCAAAATTTCAGGTCATTCTGAGTTATGTAGACCAAGTTATGGTCATTTTACTATTGCTGGTCAAATTGCACTAAAATTGGTCATTTTAGGTCATTTTAGGTCAATTTTGGTTCGGCCAGTTTTTGGACCCGAACTTGTGCAAGCTGTTTGACTTGCTTATGGTCATTTCTGGGCTTTGGTGTCTTCATAAGACTTGTAGATATGGGTCTTAACTATTCATGGTCAAAATTTCAGGTTAATTGGACCTGTTTTGAGTGAGTTATGGCCTAAACACTAACTGCTGCCCAAATGGTCAATTTTTAGGCCTTATTTGCACTTAATACGGATTTGGTCATTTTTCAAGCTATCTTGCAAGCAGAATTTTGGCAAGCTTTCTTCATGAAAGTTGGCACATTTTGTGCCTAGTTTCACCTCCAATTGGTCTCATACCAATTGGAGCCACACACTTAAAGTTCTAGGCCCAAAACACAAACTGCCTTATTGCATTTCTTGCATACACATCAAGGATCATTTTTAACACCTACCAAACTCAACATTCAAGCCAATTCTGGTTGTACCATGACCTAAACATAATTCACAACATTTTATAGGTCATTTTGGCTGCTTACAATTGCATTCAATGTGCACCAATAAGTGCAGAATTTTTCAAACCCAATTTACAACAATTCAATCACCAATTCATGCTCATTTACATGTCCAACTTCACACCACCATACATACATTCAAACTGCCATAACAACCAACACATTTTAACATCATTATTCCATAAACCAAGCATGAATTCCAGCATTCTTCAAGAGTTAACAAACTGCCACAATGGTACCTTTACATTTCATTAATTTCCAAGCTTCAAATTTCAATTCACATTTACATACACTAAGTATACATCACCCAAACAATTTCCTACACATTATACATTTAATCAATCATTTAATTCACCATTAACAAGCAAAAAAATAAACTGCCTTCAAGGTTTTCCATGGCTGCCAAAAATTATACACATCAATAACCCATTAAAATCTTCCAATTTCTTCACCATTCAACTCATTTCAACCTTAGTATAAAGTTTAATCAAGTGAGGTAAGGAAAACTAGCACTAACCTTTTGTGGAGCTTGATCAAAACTCACTAATCTTGCTTCCTTTTGCTACCCAAATACTACCCAAGCTATGTAGAGTAACTTTAATGAAGAACAAGTGAAGAAATTATGGCTTGAAATGGAGGATTGGAGTTCATGCATGGTGGGTGGCCATGGAGTCTTAAGGAGAGAAAATCAATTTCTGCAATGTTGCTTGGAATGAAGAAATGAGGTGGTTTTGGTAATGAAATATGTCCACTTAATGAGTTTAAATAATCCATAGTGCTCCACTAACATAATTAACATTTAAATAATCTAAATTTTTAATTATTCCACATTTTACCCTTAATTCCTCTTAATTACTCCACACATTTGACTTCAATTTTTTTTTTGCATTTTTAAATTTTTAACACTACTAATTATTTATGGATATTTAGGTCAAAAGTCAACTCGGGGTATGAATTGACCAAAATGCCCTTATTCGGTTTGTATTTCAAAATTTTTAGTGTTACCGAATAAATTCTTGACCCGTCGATTTCTAAATTTTCATTTTTATTTATATTGACTTACTATTTTTTTTTGACATTTTCCAAGTGTAATATTATTTATTTTTAATGGACATTTAGGTCAAAAGACAACTTGGGGTGTCAAATGACCACAATGCCCCTGTTCACATTGTATTCCCGATTTTTCGGTAACACCGGGTTTTGTCCGTTTTTCGATTTCCCACTTTTCCTTGTACTAATTATTTAATTTTTATTTAATATTTCTAATGATATTTATACTTCAATGGGGGTCTATTTAAGTCCTAAAAATATTTTTCAGGGTTTCCCGCGGTCCAGGGCTAGTCAACGGTCCACGCCGTGACTTCCCGGTGCTGTCACCCATCGCTAGGGTTCTCGGCTCGCTTAACTTGGTTGCATTTCTTTGCTATTATTTTTCTTTTATTTTTCTTGCATTTTCTTTTCTTGTATTTCATTATTTTATGTCTCCTCACTCATATTGAAGTGTAGTCCTAGGCATCCTAGCTGTCCGGACAACACTGGTCACTGGAACAGTAGAACGCACTACCGAACATAGGGGTGTTACAAATTTGACCAAACTTCCTTTATTAAAGTTGTTCCTTAATGTCTTATCTTTAATTCCCTTTTTGAATCACTCCATTTGGAGTTTTGTAGCCCAAGTTATGGCTATTTTCCTAAGGCTGGCCGGATTGGTATCTACCTAGAATTCTGGGCAGGTTTTTGGTTTTGGCAGTTTTGGGCAACCAACTTTGGGTGGTAAAATGACTTGGTTATAGGCAGAATTTGGGTTGGTGTTCTTCATGAAAGTTGTAGTGCTATATCATAGATTTCTAATAGTTCAAAAATTAGGTCATTTGGACCTGTCTAGACCAAGTTATGGCCAAATGAACAAACACTGTTCACTGTTCATTTAGTCATTTTTGTACAGTGGCAATGTGCTAATTTCTGATTTGACCTAATTGTTCACTAACTTAGAGTCATTTGTTGGGCATAGTTTCAACATGAAATATGTGTGATCATGTGTCTAGTTTCCATTATGTGTCTATTTTCATCCCTAATTGGCCTCACACCAATTAGAATGGCAGAATTATAGTTTTGGTCCCTGAAAGGGATCTAGGTCAGGCTGTCCAGGATTGGACTCCTACCTATCCGAATTTGATTGCAATTCTAACCATTCAAACACATCCTAACTTGTCTCAATTGACCATTTTGAGTCTCATTTTGGTCAAAGTACATCAATTTACTAATTTCTCAATTTTTCTTCCCAAAACCCTAAGGGTCAAGAACCCTAATTTTTGTAAATGGTTCAATTACTGGAATTAAAGTAGCTATTCAATATCTACACACTTAATTACACTCAACTAACCTTTCAATTGTATCAAACTCACTCAAACCCTACCTTCCTTACATTGGCCGAAATTCATGCGGATGGGGATGAGCATGATTTGTTTCATTTGTTTATCAATTTTTAGTATAATTTAACTACTTAATCATGAATTAAAACATAAATTTGAAAACTAACCACTAACCTCTTGGTAGCTCTTTCACTCTTCCAATTCCCACTTCCTTTTTGAATTTTTCTCTTCTACTCTTGCCAAAGCTTGATTATAGGTTTTTAACTATGAAATTTAGGGGATTTATGGGTTAAATTCAAGCTTTAAAAGCTTGAAAAATATGGCTATGGAGGAAAACTAGAGAGAGAAGAGAGGATGAGGAGAGGGATGGCAATGGGGAGGTTGAAGACAATTGATAATAATTTTTTTTTCTTTTATTTGTATATATTTATCTCATATTTTGACTTAGTCAAAAATTAAATTAAGTGAAATTTATTTTTGATGTCATTGCTTATGTCATCCTTATGATGTCATTATTCAATTTCCTTTTCTTTTTTTTCCTTAATTTTTTCATACTTCTTTAATTTAATTCCATATTTCAAAATTTTCATTTCTCAAATTTTATTAGACAGTTAGGTCACGAGTCACCTCTAGGGGTGAATTGACCAATTTGGCCCTCGCCGGTCTGATCTGGTTTGCCAATAATAATGTATTTCTTTCAGAGCCCTAACCTAATTATTTGATCTGCTTATCAATATTTTTCTATGATTTTCACATTTCTCTTAGCTTTGCAATTTTTCTTAGGCCTGTGGTGTCACAATGCCCTGTACGAAAACAGGGTTATAACTGACTCGTAGTCACTTCCCGGTGCGGTCACCCATCGTTGTGACCCCCGGCTCATTTAACTTTTTATGCTTTGTTTTTTTTATTTATATTTTTTTTCTTATAATTGTTATTTATTTTTATCTATGACTTTTCTGGATGTCACAGATATAGCTCCAGACGTCTTGACTGTCCGGGCATACATCAAGTGCCGGAACAGTAGACTGTATAAGAGTGTCCAATGTGAGAGCGTTACAAGTTCGATTACTAAATAAAAGGTAACCAAAACGATAATCAAAATTTAAAAATTTTAATTATTACTAATCGAAAATCGAACCGAACGAACTTAATTTTAATGAAATAATTAAATTTCATTAATTCAGTTCAATTATTCGATTATAACTGAATAATATATATCGCAATTATCACCTTATAAAAAAGGTAATTTAATTGCATGTAAACTGTTTAAAAATAATTATTAAACTAATTTTAAAAGGTTACGAGATTAATAATTAATTATTACATTTTTATTTTATAAATTAAGGGATTAATAAAGCTAAAATGAAAAATACTTCACCATAAAATTTCATTTATAGTCTATAAATATAATATATGCTATATTTAGTAAGCCGTTATGTAATTGAATCTTTTGTTGAAGTACAATATGAAAAACATTTAGAAAAAATCATTTTTCAATGAAATAATGTAGAAAAAAAAAAAAAACGAATAATGAGACTAGTAAGATTAAATGTTGTATGAAAACAGGTAGAGATTGATAACCAATAAGCCGATTTGACTGGTGTGTTTTGGTTATTAGACAACTGAGAGGGACGTTTACCTCAAAAGTAAGGAAGAGAAAGTTGCCCATATGTGATCGCGCATCTAAATAAAAGGTCCCTCAAGCTTCATACGTTGGTGTAGAATTGAATGAGTGAAGGCAATGTCACGTAGCCGTAGCTCACTCTAGTACGTGATTTTAATGGATGAGGCTAGGGCTGAACAAATTTTGGTTCAAATCGAAAAATTGAATCGAATTGAGTCAATTTAGTTCAATCGATTCGGTTTTAAAATTTAATCGGTTCGGTTCGGTTCGATTCTGTTTTATATTATAAAAATTTTAGTTATTTCAGTTCGATTCGATTTTAAAGAGAAAAAAATCAATTAAATCGAATCAAATCAAATAATAATTTATATGTTCAAATCGAACCAAATCAAATCGAATTAATTTTTAAATTGATTTATTTTTATGGGAAATTTATGAATTATATTTAATTTTATATTAATTATTTAATTTCATTGATTAATGGTTATCAGGTTCAAACCAAAGTTAAAATTAGACCAAATAACTTAAAAATCAAGTCTAAATTAAAAAATCAAAATCGATCTGTTTAAACTGAATCAAACTGAAATAGAGCGATTCAATTCGATTCGATTTTTCACCCATTTCGGTTCGGTTCGATTTCTAAAATATATAATTTAATTTTTATAATTTAATTCAGTTCGACTCGATTCAGTTCGAACCGAATGCCTACCCCTAGATGAGGCTGTGGCCAACTACATAATATGATTTATAAATAAATAAATAAATAAAAACTGAATTTGATTTAGGGAAATGATTGAGGGATACTTACTCTGTTTTACTGTAATAAATAATTTTAAAAAAATTATTTATTTATTATTTTAAAAAATTAAGAGAATATTAAATTTTTAATTTTAATTTTATTTATTATTATTCTCAATATATTTATATTTTCTTACTGCTTTTATATATTTTAATTTTATTATAAGATATTTTAATCAATTATTAGTAATTTTTTCATAAAAGTCATGCTATTTAATTATAAAAACAGTAAAAACGTGGACAGAGGGAGTGTATAATTATATGTAATCAAAATTAATCAATAATCCCTCCATTTCATAAAGATAAATTTACTTTTATTTTTTATTTGTATTAAATTATAGGTCAATCTCTTTTTTTTTAAAATAGTAAGTTATTTATTAACTTACTAATATAATATATTTAATATACATTGAAAAGGTAAAATTTTTAGGTCCAATAATAATTTAAACATGAGTTATTTAATTTTTAAAAAGTAATATGACTGAAGGGTATATTAGAAAATGGTTAAATATAATTTATTACTTTAATTATATTAACTACATAGTTAAAAAAAAAATACTATATTAACAACATTTTTTTAATTCATTCCTTGTGAACATATGAGTGACTCTCTCCGTTTATTTTTATCTATTATTTAAGATTTTTATTCTATGATTAAAAAAGTAATTAAATCACTTAAAATATAATAAAATATTATTTCCTTTTAATTTTATCTGTCGTTTTTTAGAAGTTATTTTATTTATAATTATCTATCATTTTGAGAAGATCAACAAGTATTAATTAATTTTTTTTGTGTAATTTTCTAAAATTCATCATAACACATCTCACTATCTCTCTTAATTAGATGAGATAAATGGTAAATTAGTTAAATTAAAGAGTATTTTATTATAATTTAGATAATTTAATTATTTCTTTAATTACAGTAAAAAATTTTAAACGACAAATAAATGTAAACAGAGATAGCATATTTAATTTGACTAAATTATCATTTGTTATAACCCAATTTCTGAGCTAGACCGGCACTAAGACTTTAGTAAGAATAAGACCCTCGAAATTCGTAGTAAGTCTAATTATTGCTAGCCCAAATATATAGCTCATAAAAGTAGTCCAATTTCAAGAAAATAAATAGACAGAGTCCGATCATAAATTAGACTATTCAACATTTAGCATTAACTCACCCAACCTGTAACACAAAATATCAAAAATCTAGAGAGGTCAACTCACATTCACAATAAAAATAGATAAATAAACTTTTTGGAGCTCAGCTCCACAGTAATAAAATCCCAAGCATCCAAGTAACCTCACATAACTAAGTTTACAATTCCATAAAATTAAGTTATTACAACCCCAAATAAAAATAATACGCTACTGGTACATACGGAGTTCTGAAATTGAATAAAAGATAATAAATGTAAAACTAAACTTTTTTCAGTTAAACCTGTGAAGAAAGAAAACAGGTTATTTTCAATAAACTTCATCTATCACTTGAGAAAAAATAGTTAAACAGAGGTGAGCATTCGACTCATTAAGTAAGATATTGATTTTAAACATAATTTCTATAACTATCTAGATCTAATGCATTCCCTATGTGTGAAATGGAGCATAATCATATAGTATCAAACAATTCAAGCAATACTCACACAAAAAATAATTTGAAGCATACACACATTCGTGTGTCACATCAATACATATATGGAAACTGATCCCCTATATAGCTCTTTTAATTCAATACCTGTCAGCGATGTCAACTCAAGCCGGACTTTGCTTAATAATCAAAATGTGAGGGTTAGCAAGATCAACTCAAAGTCGTACTCACTCTGACTTATTCGTATATAAGGATCGAGTCTCAACGAATTAAGCTCCAGCCGCGACTACCCATCCTACCCAAGTCCACATCCATACCATACACACACCAATACACGCACACAGCTCCAAATTACCTTAAAGCGACATCTACAAACAAGTTCAATAAAATATGCAACAGGAGAGTGCGCCTAGCATTTAACTAAATATATTTATACATATATGTGAATACATGAGCATGTCTTGAATATAAATTTTTAAAATTGAAATTATAAATAAAATCAATATCAACTCACTGATTAACTGAAGATCATTGAAGCTGCTAAGAAGAAGAGGGTTGACTCGGATACCTAAACAATCATATTCATGAATTTCTCAATATTAAAACAGAATAAATGATTTAAAGAATTAAAGACACCCTAGATTTTATATTAGAAATCTGGCAAAATTTTTCCTATACTTAGGACCTACCCAACCTGTAAAAAAGCTCAAACAACACTTCCTAATCTAAAGGCTTTAGGCCCACAACATAACAACAACATGCTACCCCTTCTGGGCTATCAAATCAGTCAAAACTGATATAACTACACAATTTAACTATTAATTTTAAAACTAAAATTCTGCAAAAACTATCCAAACTAACCCTAAAAATTCTATAATCATGCATCGCAGTCCTTAGCAATGCTATTTTCTTATTGCAAAAGAAATTATAATTTTCTGGTTATCCATAAATATTTTATGAATTTTATTCTAAACCTAGCATTAGGCCAAAAAGGCGAATTGAAGTTCAGGTATACCTACGCTAATTCTGACATCTGGAACACGTCTGGGGCATTTCAAAATGATGAAAAGCACTGTAATATTGACCTACTTCTGAAGTGAGTCCAGCAGCCTGTCTGTCTGGTTTGAAAATGCGGACCCGATCGCTGGTGGAATTTCCTCAAAACGAAAAAACTTGCATGAAGTCCACAATACCAGGAGTTAGAATATAAATTTTATTTGATTAAAAAGGTCCATTAAATACCCGAAAAATCACTAGTAAGTTCATGAGACCCATCAGATTTTTTATGTCAAAAAAATTCAAATTGGTATCGTTGCGAAACTCTCGATGAGTGAAGCGCGCTGGTGGTTTTAGAATTTCAGTGGAGTTTACGGTTTGGGAGAAATCTAGCCTAGAAATCGAAAAAAGTTAAAACTTTTCAGGCTTGATTCGCACAAACCGCTTGATAAAAATTGAAAAAATTGGTGTTTATGAAAAGCTCTCGAGGAGTATAACACAATGCGGACTGGATCCCGTCCAATTGGTTGCCAAAATTGACAAGAGAAACTAAAAAGCCACGCGAAAGGAGAAAGAACTTTTGAGCTGGTTTTCCAACCGAACGGAGCAGCGGCAGCAACAGAGAGGGTTGCTGGAGGGGCGCCAACAGGGAGGAAGAAGGGGGGAGGGGTGGTCGGCAGTAGGAGTGAGGGAGGAGAGTGAAAAAGAAGATAGAAGGGAGGGTGCTGCAGTGCGCAAGAGAGGGGAAAGAAAATGGAAGAGGGCCGATTTGATTTGATAAGTTCAATTGGTCCAGTTTAATTTGATCGGTTCGATTTATGACACCCTAAATTTAATTTTTACTCTGTCTTGAAATCTAAAATGAGACTCAAAAATTTCAAAAAAATTACAAAAAACTAAAAAAAAGTTATGAAATCCAAATACAAATCTAATTTTAAAAACTCAAAAAAAATTAAATTAAATATCATAATATTTAATATATTAAAATATTATAAATTAAACATCAAATAATTATTTAAAAATTTAAGATGTTACATCATTTATCTCATTTAATTAAAATAAAATTAATAAGATGAATAGTAAAAAAAAAAAAATAATAATAATAATAATATTTAATAAAGATAAAGATAAAATTAAAAAAATAATATTATTTCTTTTATTAAAATAATAAATAATTATAAATAAAATAATTTATAAAAAACGACTCGTAAAAGTGAAGGGAGGATGACGGAGTTTTCCAAAAATATAAGTATTGTAATAAAATAATCAAAGATTGTGGGAAGTTGGCGAGATGGTGACCTAAAAAGGATCGATCAATCAGAAGTGGGAATGGGTAGTCTTAAGGCATACATATACCAACCTTCACCATATATGCCCATCTAGATAACGTTTGGTGGAACTTACCTGGGTGCGTGGGTCCTACTTCACGGTTGGTGAGAAGCTTGTCCTCATCTCACCTCATCTCATCTCTCACTCCAAGGAAGCGCTGACGTCCATGCTGAAATCAACTTTTTTTCCTTGTCCGAGTTGAAATCGATTTCGGTCTGACTTTAGCTTCGATTTCAAAATTCAGTTGTAATTGGCATTTTAATTATCTCCAATTATTTAAAATTTGGAGTAATTGAAAATGTCCATATATACCAAGATGTGTTATAAATTCAAAGACTTCAACTTCTTGGTCATAGACTCATTTATAGAAAAATTAAATACAAGTCAATGATCCCAAATTCCTTATAATTAATTAAGTAAAAAGAAAAAAATATATATTTTAAAAAATAATAGTCGATAAATTATACAATACACTAAAAATATATATAATGAAAAAAAAATAACGCATGATCAAATAATTTAAAACTTTAAAATAAGTAAAATTCAGTTTAAAATCTAAAAATAAAATAAAATAAATATAACTTCGTTGAAGAATATTTTATTAAAATTTGTACAATGTGAAAAATGCATAGTTATTGAGAGAGTTGTAAATTCTAAATTAAATAGAAAAATAATTAAAAAGACCTAATAATATAAATAAAAATAATATTTTAAACGTCCTATACTTAATAGGAAGTAAATCATAACTAATTAAGAATCTAAATGCATAAAATAAAATTGAAATTTTAATAGAAAATCTCACGCTTTTTTTTTTTTTTAAATATACAGAAGTCTTGTATTAAAGCTCAAAAAAGGAAAAATAGATACGATAGTCTAAAATTATGAAAATACAATTAAGCCCACCCAACATCAAGTCCATTACCTAAACTCAAATCACTGTCATCCAACACCATACACAGGCACCAAGCAACAGAAATAGTAATAGATCACTACCCACATTGGAGAGAAAAGAAAAGACTACCAGGGACAAAAACAAGAAAAACCCAACATACTTTGCAAGCTTCCATAGAAGCCCAACAAAGCCCATCAGTCACGCTTTAGTTATGAGGTTTGTGTATTGGCAAAGCCATTAATCTCACACTTCAGTCATGAGATTTTGTGGAACTCACACCGTGGACGTGGGATTTTGCAACCTTCTTTTTTGATGCCCATCATTCATGTTATGCTCTGTATTAATATGTTCTTTCATTCATATAGATACGAAACTCACTTTCAATAATTTATAAAATATTAAAGTTTAATGTTTTAAATACACCTAATAATTATTTGCGATAATATTGTTTGATGTTGAACATAATAAAATCCAGGGAGAGCCAGTGAAGCGTAATTGTAATGGAGCCAGCCTAAGTACAATGGCTAAGGGGTAACTAAAGACAGAACAAACTAGGCCCAAGTCTTCTATTCTATTAGCAGGTGCTCTAATGGGCTTGAAACCCTAAAATTAAATTACGTAGAAAATTTTCAACTTAAAAAAAATTATTAGCATTCCATCTTTGTTGCTTAAAATAACGCGAAGACTTGGTGAGATGAGTTTAACTCACCTTGTTTGATTCTTTGTAATAGTATAATAATAAAATATTCTCTTACTTGGGAGGGTAATGAGAGAAGACAGTGAGTCATTTAATAATTTATTTTATTGAGTGTTACATTAAGTTAAAGTTGAGTTAAATTATTAACGTTAATCATAACTATAAGTCTCGAGTTTAAAGAAATTATGATTATTATATTAAAAAAATCTTATTTTTTTATTTTAAAAAAATATCATGCAATTATTATTTAATAAAATTAGAATTAAGGTGATTAAAAAAATAAACCTTATGATAAAAGAAACTTGGTTTACAATTTGTTATGATATAAGTGCTTTTCAAATGAAAACACTTAAAAATAACTATTATATGTGAATTAAAGTAAAATTTGATTTCATGTAACTTTAAATTTTATATAAAGAGATGCTGCTTTCATTAATCGATAATTAGATTACATTATACTTCCTTCTCTAATGAATAATAGTTACATTTGACTTTTTATTTTATTCAAAATTATTTACTATATTTAAAAGATCAAGAAGAATTAACTTTTTTTTTTCAATTTTATCATTTATCTCTATAAAATATAATAAATATTTATATAATTTTTTATAACTAATATTATCGCCTCATTATTAATTAAACCAACTATTTGTCACATTAATAGTAGGGGTGAGCATTCGGTTCGAACCGAATCGAAGTAAATTATAAAAATTGAATTTTAAATTTTAAAAATCGAATCGAATCGAAATGGGTGAAAAATCGAATCGAACAGCTCTATTTTGGTTCGATTCGATTTAAACAGATCGATTTTGATTTTTGATTGATTTTTTAATTTAGACTTAATTTTCAAGTTATTTGATTTAATTTTGACTTTGGTTTGAATCTAATAACCATTAATCAATGAAATAAAACAATTAATATATATAAAATTAAATATAATTCATAAATTTCCCATAAAAATAAATCAATTCAAAAATAGATTCGGTTCGATTTAATTAGATTTGAATATATAAATTACTATTCGGTTCGATTCGGTTTAACCAATTTTTTCTCTTCAAAACCGAATTAAACCGAAGTAACCAAAATTTTTATAATGTAAACCGAACCTATTGAATTTTAAAACTGAACTGATTGAACCAAATTGACTCAATTTGGTTCAATTTTTGATTTGAACTGAATTCTGCTCAGCCTTAATTAATAGTCTTTTTTTTTAATTTCTAAAAAAGATTAATTAAGTAAATTATTATTATTTTTTTATAAAATTAAAATTATTTAATTATTTTATTAATTATCTTGAAAATTTTAAACATGACTATTATTTATGAATTGAGAGAGTATATTTTAAAAAGTTAATGATAATTTTATTAAAATAAAAAATAATTAATATTCCTTTTTAAAATAAATTCAATAATGTGCGCAGCGACTGAATGTGTGCTTGCTCTCTAATTAATAAAAAATTTATCATATGATTTAATATTATATAGTATAATTACTGTATGTGTTTAGAAGATTAATTCTTAAAAAATGATAATTAGGGTCGTAAAATAATGAATTCCTAATTATTATTTTATTATAATTTTTTAAATCACTAAATTAATATTTAACATGATTTAAAATTTTTATTTATCCATATTATCTTGTATAATATATAAAATTTTAATTATATAACTTTAACGTTATATATTTATAAGATATATTTAATTATTAATTAATTATTATAATATTTAAATTATTTATATATTTAAAATAGTAATAAAATTATTTTAGTAATCAATAGCTCCATTCAATCAAAACGGGCTAAGCACTGGCCTTCAAATTCCAGTACTTGGTTCCTGTACAAAGGATTATCCATCCATCTGTCTCCTCCATTGTGATCCTACATACGGACGCTGAAACTGCCAGGTTGGTACACTAGCATCGCTAAACCCTAGACGCCTTTCTATCTTCTTCTATCATCAATCTCTATTACTCGTCAATTACTTTATACACTGTCATCTCATCCTTGACTCTGATAATTTTTGTTATATCTCCATGGATTACTTCTTTCTGTATTCTATGATCTGTTTGTTTGGCATGAAAACGTGAAAAAATCAAATGAAACTGAAATTTTTTTATTTATCTCTATGACGTGAATGATAATCACTTTTTTTTTTCGCATTATTTCATTTGAGGTTTAATTTCCATTTCTGCTTTTTTTTTTTGGTGATCAAATTACTCTGTTCTATTTCGATTTGTTTGTGTGATGGTTCGTAGATTTAGACATAGTTTTCGGTTGTTGATGGAATTGGCATTGGTTTGAACTGTCATCAGTTGATTTAGTTAATGTATTTGTCTCTCTGTTTTTGAATTTGGTCTTCATTGATCTGTTATTGTGATTGCTGCGTGCATTATCACTTTTTCTTGGAAATAATTATTGTGAGTAAATACCATTGTTTGCTTAATTATTCGATTTGCTTTGTACATGAAAAGGAAATAGTATGGAAACATCAACCTGATTTTTTTTTTTTTGTTTATGATGTATGAATAATTATTGAAAATGCATGTCCAACAAAGTGGTGCACACTCAAACATGTCCACATGTATGCATGTGTTCCCATGAGCGCTCACATATATGTTTGTGCATGCTTGTAATTTGCACATGTATTTTGTAGAGAATGATTGATGTGTTACCTACCATTTTTATATGCATATACTTTTAATAAATAGACTTATGTTTGTTCATTTGTATATGTGCATGTAATAGACCTGATAATTTTTGACTGCATAGTTTTCTATTTGGTTTCAGCAAGAGATGGGGGTATATCTCAGCTCCCCTAAAACTGAAAAGGTATCAGAAGATGGTGAGAATCATAGACTTCGATATGGGTTATCCTTCATGCAAGGGTGGCGTGCAACCATGGAAGATGCTGTCAGTACTCTTTGTGATTGTGTTATTTTGCTTAATGCTGGTTTATTTTTGGTCTTTGATTGAATGATTACATGCTCAAGTTATGAGATTGATCGGCCTTGTGTGGATATAATCATCAACATCATTACGATAGTTGTGCTTGCCCTTTTTCTTGTTGCACTTGTTGCAGAAGTTTGAACTCATAGGCAAGGCATTAAATTTAAAATGCCATGAACTGTGGTTTGGTGAAAGTAGCAACAATTTGAAAACAGTGGAAACTCAAAATAATAAATTCTTTATTTGATTATCAAATAAAAATTTGGATGAAATTCTATGAAAATATAGCAATATTAACCTTATTGAAACAAAATTAAGGTTGAGTATTTTCTCATAGAAATTAAAATTTAATAATCATGTTTAAATAATTGATAGGTTTTCTGATTATAATTGCTATTAAGACACAGAATTAAAACTGACACTGATTCTCTATAAGAATATATATGCTGCATAGGACACAGTTTGAAGTCCCATTTAGGGAACTTAGAGTTTCATGATTTTTCTTAAGTTGTGTACTTTTGCATACTGAATTTGTATGAGGTGTTTAACAGCATGCGGCTTATCCAGATTTGGACGGTTCCACATCTTTCTTTGGTGTTTATGATGGCCATGGAGGTCAGAATTTATTTGACTGCTTTTGTTTTATGGGATTATTTTATTTCATTCACATAATTCGCGTTATTTAGTTAAAAAAATCCTTAAACTTTAGATTTGGAATAGTTTATCAATTAATTAGATTTGGAATTCAAAATGCTTTGGGTGTAATCGAAAGGGCTTGGGGCTAGTAGATTGATTAATTAGTTTTGGAATGTTTTTGAATTTGACCATTACACTATAACTTTTTTATGTTATGGTTTCTGAATTTTGCATTTGTGCAATCAAGTCTTCAACTTTCTTTCCTGTTCAATTAAGTCATTTTTTCACAAATGTTGTCTAATTGATTGAGCTAGCCTTTATTATTTTACAAAGTCCTCCCGTCTTAAGCCAGTGTGGCACTTTCAGATTTTGTGAAACAATCAATCATTGGTGTCTACTGATAAGAATTGAAAAAATATAGTTAACAAATTATTAATAAAATCTTAATATTGAAGGACTTGATTTTTCATTTTCTGAGGTTTGAGGACCATATTAAAAATGTCCTACAAGTTTGAAAACTAAACTTAGAATGATTCACTAAATTTCGAAGCAAAAACTTGAAAATAAGTTAAGAGATGGTTCGCTATAATTGAAGGCTGTGATGACAATATAGAGTAAAGATCTGTTTATTTCATAAAGAATCATAAAAGGAGGCAGAGCTTAAAGTTTAGGCAACTAAATAAGAATGATGGTTGTAGAAGTGGTATGTCCTCAGTGTTGTTGTAATCACCCTTATGGTGGTGGCTCTTGGGCCCACATCAAATTGCTCCTCTTATTGAGGAAGGGTTTATTGTTTTATTTGGTATGGTGGAGTTCATTATCGTAGTAGTAGTGATTCAATGAAAAAAAGTTCTTTTAATCTTTTGTTAGGTTAGTAATGTGTAGTTATGTGTTATTGTCAACAAGGTCCACCAATTTGCAGGCAAAGCAGTGGCTAAGTTCTGTGCTAAGTATCTTCACCAGCAAGTGCTCAAGCATGTAGCTTGTTCAGCTGGAGATTTGGGCACTTCTGCACAGAAAGCCTTTCTCAGGTTATCTTATGTGATGGTTAATAGCGCATAAGTGAATTGTCGCTTCTTTCGGTCTTGGTTGTTTAAGTTTCTAATTTTTCTGGAATCTTTGGAATGGCTACCATTTCAAAGTAAAATTTGTGGAGGGATACGGTTAATTGCTTGTTGACATCAAATATTCATTCACTTAATTTATTCCTGCTAACCTTGATGCAGAATGGATGAGATGATGCGTGGACAGAGGGGGTGGGGGGAATTAGCCATATTGGGTGATAAGAGAGATAAGGTTTCTGGTATGATGGAAGGGCTGATATCGTCACCTAGGGTTGGTGAAGCGAATGGCCATGTTGATGATTGGTCTTCTTACGAGGTACTCTCTACACACACATTAAGAGAAACACATTCCTTTTCAGTTTGCTATGGGATGTTATATTGCTGTGTAGAATTGCTATCATCAAATATGCATGACAGAGCACACATACACTTGAAGAACACTTAACTCTGCAGACTTTCATGTTCAGTAGTTAACCCTTTTGCATTCCTGCATGGTTGCATTAATGTCTGTGCCAATATGTCAAATATCAACTATAGACTGAAAATCCTGATAATGAATGCAAATGAACTGTCTTTGTGGAAATTTCCTCTGGTTCTTATGCTTATTGAAATTACTAGAAGTTATACAATTAATTATATTCACCACCAGCTTACCATTGTTTTGTGATACTTCCATCTATGGTTATTGACATATTTGAGCAGGCAGTGCAGTGGTTAAATCTTGAATTTCCAACTTGGAGGTTTCAGGTTCCAACCAGTGGTGTGGAAAGATATTGGGGGTAGGAGGAGAGGTGAGGGATTGGGACTTATAGGATGAGTGAGGGTTGCTCTTGTTGTGTAGCTTGAAGCCTCATGAGACTCCTAGTCATCCAAAAAGAGCATTAATTGTGGTTTCCCAATATCTTTTTGTGCATGTTGTTGTGAATATTAATATTTTCGAGTAATATGTTTTGACTTTGAAAACAAATTGTGTGAGAAGCATAATATTATTTCGTCTGCTTCTCATATACCTAGCTTAATGTTAAGTTTGAATAAGGAAATGACCATAAAATCATGTACAAACATGCAAATGCATGTAATGTAGGATTCAAGAAAAATTATGGTAAATGAACCATATTTACATTGCTTTTACTTCCTTTATAGTATATGAAAATTTTGGATAGTTTTGTCATTTCATGGGCCATGCATGTTGAGAAGCTGACAGGTGCATGGAATTGTTCGATAGGGTAAAATGAGGGTTTAGATGTGGAGTTCACTCTCTTTGGCATTTTCTATGATAGTATGGGCTTTGAATTTGTGGGACTTAGGGTTGCTTATCTTAATTCACTTATCAAATAGTAATGCTAAAAAATAAGCCACTGGCTGACTTCATTATTTCTTTCTATATTTTCGCCTCTTCTGGATATTGTGTTTTCTCCAGAAATGTGAATGTTTTCCTTTATAAAAGTTAAGGAAAGAAATCATATTTGCTTAATGGATCTGTTTTATGTTTTATGTTTTATTTTAATGAAGGAAAACCATATATGTGCTCCATAAAAAGAGAAGTGTATACATTGTCCATCCTTATGTTCATAACTTGGATTTTAGAAAGGAAGAACAATGCCCTCAAGTAAAATTTAATGGAAAAGTTGTAAACAGATATTCAGTAAATAAATTGAATTTAAGATGCTAGCTGGAAAGGTTGTACTGGGAATTTTTTAGCCCTTGAGCTGAACAAATTTGTATATAAATTAGTATATTTTCATTGATGTGTACTGTATCCACTTATTAATGTAGGTCAATAATATAAGGAAATTTTTTGGAAAAATCAGGGACCTCATTCTGATTTTCATGGACCCAATTCCGGAAGCACAGCATGCATTGCAATGATTCAAAACACTCAACTTGTTGTTGCCAATGCTGGTGATTCCCGTTGCGTTATATCCAGGAAGGGTCAGGTATTTTTTTTTTTTTTTTTGGTCCTGTCCTTTTGTTAGCTTTCAGCTTATTTTCCTTTGGATGGGTGTAAGGGATTAACTTTAGTTGTTTCTTAATTTTTCCAATTTATTAACCAAACACACATGCATACATGGATGCGCATATATATAATGGTATCTATAAATAACTTTGCAGCTGATTTACTATGTTTAATTAGACCAAGATCATTTAATCATATTGCTTTCTATCATGTAGTTGATTTCAGGGAAAATTACAAGGAACACTCTTTACTCTGCGTCCAATTGCACACTACAATCTATCTTTCTAAAACTGCATTTTACATTTTGAAAGTGGGAGTATCATCATCAAGAGGACACTCAATTATTGAAGCTTAGGATTTCTATTTGTGACAGTATCATCATCTATTTGTGACATAATGGGTGGAAGATTTTCTTTTTTGGTGGTGGTGGGGAGGAAATGGGGATCACTAAAGAGGCCAAAAAAGAAAGAAACTGGATGATGAAGATAATAATTAAATTCAACAGGGCTTGTACAGAAACTGAAGCAAATTCAAAGCATCTTTGTTGTCTTTCTCTTCTTTATTTCCCTCCATGAGGAGTGTAGAGCTGTTAATGTGGTGTAATCAGTGTTTGGGGAACACAAATATTGACCATTGTAAATTTGTTGAAATTAATGTATTACAAGTCAATTTCTTCATTAGTTTTGATGCTCTACCACCACCACCACACTCTCTCCCCCCCCCCCTCTCCTAAAAAATTTTCCCAGGAATTTCATACATCATATCTTAGACCTAGTACCTTTTTTGACAAAGTTATTGTGTTACTCCATGGACTTTTCATTATAAGGCATGGCTGGAATTGTTAATTGTGATTGATATAGTTCCATTTACTAGTACTATGGTACTTGGGTGCAACAGAGTGCTATTGCACATTTAAGCATAAATTAATTGAAAAAAAATCATGGCATCAGAATCTTGATGTAAGGAGTGTGAAGCAAATAAATCTCACTTACACATTTTTGAGCTTCCTTTTCCTGGTGATGACAAACATTTTTGAGCTTCCTTTTCCTGGTGATGACAATCTGATATCACAGGATCTAAAAGTTGAAGTTTACCTTTTTTATTGGTTAGTTGCAAGGAATGACTTTAATTATTAAGGTAGGTTGGATGTTGCTCATGTCCTCCAACAAAGTGGAACTTTATATTTGATTTTGCCTTTGGTAATTGTAGAAGAAAATTCAGAGTCCAGAGTATTTTGATGGTTTTGTTTCCAATTTTAAGCGGATTTGCATTCACCTTCTGTTGTTGAATTAATGTGGAACATAACCTGATATATTCAGGTTATTGGTCCTTTTTGCGTGATGCCTCTATTAGATGCTTCAGAAAATTTCATTCTCTTATGCAAGTCTTTTTATGCAGGCATATAACTTATCAAAAGATCACAAGCCTGACCTTGAGGTTGAGAAAGATAGGATTCTGAAAGCTGGTGGTTTCATACAATTTGGACGTGTTAATGGAAGTTTAAACTTGGCTAGGGCAATTGGTACATGAAGTTGTTCCAGTTTTATTCTAAGATAACGAAGAAGAGGGGAAAATTCCTGTTCTAACCCAATTGCTTCTCATGTTGACTTTGTTTATTGTAGGGGATGCAGAGTTCAAGCAGAACAAATCACTACCTCCTGAGAAGCAAATCATAACTGCCAATCCAGACATAAATATTGTATGTAATGTCACTGTTTACACATGATTCCCTTTGGTTTTGATTGTTGTTCTTTCTTTTTTCTTATAAATTGTTTATAACTATTTTCATTTAATATTTGTGGAGCTTTACATATGCAATTTGATGTTTAGAGAGATTTTTAGTTTTTAATTAGAGAAAGATTTTTGTTAATTAAAGCTATCATTGGTATTTATAAATTTGGCATATTTTTAAAATTAATATATGTGATGTGTGTTTCAGGTTTTGGCACTTTTTTAATCCAAAGAATATGAGAAATGATATACATTTGAGAATACTAGATGGATTGGCTGGCATCACATGATTTACACATTTATCATGTAACATGTATTCTGTCATTGCTTTAGTTTTATTTATTTTTAATTCCACTTGCATAGGTTGAGCTCTGCGATGATGATGAGTTTCTTGTCCTTGCTTGTGATGGCATTTGGTAAGTTGTTTCTATATTGAGAAGTATGAACTTTCATTACCATGAAGAAAATTGCTCACACATGATGCATTCTTTTTTCCATTTCCTGTCATTATGAAACACGTCTAGAGTTTTTGTGGATGATATATTGATATTAGAACTTATTTATTCATTAGTTAGAGTTCTAAGTAGGATTGGAAACCTAAGATACTTACTGAAAATGTAGACCATGTTATTTGCAAATGTATGAATACATTAGATCTATAGGTGTAGTTTGAAACTGTATCTAGGAGCTGTTGTTAATCACCGCAAACCTAGCGGACTTAAATGATGGTTGCTTACAAGGTAAATTAGATTCCATTTGCATGTGGAACTAAACATGCAAGGACAAAGGACATTAACCGTTATGTTTCCCATTTGATGGATTCTGTTTAAAGTGTAAACCAAATGGAACCTATATCTTGAATGCCAACTCTCTTTTTCTCATGTCCCCCCCTCTCTCTCCCAATTCCTCTTTTTATTTCTCTTTTCTCTTCTCTCCTCTCTCTTGTCATCCTTCATTTGTCATTTTCACCCCAGCCTTCTTCAAGATCATCCTTCTTTTTTCAGTTCCACTCATGAGCTGCTATCGGCTCGGCTCGGCTCATTTGCTTAATGAGCCAAGTTTGAGCTTATTAATACTTATATAAACACACACACACACACACACACACACACACACACACACACACATAAAATTGTGACTAAAGAATTACAAGATAATTAAGTTATAAATAATATAACTATAGAAACAAAAGTATAATTAAATTTTTTGATAATTATATAAGATATTTTACTGTAATTATAATTTACTTAATGTTGTCATTATAATTATTAATTTAAATATTATGGACTTATTGAGCCTATCATTAAACGAGTGTTAGATAATAAGTAACTAAATTATTTTTTTAGTAATTTGGATAATTAAGCTTGATGAGTTAAGCTTGATCTCGCGAATTTGATAAATGAGGTAAATGCGATCTGAGGTTGAGCTGTGTTTGAATCTAATACAATCTAATCGAGCTGAACTCATTTTTCAAATATGCACTCGAGTTCAATGAAAATCTATCAAGGCAAGCCTAAACTCTTAAAATTTTGGTTCGTTAACACCTATAAGATAGTCTGATTATGAGTTAAGTAAGACATAGGGTTTTGTTTCTCTCTTTAATTCTGGAAATCTTCAAATTTTCTGTTTTTGGTGTCTTTCAATCGATTTGCTGTGCACAATGGGATGAGAAATAATTCTCAATTTTTTTGTTAATTCTCTAAATCAGTTGTCAAATCATAAAAAAGTATCTAATAATAAAATTCCTAAATGACATATTTATAGTAAAATTGTTAATCCCATTATTACTATGATTAAGAATCCCAAAATAAGAAAATACTACACAAATACTGATTAAGAATACCATATACAAACTCAAACTTTCTAAATAAAATAAAATACTACTTTCTAAATAATAATAATAATAATAATAACAATAATAATAATATAATTTTTAATACTAAAAATCTAATTTAAAGATATTAATTTTAGAATTAAAAATAAAAATAATTCCAAAATAGAATCTTCATTGATTGCATCACCATGTCTTCTGAGAATCAGATTATTAGGCTTCATATGAGGGCTTTAGTTACTTTAACACCTGTGTACTCCAAGCTCCAAGATGAAGTGTAAAATGTGGCCCTAAATTTTATTATGAGCTGAAAGTAAATGTGGAATGAACCCTAAGTGGAATGAAAAATTATGGTGTGAATCTTCCCTCCTTTCTTCCCCCTCTGGTGATTCATTATGAAACTAATTAGCATTCACTTGGAATTTTTATAAGTCTCTCCTGTGCACTAGGGATTGCATGTCGAGCCAACAGCTAGTGGATTATGTGCGCGAGCAGTCAAACACTGTAAGTTGTGTAAACACTTGCTAGAATTATGTATATGTGGAATGTTTTAGTTAACTGTTTTTCTTTCCCAATTCATACAGGAAAGTAAGCTTTCAGCAATTTGTGAGAAAGTTTTCGACAGGTGTTTGGCACCTACTGTTGGTGGCGAGGGATGTGATAACATGACCATGATCATAGTGCAGTTCAAGAAACTGATCAATCCAGACACTTCTGCAGGGCAGCCGTCACTGGCTTCTTATCAACGATCTGAGACTAACTCAAATGCAGTAAAGATCGATGAAGGTTCAAAGGAGACCAAAGAATAAGTAACAGTAGTCCAAATGAAATGACCTAGTCGTATTTTTTCTTCAAGTTGACGCTTTGATGGGCACAAGAATATGGAATTGGAACTTTACAATTAGGAAGCCAATTCTTGTGATTGTAAATGAGGTGTTTTTTTATTTTTTATTTATTTTTTTTTTATTAGTCGACGCAGTCCAAGTTTCTGTACATTTAATTTTGTGGTTAGAATTTTAAGTGGCTCATTGACGAGTCCTGGCTCATAAATTTCACGACTAGAGATTTTGGAGAGACGAAGTGTATACTAACTGCCCATCTAGCTTTTTTTTTTTTTTTTTTTTTTTGATACCTGAAAAAACCATGCTTGGAGTTCACCCCTGAATTTGATTCATGTTTCTGGCATTCTATAGCTCTTCAGAAACAAATATGTTCATTTACAGCCTTGAATGACATTGACGAATTTAATCACATTCACTCTATGATGCATTAGCGTATACACTTCAAGTTTTGATTATCGAAAATATGATGAGTTTTGCTCACTCTTTTTAATGTGATTTCCGCTTGCAGGAACTATGCAGTTATCCCATTTTTGCTTTAGATTTGTCCCTTTTCCAGTGCTTTTTAACTTGGAAATGGAAATCTTTAGGCATAGTTTATTACTTAAGCGACCTCTCGAGAATCTTCGGACTACTAAGGTTGCTTTCTTCTTGTATACAATACAACTTGAAAATCCTCATTTTATCTATCTAAAAATTATAAATTTAAAAGTTTGTAATATTACTAAAGCTATTTATCTGCTTATCTCAATTCTTTATATATTTGAAATTATTCGGATCGAGATATTAGAACGTGATTTTTATCTTGGAATTTGGATCAACATGTATAGTGAGTCAGCATATTCTTGATTGAACCTTCTTTGAACCTTTCTGCGTGACAAAAGAGTGGATGGGTCCGCCTTTGAATAAGACGATATTGTCAATACTGGCCCTGAATTTGAATTAGAAATAAGTTGGAATCCTAATTTCTCTGAAGGATAATAAACACATAGCTTGTCTCTACTAATATTTATGAATTTTTAATTAATGATCAAATGATAAAAATTGAAAATATCAAAATATTAATTTAAGATATTAAAGAGACAAACTAAATATTTAACTACAGTTAATTAATTTTTAATAAAAATTAAAATCAAACCGGACCCGAGCCCACCTCCTCTTCTTGCAGCCTTTCACCTCCTAAATTCCAGGACGCCTCTCCTCGATTTTTGCATTATCCCACGTGTAAATTATTCTTGGGACCGTTTCTAACGGAGTGAGTAACGGTGGCGTTATCTACTCCTCTGTCTGTTTTCGTTCACTTTTTCCTTCATTTGCGAGCCATTTTGCTGACGTTTTTTTTATCCATTATTACACCCTCTGCTTAACTTTATCTTGCCCTGTTAAAATTGTCCACCTGTCATCTATATTTTGTACGGCCCTCTATGTCATCGTTTTTGCAATTTGCTCCTTCTATTTCAGTTTTTCTAGCTTTAGCGCCATCTCTTTTTAGAATTGGTTGGCCTTAACCCTTCTTTTCTTATTAATATTACGTTTAATTTTCTTTTTCTTTTTTGTAATTTTTTATTATTATCATTATCAATAATTGAATTGAAAGTCTATCACAATTTATATTTTTAATTATTTAAAGAAAAATTATAAATGAGACTAAAGAAAATCTTTTTATTATATTGATAAAAAAATTAAATTTCATCACATTTAAACACTTGAAACTTGTAACTATTATTTTATAAATTTTTACACTACGTAATTATTCAAATAAAGAATTTTCAACACTCAATCATACGTAAGAGAGAAATTAAATAATTGAATAAATTTTATTATTTAATTTATTGAGGACATTTAATTTATATTTATTGAGTCGACTATTTTACCATTCAGTATAAATTAATTATTAATATCACGAGACTTTGAGACCCATTAAATGCTTACATTCGAGAGGCTAGTTAAGATAATCGTATGTTTTCAGTCAAATATAGAATTACAAATATTTTGGCGCATTTACAGCTATTTGAGGGACACATGTCACTCATCAAACATGATTGCTATTTATGTTGGATAAGAGTATTAAGTTGCTGGGTAATATATTGAAGCCTACCATTTTGATTTGAGAAAGAAAAATGTTTAAATAGATATGTTATTTATAAATATAATTAATATAATTATTTTATATAATGTGGTTACAGATAAATATAGGGTTTAATTTTTTAATTATAATTTTATATTTATATAATTATAAAAAAAATAGATAATGTGAAATTATTTATATTATAAGTAATGTGGTGGATTATACCTACTTTAAAAAATATTTTTAATGGGATATTATTAGAGGTATAAAATTAGAAAATTTATGGAGGAATTTTACAAAACCACAAAAGATATGGCCTAAAAAAAAAAGCCAAAATTTACAATGACAGGGAATATTCCCAAAATAAATCCACCAATTTAATATATATATATATATATATATATATATATATATATATTGTAAAAAAAGCCAAAACAAAAGTCGTTTCTTCCAATCTGACTAGTACCAGGATAAGCACAGAACTCCTCTCAATTTTCCCTGAAACCTGAAATTTCTACGTTTACACGTCACAACCATCACAAAAACCGGACATTGTGGATAAGGACCTTCAATGGCTATATGAACATTCTTTCCCTTTGCCCTTTGCACATCTCCTTGTATCAACACTCTCCCTTACCTTTTTTTCTATTCTATTATTGAAAGCTTTCACCTTTACCAATTTCTCAAGAGCCAAAACCGTCCATTTCTTGCCCACTGTTTTGTTTTTCTTGGTTTTTTTGTTTCTCATTAAATCATTTATAAGGACGATTTTCTGGGTATTTCTTGGATTGTGTTGTTACCTTCTAAGATTGATCGGAAAATATGGCTTGTGCTGCTGTTGGAATGATTGGAGGAAATGGTTGTACTGGTTCTTCATCTTCCTGGTTTCAGATCAAGAAGAGGAGGAAGAATAATAACAATATGAGGAGAGATAGAGTCAGGTTTCTCTGTGTTTCTTCTTCATCTTCTGTGATGGATCCTTACAAGACCCTTAGGATCCAGCCTGGTGCCTCTGAATCTGAGGTCAAGAAAGCCTTTAGGCAGCTTGCTTTGCAGGTGCATAAATTTATTTCTTCAATTTCTTTGAATCTCTTTACTATTCTTCAATTTTTATTGTTCAATCATATCTTTTGAGGGATTATTTGTTTCCCTTTACTAATTAGATGATTTTGATGTTTCAGTATCATCCTGATGTATGCAGAGAAAGCAATTGTAATGTGCAGTTCACTAGGATTAATGAAGCTTATGATGTATGTATCCATCTCCCTCTCAGTCTCTGCTAAAGCTTTTGGCTGCAAATTTGAATTTTTTTTTCTTCATTTTTCAGATTGTCCTCTTTTTTTCCTTGCATGTCATTGGATGAAGATAGGAATTTAAAGTATCCACAGACTTACAGATATCTATTCTTGATAAACTGAAATTTTTTATAGGTGAAATTGTTGAATTTGAATAATTAATCTTCTGCAGAAGAAGATAAATTAGTGTAGACAGTGTTCAAATCTTCATGGATCATAACTCCTTCCCCCACTATTAGGGCAAAAAAAAAAGTAAAATATATATATATATATATATATATATATATATATATATAACCCTTTGTTTCTGGGCTAATGAGTCCATTTGGGGATTGGAAACATTTGTATCTTAATTTCATTTGATGGAAAATTTCTAGCATAACATTGTTGTCTGCTTCCTTGTGTGGTTCCATGGCTTGTGTGGTAGGGCACCCTACCACTTATTGTCTTGCAAAACTACAAACCAATCATTTTGATGGGTTGGGATCTAACTCTCATTGAATTTTTATTTTATGGGTGGCTTTCTTATGATTTTTATTTTAAATCTGAATTGCAGATTGTGTTGAGCAGTTTGAGAGGAGAAGCAGATGAATCACAAATGTACTCATCACATGAGCCAACTGATCAAGGAATAGATGAGCCAATGAGAGGAATGGACGATCCAGATTGGGACATGTGGGAAGAGTGGATGGGATGGGAAGGGGCTGGAATTAGGGACTACACATCCCATATTAATCCTTACATTTAGGACAGAAAATTGTAAATAAGAATAATCATGTAAATTAATTACAGTAGTTAATTAAACCCACCACCCCCACAAGCTTGCATATGAATTTGAGCAACCTTAATTAAAAGAAAAGGTTGTGTTTCTTGTATATAAGATCGAATTATTATTATTATTATTATTATTATTATTATTATTATTTGAAAAAGATGGAACCATAAAATTGAAAAATAAAACAGTTAGTAATTTCCAAAGTTGAGAAAATGGATTGATTTCTAAATGGTGAGAGTGTGTGAACAGATTGCTGAGTCATATATTAGGGTTAATTATTTATCTGAAACTATTGCTATGGTACCAATAATTTGTAATAAATAATTGCGCAGACAAAGTGGCCATCAAATTTATTAATCAACTATTCATAAAATTGACTTTGACAAAAGATGCAGAAAAAATTTATCAGCTCAATTTTCCTCTAAAACCTAATTCGAGGGAGGAGTTTTGTTTATTCTAAGGAAGAGTTTTGTCAAGTGCTATATATAATAAAATTATTTTATTTCAAACAAAATTAGATATGAATATTTGGGTCAGGTATGAATATCTAAAAAATATGTGTGAGTAGTTTAATATTTAAATAGGATAAATTTTAAATACAATATAAGAAAATAAATTAGGTTTAATTTTATCTCAAAAGTTAATTTAAAAGAATGAGATTTATCAAAGTCTTATATATAGTACAAATATTTTATCCCATATCAGCTTAAGATAATAAAAAATGAGTTTGCTTTTTTTTTATTATATATATATATATGTATAGTGAAATTTTTTATTTTATTAATAGTTATCTCTATATAATCTTTCACTTTCAATATTTTTCAAATGTATTAAAATTTTTAAAAAAATAGATGTATTTAAAAAATTAAGTGAACTTTTTAACTATAATTAACCTCTTTCCTTTTATTAATATTATTTATATATATATATATATATTAAAAAGTGCTTATTAATTTCAGATTATTGTTTAACACTTTTGTTAAATAAATATTGTAATGTAAAGATTCGCTCAAAAAGATATTGAAACATTAAAATAATTCAAGATTCATACAAAAAATAATTTTATGTAGTGTTTTTAAGGTGCAATAATGAATCATATTATAAATAAAAAATATTATTCCCATGTTTCCTTTTATTATTTCTATGTTGCATATCATCCCTTTCCCTTTCTTCCCATAATAAATCCTTGAATCCAATTAATCTTTTTTTTTTAATGTTTTTACCAAAAATTTCAATTAATTAATAAATACTATCATAAAATATGACATTATGATACAAATATAGAATTTTTTTCTAACAACTTGTCACCTAATTCTGATTTTTTTTCATGATGTATCATCTATGAATTTAAAATGATAATTAATTTGGGATACACTAATATGTCTTAGAGTTGGACTTAATTTATAGAAGATTTTGAGCGGATGCCATTTCATGATCATTAGATTTCAAGTTTAACAATATAATTTTTTTTTTTAAATTTACTATGATTTTTTAGTGAATTTTGCTTTAAAAAGTCAATGCTTGAATTTCAAATCTAATAGAAACTGTCACGACCCAACCTATGGGTCGGACCGGCACTAGGACCTGGGCTAGCCTAAAGCCCCCGAGGCCCGTAGTAAGCTAACTATTCATCAACCCAATTCTAAGGCCCATTTTGGCCCAATTTCATGAATTCAACCGGATAAAATTTGGCCATAAAATTAACCTTTTAATGGGGATTTTTTGACTCACCCGACCTGTAAACACAATATATAATAAATTGGGGAACTCGACACACCCTCCTCATAATCAAATTATCATAAAAATAAATGGGAGCTCGGCTTCCTCATCCAATCTAACCATACATGCTTTTAATAAGTTTACAGATCCAATTTAACAATTATATTACAGACCCAATCAAATAAATATTTCTAATACATGCAGAAATTCTAGGAGTTAACAGAATTATACAAACACTACAAACTTTAATAAACGACTTGCGAGAGAGAGGCAGGTTAGAACTCAACAAGAAATCTCCTGTAACCTAAAAAAATAATAAACAGGAGTGAGCGTTCGACTCAGAGAGTAAAATATCAATTTTAACCATAATCTCTATAGCTATCTAAAGCTAATGCACTCTGTGGAGTGAAATGCAATATCGTTATAAATTTCATACAAATCACATCAAAAAGGTAATTTTGAGCACTCACACACCCAACACTGTCAAACAATACATATATGGGAGCTGATCCCCTATACAACCCTCTTAATCGAACCTCTGCCAGCGAAGATCTCAAGCCGGACTTTCGCTTAATAAACCAAATACGAGGTCCCAGCGAAGAACTCAAGCCGTGTCTACCCCGAAGGACCGGGTCCCAGCGAAGATCTCAAGCCATATCTACCCGTCCTGTCCATATCCAACACTATACCACACGCACGTCAAAGTACGCACACTGCTCCAAATTACCACAACAACATTCATGGCACTTCAACATTTATGAATGCAATGTAAAATGTGCCTATTGTTTAATTACATAGATACATACATATAAGTGATGCATGGACATGCTTGAACATATAATAATATTGAAATTACAATTAAAATTAATATTTTACTCACTGACTTAACCGAAGTCACTGTGACAGCTGGGCGGAGGAGGAAGGCTGTCCCTGTAACACCCCGATTTGCATAGCCTGATATATTTCACTATTTCAGTGACCGGAGCCGGTTCGGACAATTAAGGGGATTAGAACCACACTTAAGACAACTAGATAAGCCATAAACACAAATAATTAGTAATTGTCAATTAGTTAAGTATAAATAAGAAAAATAGAACATAAGAAGTTAAACGAGTCGAGAGTCACAGCGATGGGTGACCTTCTCGGGAAGGACTGCGAAGTCGATTTAAACTCAAATTTCGAACCGTAAAATGTGACCCTGCGGTCCTTAGGACTATTACGAACATAGTGGAAAAGAGAAAATCATGAAAAAGAATTGTTAAGCCAGTCAAATAATTAGGTCAGGGAGCCAGAAGAAATATGGAATTATTTGCAAACCGGGTTGAACCGACGAAGGGCAATTTGGTCAATTGACCCTGAGAGCTGACTCCTAACCTGACTGTTAAATAAAATCGGAGAAAAGAAAATTTCCAAATCGGAAATCAAATTAAAGAACTAAAGAAAAAATAAAGGAAAAAGAAAAAGAATTAAAAGTTGAATTATTACATCACACATATGACATCATGAATGATGTCAAAATTTATTTTAATTTTCCCTCAATAATTGACCAAGTCAAATATAATTAGTAAACAAATAAAACACAAAAAAAATTAAATGAAATTTTACTCTTCTTCCCTCACCATTTTCGGCCAACTCTCTCTCTCCTAAGCTCTCTCACTCAAAACTCCATTACAGCTCATTTTGAGCTTGATCAAACCCTAAATCCCACCATAAAAACTCCCCTTTCTATCATTAAACCTTGTTAACTCCACTTGAGAAGAAACTTGAGCAAGAAAAGAAAAGAGGAAAAGGAAGAAATTGAAGGATTTAAAATTCTAAGAAAGTTTAGTAAGCTAAACTTGATTTGTTAGTTGATTTAATTGTGTTTATAGTTGAATAAACTTAGAAATTCACTTTAAAAAAAATGAAAACAACTTTGGAGGACTAGTTATGGAATTCGGTTAGTTAGGGTTTGATGTGGAAATGTAAAAATTTGATTGAATTAAACTTGTTAGAATGCTTGAATGATGTATGTAAGCTATGGATTGGTGATTGGAATGTATTAGATTTGAAGTGCATGTAAATTAGGGTTTTGGGTACCTAGGGTTTGGGAGGCAAAAATGTGAGAATTGGTCAAATATTGTGTTTGACCTTATTTGAGATGAAAAATGGCCATTTGTGACCCAATGAGATGTGTTGGAAGTGTTAGAAGTGAGTTTAAATTTGGACTGAAAATGACCATGCTGTAAGTAGCAGGACCAAAGTCCCTTTGAGGGACCAAAACTAAAAATTTACAAGTCCAATTGGTGTGAGGCCAATTGAGAATGAAAATAGACACAAAATGACACAATTTTCACTTAGGAATCATGCCCAAAAAGTGACAAAAACTTAGTGACCAAATTGACCAAATCCAGAATTTTGTAGTCTGACCTGTACAAAAATGACCAAATGAACAGTGTTTGTTCATTTGGCTATAACTTGGGCTAGGTAGGTCTAAATGACCTGAAATTTTACCAGTGGACAGCTGAGATATAGACCTAAAACTTTCATAAAGAACACTAACCCAAATTATGCCCTTAACCAAGTCATTTGGCCACCCAAATTTGGTGACCTAAAATTACCAGAACCAGAATTTGCCCAGAAAATCTAGGTTAAGTCCAATCCAGCAGCCATGATTCAAATGGCTATAACTTGAGCTACAAAAGTCCAAATGGAGTGATTAAAAAAGAAGAATAAAGTTAAGACAATAGGAAACATTTTCTATGAAGAAAGTTTTGCCAAATTCTAACAGAAAAATGACCAATGGAACAGTGCAACTTAAGACACCAAAACTAAAAATTTGCAAATTTGCCTAAAAGACTTAGAATTTGAGTAAACAACAAAAACCAACAAATTTAGTTACCCAAATGTGATATGTGGGTGAAGTTGGAATTCCCATACCTATTAAGCCTTAGAAAGTCAACAAATTGACTTGAATAGTATCGTGAATAGTAACCCCAAAATACAAATTTTAAAGAACGTCAAGTTTAGCACATTAGAGCTAGGTAAAAGTGAATTTAAATTTATTTTTGGATTTATGCTAAGTTATGATACTGAAACACTGTGAAACTGTGTGTTTCAGTGGAAAAGAATACCGAGAAGGAACCCGAGGTGTCAAGTCATGGCCAAGAGGTGACTCACTTAAGATTTGTGTACAACGTATAATTTTTGTAAATTATCTTCTGCATATTGTTTTGAATAATGTGAAATATTAAATTGTAACATTATTATGATGCTTTTGATTTAAATTGTTGAAAGTTATTTGTGTATATTGAAATGGCAATGTTTAGCAAATTGTTAAGATAAGTTTTGAAACCACAGTATCATTACCTTATATTTGAACACCTCACTAGCATGACTAGTGGGGGTAATCAGTTTCGAATTTTGATTCCTTCTCTGGCTGAAGTGTTGAGGTGTGTGCCAGTAGAAGAAGAAATTGAATGGATATCCATATATTTGAGCTAGCTAGCCTTGTGATATGACTTCTCCTTAGCCTCTGGCTATTGAGATTATATTTGTTTCGAATGGCATGATATAACTGTAGGTTTTATGAAATGTGTTTTGACACTTCAAAATGAACTTGTTTGGATTAAAATCTCATAATTCATGTTTTGTATTTAATTCTCATGTTTAGTCCAATTTTTGAATAAATATGATTTAAATTCTGCATAAAGATTATTTTCGTATATTGTGCACCACTGAGTCTTAGTACTCAGCGATGGCTGTTATTGCTGTCGCAGATTTAGAGACTAGAGGAGCAGCAGAGTGAGCTGCTGAGGATTGTAGAGCTACTTACCTTGAAGTTATATCGGGTATAAGTTATACCCCGACTGTAAATATTTATTTTGATGTATGTAATGTACGTAATTGTATGAACATGTAAAATTGGTCTTGAGCAGCTTGTACAAAGTTTGTAATAAAATTTAGTTTGAATTTCTTTTAATGTAAATTTTTAGTATGATGTATATATAGATTGGTTGTCTTTAATGAAATATGAATGAAAATATTTTATTTTAATTTGAATGAAATTGATAGATATTATTTTGATGATTACTGAATTTTTGAAAATTGAGAAATGAGGATTATTGAATTTTGAAACTTGAGAAATTGGTTGAGATTGATTGTGGAGTTGTTCGAATTGATTGTGAATTTGAAGAAGTTGTTGAGAAAAATTATTGAAAGTGCTTTTTTTCAGGTATTTGAAGAACTCTTTTCTCAAAATACAGACGGCACTCTGTCGAAATTTTTATAAAATTTGCGGAAAAACAAAATGGGCAAAAAATTTTTAATAGTTTGAAAACTTCAAATAAATGATTTTAATACATATTAGAAAATGCTCACCACTTATAAAAGTAAGAAAATTATTTTAAATTCCCTTGTAGGGTACTTAATGAGTTATCGGTAGGTGAAGTTCGGTAGTTCATTAGGTATTCTACGAGATCATGTTATGCCTTACAGAGAAAAAAGGTGTGATAGTCCTGGCTCACCTGACAATTTTATTACAATTATTTAATACTTTTGACTCAATACAAAATAAGAAAAATACCAAAGGTGTCCTAAATCGTGCTGAAAATCCGACAGAGTCTCTTCTATACCTAGAACCTACCCAATCTGCAAAATGGCTTAAAACACACTTCTATATCCACAAAGCCATACACCCACAACTCAATCACATCACACAGCCCCTCCTGGGCCCATCCAAACAGTCATCAATCGCAATATGTAAAATTACAGTTTAGTCCTTATAATTGACCCTTTTGCAAAAACTACCCAAATGAGTTCTAAAAATTTTAAAACTTTGCCCTGCAGTCTTTAGCATTATTACTAAGCTAATGCAAAAGGAATTATAATTTTCTGAGCTATCACAAATATTTTATGAATTTTTAATCCCATTCAAACACTATAAAATTTAAGAAAAAGTGAGGTTCGGGTTTACCTATGCTGATTCTGACCTCGGGAACGAGCTCAAGACGTCTGACAACTGTGTGGTAGCTAAAATCTCGACCCAATTTCGAGACTTTTTCGATAGCCTATCTGTCTGGCCGGAATTCACAGACTCGGGCAACTATCAAATTTTCACGAATTGAAGGTACCTACACGAAGCCCACAATACAGGGGTTAGCATATAATTTTTACGGAATTTTCTAAGCTCATTTAATGCTGGGAAAAATACTACGAAGTTTCGTGTGACCCACTGAAAAACAGTGTCGGAAGATTTTAAAATTTATATTGCCACGACGCTCTCGACGAGTGGAGTGCTATGGTACTCTCGGTTTTCTTGTGGGGTTCACGGTTTATGAGAAATCTAGCCCAAAAATCGAAATGAGCTAAAACTTCCCGGAAAAAAATTGGGCAAACCGCTTGATGAATTATGGTGTTCTTGGTGTCTATGAAAAGCTCTCGAGGTGTAAAAGAGCTTTGACACAAGACCCGGCTCAAACAGTGGCCGGATCGGCAGAATTTTGGCCGAGAAGGTGAGACGTTGTGCTGCCCGTCGCGTGTCTTCGAGCGCACTTTCCCGGCGTTCCAGGCTGCGGCCAGCAAGGGGAATGGTTGCTGGAGGGGCGCCAGTGAGCTAGGGAGGCTGGGGTGGTGGCTGGCCGGCGTGGGGAGGAGGGAGGAGAGAGAAAACGAGAGAGTGAGGAAGAGAGACAGGAACACACGTGGGAGAGGAAAAAAAGAAGAAGAAGGCCAGTCCAAATGGATTCGGTAGGTCCGATTAGACCGATTCGATCCGGTCATGTTCGATTCCGCCGGTTCGATTCAAAATACAAAATTTTAAATTTTTACTCTGCCTTGGGATCGAAAACGAGGCCCAAAAAATTCCAAAAGAAATTCTAGAAAACTTAGAAAAATTTGTAGAGTCCAAATATATTTTTAGTTTTGTAACGTGGTTTTTAAATTAATTTTTAAAAATCATCAAAGTTTTATATTTTCGAAAAATCAAACCCGATTTCTAAAATCTGAAAAATTTCAAATAATTTCTTAAAATTTAAATAAAATAAAATATTAATATTTACTCACAAAATAATAAATTTAAAAATTAGGGGTGTTACATTCTTCCCCCCTTACAGAAAATTCGTCTTTGAATTTTACACAAGGCAGAATAAAGTACAGAATTACACATTAAATAGATAAGGGTACTTGCTACGCATGTCCCGCTCTGACTCCCAGGTGCACTCTTCCACTGACTGACTCCTCCACAAAACCTTAACCATAGGGATCTGTTTTGATCTTAGCTGCCTCACTTGGTAGTCCACTATGGCTACAGGTTGCTCCTCAAACTTCAGGTTTTCTTTCAACTCTACTACATCCGACTGTAGCACATGAGAAGGATCAGGTATGTATTTCCTGAGCATGGAGATGTGAAATACAGGATGAACATGAGAAAGGTTGGGTGGTAACTCTAACCAGTAGGCAACTGCTCCAACTCTATCAGTAACCTCAAAAGGTCTAATATACCGAAGTGCCAACTTGCCATTCCTTCCAAATCTCATGACTCCCTTCATCGGAGAAACCTTTAGGAATACATAGTAGCCTACTGCAAACTCTACATCCCTTCGTCTGGGGTCTCTATAACTCTTCTGCCTACTGAAAGCTGTTTTCAATTGTTCCCTGATTAAAGAAACTATCTCTGAAGTGTACTGCACTAGGTCTACATCATGCACCTTTGCTTCTCCCATTTCCGTCTAACACAGAGGAGACCTACACTTTCTTCCATATAGTGCCTCATAGGGTGCCATCCCTATGCTGGAATGATAACTGTTGTTGTAGGCAAACTCCACCAAAGGTAGCTGATCATCCCATTGACCTCCAAAATCTAAAACACTCATGCGAAGCATGTCTTCTAGTGTTTGGATTGTCCTTTCGGACTGCCCATCTGTCTGAGGGTGGAAAGCGGTACTAAAGTTTAACTGTGTGCCAAGTGCCTCCTGCAACTTCCTCTAAAATCGAGAAGTGAACTGGGGCCCTCTGTCAGATATTATGGAAGCAGGAACTCCATGCAATCTGACTATTTCTCGAATATAGAGCCGAGCGTATTGTGCAATAGAATATGTGGTCTTCACAGGCAAGAAATGAGCTGATTTAGTTAGGCGGTCTACAATTACCCATATCGAATCATATTCCCACGTGGTATAAGGTAACCCAGTCACAAAATCTATAGTAATCATTTCCCACTTTCATTTTGGGATAGGGAGCTCTTGCAGCTTCCCTGACGGCCTCTGGTGTTCAAACTTCACCTTCTGACAAGTCAAGCACTTGGACACAAAGTCTGCTATGTCTCTCTTCATACCATTCCACCAGTAGCTATCTTTCACATCATGGTACATTTTGGTGGAGCCTGGGTGGACATTGTACAGTGTATAGTGTGCCTCTCGCATGATTTCATTTCTAAGATTGTCCACGTCGAGCACACATATCCTGGAACCTTGCATAAGGGCGCCATCATTGGCAAATCCAAACTCAGCACCTCCACCCTGCTGCACTCTTTCTATGATCTTCATCAATTGTTGGTCTCTCTATGCTGGAAAACTCTGACTCTATCTCGCAGGTCTGGTCTTACTGAAAAATGGGCCAATAACACCCCCTCATCTGAAAGATCCAAGATCAGACCTTAATCCATTAACTCATGTACTTTCTGAATCAACAGTCTCTTCTCTGCTGATATGTGCGCCAAGCTGCCAGAAGATTTTCTGTTCAAAGCATCTGCTACTACATTGGCCTTCCCAGGGTGATACTGGATGGTATAATCATAGTCCTTCAGAAGCTCCATCCATCTCCTCTGTCTCAAGTTTAAATCCCTCTGTTGGAAGATGTACTTCAAACTCTTGTGGTCGGTGTATATCTCGCACACTTCACCATACAGGTAGTGTCTCCAGATATTTAGTGCAAAGACTACAGCCGCCATTTCCAAATCATGGGTGGGGTAGTTCTACTCATTCCTATTCAGCTGCCTTGAAGCATAAGCCACTACTTTTCCATTCTGCATCAAAACACACCCTAAGCTAGGCATCACAGTACACGGTATATCCTTCACCACTCATCGGTAGTGTCAACACAGGGGCGGTGGTTAGACACTCCTTAAGCTTCTGGAAACTCTCGTCACAATCATCTGTCCAAATGAATGGAACATTCTTCCGAGTCAAACATAGTTAAGGGAGCTGATATCCTGGAAAAATCCCGCACAAAACGCCTATAGTAGCCAACTAGGCCCAGAAAACTTTGCACCTCAGTGACTGTTGTATGCCTAAGCCAATTAGTTACAGCCTCAATTTTCTTGGGATCCACTTGAATGCCTTCACTGGAAACCACATGTCCTAAGAATGAGATGCTTTTTAGCCAAAATTCACATTTTGAAAATTTGGCATATAGCTGGTGCTCCCTCAAAGTCTGCAACACGATCCTCAAGTGCCACACGTATTCTTCCTCAGTCCGAGAGTATACCAAAATATCATCTATGAATACGATGACAAAACGGTCTAGGAATGGCCTGAATACCTTGTTCATCAAGTCCATGAAGGTTGCTGGTGCATTAGTGAGTCCAAAAGACATCACCAAGAACTCATAATGACCATATCTTGTCCTAAATACTGTTTTGGACACATCCTCATTCTTGATTCTCAACTGATGGTAGCTTGATCGTAGGTTTATCTTGGAAAAGAATTTAGCCTCTTAGAGTTGACCAAACAGATCATCGATCCGAGGAAGTGGATACTTGTTCTTCATAGTCACCCTGTTCAGCTGTCTATAATCAATACACAACCTCAAGGACCCATCTTCTTTCTCACGAATAGAACAGGAACGCCCCAGGGTGAAGTGCTCGGACATATAAAACCCTTGTCCAAAAGCTCCTGTAGTTGCTCCTTCAGCTCTTTCAATTCTGCTGGTGCCATCCTGTAAGGCGGCATTGATATGGGGTTTGTACCCAGCACAACATCAATGCAGAACTCTATTTTCCTTCCTGGTGGCAACCCTGAAAGCTCATCAGGGAAGACATCTATGAATTCTTTGACAACAAGAACATTTTCCATATTGACACCTTCTACAGATGTATCTCTCACCAATGCCAAATACCCTTGACATCCACTCTTCAACATTTTTCTAGCATTAATTGCTGACACCAAATTATATGGAGCCACGCTCTGGTCACCATTAAAGCTAAACTCTTCCACACTAGGTATGTGGAAATGCACCTTTTTATTCCTGCAGTCTAAAGTGGCATAATGAGTTGCCAACCAATTCATTCCCAAAATTACATCGAAATCTATTACTGGTAGAGGAACCAAGTTTGCTGGGAGGATTTTTCCATCCACTACTATTGGGCTACCTGGAAAAACTATGTCTACATCTATGTTGTCACTAAGTGGGGTAGCTACAGACAAAGGGCATTCTAAAGTTGTAGGATTTCTACCCAATCTCATGGCAAACACTGGGGAGACAAATGAGTGCGTAGCACTCGGATCTATCAAAACACGAGCCTAATAGGAACAGACTAGAAGAATACCTGCCACAACTGCATTGGAAGCCTGAGCATCCTGGTGGGTCAGGGTGAAAACCTGAGCTTGACCCCTACCTTGCGTTGCAGAACCCTAATACTGACTTCTACCTCCTAATCTGCCTCCAAATCCACGTCCTCCTTGTCCTCGGTCCTGTTGTCCACCGAACTGATTGCCTTTCATGCTGGAAGCACCAGGATAAAACTGATGAGGAACATTTGCAACAGAACCTTGTGACCCCATCTGTGGCTCGTTGAACATGGGGCATTCCCTAGCAAAGTGACCCGGCTGGCCACACCTGAAACATACTCCTGAACCCATCATACAAGGTCCTGAATGTCCTCTTCCACATTGTGCACAAGGTGCTAAGGAGGATCCTGAACCAGACCAAGAACTGTTGTATCCCGAACTGTGACTACTGCTGGATTCGTACCCTGGTCTGAATCCTCAAGATTTGTGTTTAAAACTACTCTTCTTGTTCTTACTTCTTCCTCTGTAATTACTTTGGCCTCCACTATCCGTAGTACCCATGTGGGGAACACCTGAAGAACCCTCTGCTCTATTTTTCTTTGCCCTTCCACTGTCATCTCCTGTATAGCTAATCTCAATCTGTAGGGCTCGATCAACTAACATATCAAAAGACTGATCAAACATCATGGCTAGGTTTGCATATCTCCTGCCCAGCCCTTTCAGGAACCTTTTCACCTTCATACTTTCTGTAGCCACTGCTGTAGGGGCATATCTGCTCAGTTCCAGAAATTCTATAGCATATTCATCTACAGACCTGCCATTCTGCCTTAAGGCCTCAAAGGCCCACTACTTTTGATCTCTGAAACTTTCTGGCACAAATCTGTTGATAAACAGCTCCACAAACTGGGTCCATGACAAACCTTCCATTCGAGGTAATATGTAGTCATTCATCCATTGTCTAGACATAGGCCCCATGACATGCTGCACACACTCTATAAGTCTCTTATCAGTCAACTGCAACTCTATTCCTGCCTATTTGCAGGAATCCAAAAATCGATAAGCATCATCTAACACATCATAAGTACCAAGCACTAACTTTTTGAAATTAATTATTTGTTTGTAAGGTTCTCCTCTTGGTGTGGTGGACTGCTGCTGTTGGGGAGGGTGGACCATATATTGTGCCATCATATCGATGATTCTCTGTAATCTGGCTAAAGTAGCTGCCATTGGGTCCACGGGACCCTGAGCCATAAAAGACTGATCCTGAAGTGGTGGCAGCTGCTCTTCTACTTGAGCAGCTCTAGGCCTCCTACCCCGCCTCCTCGGGGCAGGCGCCTCATTCTGTGCCGACACCTCGTCAAGAACATCTGGTTCTGGTGCAGTGGCAGCTCTCCTGCTTTTACGCATTTTCCTGAAATTCAGCAGCATTAGCCCACAAAATTCAAAACAACATGTTACACAGCTCTATAGACTCATATTTACACACGATTATATAAGGCAGAAACTAAAAGCAAAGATGAAAATGCAAGACGAATGTGGACCCTATTTTCCGCATGTGACTCCTATTAGACTCTTCCTAACACTTTAGACAATTTTCCCTATGAATCTGGAGCCTAAGCTCTGATACCACATTTGTCATGACCCAACCTATGGGCCGGACCGACACTAGGACCTGGGTCAGCCTAAAGCCCCCGAGGCCTGTAGTAAGCCTAATTATTCATCAACCCAACTCTAATGCCCATTTGGGCCCAATTTCAAGAATTCAATAGGACAGAGTCCGGCTATAAAATGGACCTTTTAACGGGGAGTTTTTGACTCACCCTACCTGTAAACACAATATTTAATAAATTGGGGAGCTCAGCTCCCCCTCCTCATAATCAAATTATCATAAAAATAAATGAGAGCTCGGCTTCCTCATCCAATCCAACCATACATGCTTTTAATAAGTTTACAGGTCCAACATGACAATTATATTACAGACCCAATCAAATAAATATTTCTAATACATGCGAAAATTCTAGGAGTTAACAGAATTATACAAATACTATAGACTTAAATAAATGACCTGCGAGAGAGAGGCAGGTTAGAACTCAACAAGAAATCTCCTGTAGCCTAGAAAAATAATGAACAGGAGTGAGCGTTCGAATCAAAGAGTAAAATATCAATTTTAACCATAATTTCTATAGCTATCTAAAGTTAATGCACCCTGCAGAGAAAAATGCAACATCGTCATAAATTTCATACAACTCACATTAAAAAGACAATTTGGAGCACTCACACACCCAACACTGTAAAAAAAATACATATATGGGAGCTGATCCCTTATACAACCCTCTTAATCCAACCTCTGCCAGTGAAGATCTCAAGCCAGATTTTCGCTTAATAAACCAAATATCGGGTCCCAGCGAAGAACTCAAGCCGTGTCTACCCTGAAGGACCGGGTCCCAGCGAAGATCTCAAGCCGTGTCTACCCGTTCTGTCCATATCTAACACTATACCACACGCACGCCAACGCACGCACACTGCTCCAAATTACTACAACAATATCCATGGCACTTCAACATTTATGAATGCAATGTAAAATGTGCCTATTGTTTAACTACATAGATACATACATATAAATGATGCATGGACATGCTTGAACATATAATGATATCGAAATTACAATTAAAATTAATATTTTACTCATTGACTCAACTAAAGTCACTGTGGCTGCTGGGCGGAGGAGGAAGGCTGTCCCGTCTCACCTGACAATTTTATTACAATTATTTAATACTTTTGACTCAATACAAACTAAAAAAAAAGACCAAAGATGTCCTAAGTTGTGCCAAAAATTCGACAGAGTCTCTCCTATACCTAGGACCTACCTAACCTGCAAAATAGCTTAAAACACACTTCTATATCCACAACCCATACACCCATAACTCAATCACATCACACAGGCCCTCCTGGGCCCATCCAAACAGTCATCATTTGCAATATATAAAATTACAGTTTAGTCCTTATAATTAACCCTTTTGCAAAAACTACCCAAATGAGTTCTAAAAATTCTAAAACTTTGCCCCGCGGTCCTTAGCATTATTACTAAGCTAATGCAAAAGGAATTATAATTTTCTGAGCTACCACGAATATTTTATGAATTTTTAATCCCATTCAAGCACTAGAAAATTTAAGAAAAAGTGAGGTTTGGGTTTACCTATGCCGATTCCAACCTCGGGAACGCACTCGGGACATCTGAAAATGGTGGGGTAGCCAAAATCTCGACCTAATTCCGAGACTTTTTCGGTAGCCTGTCTGTTTGGCCGGAAATTCACAGACCTAAGCAACTGTTGAATTTTCGCGAATTGAAGGTACCTACACGAAACCCACAACACGGGGGTTAGTATATAATTTTTACGGAATTTTCTAAGCTCATTTAATGCTCAGAAAAATACTACGAAGTTTCGTGGGACCTATCAAAAAATGGTGTCGAAAATTTTGAAATTTATATTGCCGCGAAGCTCTCGACGAGTGGAGCACTCTGGTACTCTCGGTTTCCTCGTGGGGTTCACGGTTTGCGAGAAATCTAGCCCAAAAATCGAAATGAGCTAAAACTTCCCGGATAAAAATTAGGCAAACCACTCGATGGATTTTGATATTCTTGGTGTCTATGGAAAGCTCTCGAGGTGTAGAAGAGGTTTGACACAAGACCCGGCCCAAACAGTGGCCGGATAGCCCGAATTTTGGCCGGGAAGGTGAGGCATCGAGCTGCGCGTCGCGTGTCTTCGCGCGCACTTTCTCGGCGTTCCAGGTGGCGGCCGGCGAGGGGAATGGTCGCTGGAAGGCCGTGAAGCGGGATGGTGGTGGAAGGGGTGGTGGGGAGCGGGGGGCGATGTGGCGGCGTGGGAGGAGGGAGGAGAGAGAAAACGGGAGAGAGAGGAATAGAGATGGGAACGCGCGTGGGAGAGGAAAAAAAGAAGAAAAAGGTCGATCCGATTTGATCGGTCCGATCCGGTCCAGTTCAATTCGGCCGATCCGATTCAGGATACAAAATTTTGAATTTTTACTCTGCCTTAGGACTGAAAACAAGGCCCAAAAATTTTAGAAAACTCAAAAAAATTCGTAAAGTCCAACTATATTTTTAGTTTTGCCACGTGGTCTTTAAATTAATTTTTTAAAATCATCAAAGTTTTATATTTTCGAAAAATCGATCTTGATTTTTAAAATCTGAAAAATTTCAAATAATTTTCTAAAATTTAAATAAAAATAAAATATTAATATTTACTCATAAAATAATAAATTTAAAAATTAGGGGTGTTACTATTTGTTGAGACTCTTGAGTCTTGTCATGATGAAAAAAAAAAACATATGAATGAGTGTTAGATCATATGGTCTTATTTTCCAAATAATATAAGAATTATTTTTTTTTAAATATGTATGTATTTTTATTTTAAGAAAAGAAAAATTATAGAGTAAGAAAAACTATAGAGCTTGTTTACTTGGGAAAAATTGGAGTAATTTTCTATAAAAATTTAAAAAAAATTGAAAAACAGAGTTTTATATTCATATATGCTAATTTTTCAAATAAAAACTGAAAAATTAATTTTCTATAATTAAACTAATTATAACAAAAGTTTTGTTTTCCATCTATTTTTTAAATAAAAAATAATGACTTTTTTATCACTAAATTATATTATAATTTTTTCATAATTAAAATTAAATAATTATTTAGAAAAATATTTATTTTGTAATTTTGTAAATAAAGGTGGCACTAAATTTTGACTAAAAAAGTTACTGACTAAATAAATTGCATATGAAATATTTTAATCGGTAATTACCTACTAAAATATTTAGTCAATAATTTATTAATAAATTAATTATTAAAATAATTAAAAAATAAAAAATAAAATGAAAATTAAAAAATTAAAAATTTTAAATAAATTAAATTTAAAAAATGAAATAAAAATTAAGTTAAAAATAAAAAGGTTAAATTAAAATATAAAAAAAATTACTTATGAAATAATATCGTTGATAATTACCTAGACATTTGCGATCATTAATTTATAGGATTTACATTGCCTTCAATGAAATTAGCAACGTCTCGAAGATAAATTTACCGACAATTGTCATCAGTAATTACCTTTGGTCATGAAATCATGTCGGTAAACGTTTAAAGATGAGATATTTATCTACTGCTGCAAAATCTGTCGATATTTCGGTAATTATAATTACTGACAAAATCAGTAAGATTATGTGTAGAATTTGATCCTTATTTTTTACCTTAATTATGTGTAGAATCAGTAAGATTATGTGTAGAATTTGAATCAGGGGGACAAGTCCAACTCACTGTCGTTATTGTCTTCATACATGCTGTAAATAGGAATTGCTGTAAGCACTGAACGAGCTAAAGTCACCCTACCCACAAGAGATAATTTTTTGACATCCCAGCTGTTTAACTTCTTTCTGACTTTGTCCACAATGTATTGATAAGTGGCCTTAGTAACTCGAGAGTGAAGAAGAGGGACTCCAAGATACCTCCCTAAATCATCTGTTTCTCTTACACCAAGCATGTTACACAAGTTGCGTCGAAGACTGTTACTCACGTTTTTAGAAAAAAAAAATATGAGTTTTTGAATAATTTACTTTTTGACCAGAGCTAAGAACAAAACTCTCCAGAACCTGATGAATAACATACACTTGATCTACCGAGGCCTCAGCAAACAGAAAAAGATCATCAGTGAAAAACAAATGAGACAAAGAAGGACCCCCTCTATTAAGAAAAATTGGGCGCTAGGAATGGTCCCCAGTAGCCTCCAAAATGCCATGAGCTAATCTTTCCATGCATAGAACAAAAAGGTAAGGAGATAGGGGATCCCCTTGTCTCAACCCTCTGGAAGCAGGAAAAACTATCTGTTAAACTCCCATTCCACACGACCCTCATCTCCGCACCAGAAATACATCTCATGACTGTTTCAACAAAAGAACTAGGAAGGCTCACATCTAACAAGGTATCTCTAAGAAACTTCCATCTGATTCTGTCATAAGCATTTTCAAGATTAATCTTTAGCGCCATGTAACCAATTCATCCTTTTTTTTTTTTAATGAAAAGTGAATATATTTTTCATATTTTTTTTCTTATTTTCATAAAAAATAAATATAAAATTTTCTTTAAAAAATAAAAATAACTTTTTTATTTTCCACAAGTAATTATAATACTGTGTCCTATAAGCCAGCATAAACTATATTGCCCCAAACACTTCTTGTGAACGATTTGGGAAGTGGAAATTCCGCTTGTTCCATTTCTTTTTATTGCCTAATGTATTAGGATTTGAGAGTCCATCTTTTTTTAATTGAATTCTTTTAAAAGGTCAACTGACTGCAAAACTTTCAATTTTAATAAAGTTTAATTTTTGAGATTTATAAAATTACAAAAAATTATAAGATAATCAAATACTAGATGATAAGCTAACGTCTACAGAATAAGGTAAGAGAAACATTGAAATACTTGATCAACATGATAATAGCAGAGAAGTGAAAAGAGAAAGTGAACCTTTAAGGCATAGAAGAGACTGAGAATTCTTGGAGAAAAATACAAATAGAACTCCCTTTGCCAATGCACCAAGCCACCAATTCAGGTTCTAATATCCCACTTAGCTTCCAGAAAACTTCGCCAAGGCATAAAACCAGGTGAAGCATGAAGATAATCTGACATAGCTAGGAAAGTTTCGAGCTTTTAAGACCCGAGCACATAAGGAACCAGGATACTGAATTATGCGCTTGCCTTGTTTAGCCAAGAAAGCTAAACTAAAAGCATCGAAATTACACAATTGTTTCCAGGTAGCCGGTGGACTAAGAAGCTGACTCAATGCGGAGGCCTTCACAGTAATATATTATTATTTTTTATTAAAAAATAATTTATTTTTATATATTTATATATTTAAATATTATAATTTTAACAAAATATATAAATATATTATTAAAATAATAAGTAAAACTTGTATTTTTAATTATATTTTATTTTTTAATAAATAAATTTATATTATATATTAATATATTAAAATGAAAAAATAAAAAATTTTCTGTGAAAAACCCATTCCGCCCCGCACCCTGACGAGGAACACCCTACCTTAACTTTGAACTCCTGTGAGGCCAGAACTCTGCCTCTTAACTACACCCTGTTGCCATTCCTATCCACCATGGAAGCTAAATCAGCAAAGTCGGGCAATTGGGCTGGATCTCTCAGGTGCCTAAAAATCATTGGCCTGTAGGAAGAAAAAGAGACACCCGGGAATCAAATTATTAATTTTAATACTCCAAATTTCTTTTGATAAGTTTACTATTATTTTTATTTTTAAAATCAATTACAATATTTTTTTATTATAAAAATTTTTAAAAAAATGTGTTTTAAAAAGTTGTTGACACTAAATAATTATTTATCACTTTATAAAAAATTTTCACAACTTTAGAATTATTATTCTATTTTTAATTTTTCATATTTATTTTACTTTTTATAAAATATTTAATTTTTTTTAAATCTTTATTAATATTATCTTAATTTTTATAATTTAAATTAATTATTTTATTTAATAATTATTATCAATTATAATTAATTTTTTAATTATGTATATATGAATTATAAATTATTTAATAATTATCATGTAACAAATAATCACTATTATTAGATAAATATAATATATTAATATATATTTATTACGTATACTAATAATTTTATATAATATATTCATATAATTTGTTTCCTTTTCTTCTCACTTTTCACCACTTTTATGTTTTTAAGATTATTAATATTATTTTTAAAATCATATTAATATTACTAAATAGAAATTAATATTTGAATATATTGTATTTCTTTAAGAGGATATTTTCAAAATATCATATTATTTTATTATAAAATTTTTATTAAAAATATAATTTTATTTTTATATATTAAAATTTAAAATATAAATTAAAATTATTATTAACTATGCATAAAAATACAAACAATTATTTAGTTATATAATAATAAAATTAAAGCCTAATCTTTCTTGATTCGGTTACTCCACCACTCATTTTGATAAATTTAAATTTTAGTACTCACTCATTTTTAAAATTTTTATAAAAAAAATAAAATTAAAAATATTTTTTATTTTTAAATATATAAATTCAAGTGTTAATTATATTATAATACAGGAAAAAAAAATTCACCCTTTAAATTATTATTATTGTTATTATTTTTTTTGTCGAAACCCTTTAAATTAATTGCAAAAGAGGGATTTGGGTCTGATCTTAACTGTGCCAGCTAAAGCAACCGTGCCTCAACAGCTTCCCAAAATAAAAACCGAGAGAGACAAACCAACCTCACGCGCTGCTCTTATAATTTTTAAATATTAAAATATTATTAATTTAAATATCATATTCCAAAAATAATCATCAATATTTGATTAAATTCTTTCTCCCTTTTCACTTCTCAGCCAATCATTTGAAAATTTCTCTACGCTGCACCGCTCCAATTTCTCTTACAGGTGCTCTCTCTGATCCTCTCTCAAATCTATGATTTTCTTTATCTCTTCTCTCATAGTCTTTGGTTTGGTTAATTAATTTTTAAAAAATTTTGATTCATAGCTACAGTTTTGCTTAATCGGCCAAAGAACTTTGACTGCTGTTATTCGATTTCCCATTTTGCTGCTGCTTCTTCTCGGAAGGACCCACCCTGATTTCTTCATCAGAATTGGAGGTAATTTTTTCCCCTTACTCTTTTAAATCGTCATTCTGCGAATTTGGGACTCAATTTGATCGACTTTGCATCTGGGTAATTGGGAAATCATGTTTTTTGCTCAGTTAAGCGCAGGTTTTTGACACTATGGTGTGTTAATGCTGAGTTTGATAAGTATTATGGTATGCTAATTTTCAGAATGCGTTAATTCTCTTCATGAGAGCCCTAGTAGATGAATCCCTTTTGCACCATATATATTATTGTTTATGCTAATAGTATTGTTTGCATTATGCGTGTCAGCAATTGGAGATTCTTGTTATTAATGGCGGATCTCAAAGAGCGCCTGCTTCCACCAAAACCTGCGTCTGCTATAAATCTAAGAGATGCTTCTTACCCACCAAATCCTGCGTCTGCTATAAATCTAAGAGATGCATCTTACCCACCAAAACCTGCGTCTGCTATAAATCTAAGAGATGCTTCTTATAGAGCATCTGCCTCTGGACGCCAACCTTTTCAAGCTGTTGATGTTTTGGGTTTGAAGAAGCGTGGCCAAGGACTGCGGTCTTGGATTCGTGTTGATTCTTTTGGGAACTCTCAGGTTATTGAGGTTGACAAGTTCACTATGATGCGTCGTTGTGATCTACCTGCTCGTGATCTACGTTTGCTTGATCCTCTGTTTGTTTACCCTTCAACAATTCTTGGTAGAGAGAAGGCCATAGTTGTAAATTTGGAGCAGATTCGATGTATTATTACGGCTGACGAGGTTCTGCTACTGAATTCCCTTGATAGTTATGTATTGCAGTATGTGGTGGAGCTACAAAGGCGGTTGCAAACAGCTGGAGTAGGGGAGGTTTGGCAGTCAGAAGGTGCTGACTTGAATAGAAGGAGAAGTAGGAATTTTGACTATGTCTATGGGAACCCATCCCCTGATTATTTGCCCTTCGAATTTAGGGCTCTTGAAGTTGCTTTGGAAGCTGCCTGTACTTTCCTTGACTCTCAGGTGTGTAAAAGTGAACTTAAATCTATAGTATGATTAATTTTAATGGTGCAAACCTTTTGAAACATATTTGTTGCTACTATTTTTGTGATTTATCTCTTCCAGTCCAGTGGACCATCCAACCATAATTTAGTTGAATTAGGAATGATGCATATAATTTCTGAATGCTAGAAGGTTTGTCTTGTTTTTCTTGTTTTTCTTTGTAGTTTTATACTCTCATTGATCTCAGGGAATATGAATGTATCAGGTGTAGCTGCGTGTTTGTATATTAGATTTGTATAATCTGCATATCTTGGAACACAAGGACATGGCTGTATTTTCTGAGTTTTGTACTTGTCTCTACTCTAACCTTGTAGTCAGATTTTATGTTATTTTTTTTTTTAAAGAAAACTGTAAGTTAGCTTGTTATTTATCGATTCTAGCCATTTGTCTGAGTAGTTATTTATCGATTCTAGCCATTTGTCTGAGTTCCATGTTGTTGAAATTCCCCTTCCAGCAAACCACCTTGTATGCCCCTCATCACTTGTTTGCTACTATTGCTGATTATTTGATTGCTAATATACCTTTTGAACACATGGAAACCTAAGGACCATTGCTTGGTGTAATAATGAATGTCTTGGACTTACAACTATGAGGATGCAGGTTCAAGTTTTGAGAGGAACCATTTCATGCAAAAATATGGGTAGAACTATCTTCATTTTCTCCCTCCATATCCTACTTTGATGGGACCATGTGTAGCTATTGGAAACTTATTACCTTGTTGATGTTGTGTTGTCTTTTACATGGGTATGGCAGCAATTCGATAGCTCGTTAAGATGGTTTTTCCTTAGTTGGCTTATAAAGTCTTTTCAAGTTTAGGGATTTAATGGAAAATTAAAAAGCTATCATTCTTAATTCTCTCAACACCGCAAATTCAAAATCTAGGTTGACTAGATATATTAGTTTTCCAAGTTTATTCTAAGATCATAGTGATTGCATGAATATTCTTTTGTGGATTCAATGCTTATTTCCAGTAGCATTTTATCTTGAGAGGGCCAAAATCGAATATTGATATTATGGAAATATTTTTAACTTAATGTAGATATTGATTTAACAAACAAATCTATTTGCAAAACTCTCACAATATGTATTAGTGGGGAAAAAATAATTTTTAATGTATAATTTTAAGGTCTATTTAAATATTTTTGCTATTAGTACTACATATAATTGATAAAGAATTTTCTTTTCAAATATCACATTGCACTAAACTTTTGTTTAATATATTCTACTAAATTAAAACATTTACAAGAATTTGTATGACAAGATTATACACAAATTCATTGCAGTATATAAATTGCATGAATTACACATTTCTGAGGATTTAACTCAAAATCGTTTAGAGTGGAGAAAGCGAATCCATATAGCCGACCCCAAATTTTTGAGATAAAGGCTGAGTTGAGTTGAGTATATAAATTGAATGAAATTAGATAGGTAGAATTTAATGAAGTTGCATAATTGGAGTGAGTGTTTAACTGAATACAAAATTTAATTTAAAAAATTAATAAAATTGAATATAAATTCATCAAAGATTTATCATAGTGAATTTTTATTACTTGTAAAACATTATTATATCATTATTGTTGTTTTAAAATTCATTTTTTTAAATAGCTAGCTCATGAAGGAAATTGATTCTTAAAATTAAACACTGAAATTTATACAGCAAGTTTGACTATTATTAAAAAGATTCGAGAGAGCCAACTGTATGAAAATTAAATAATTAATTCAATAACTATACATTTTAAATAAGGAAGATTGACCAAGTTTGGGGGTGCCATGGCCCCCTCTGGTCTTTTAGTGGTTCTGCCCCTGATATCAGGGCTTGAAGCACACCTTATTTATTAAATTCATCTAAAACATAGGTGCTTAATAGTATTTTAAAGTGAATATTTTACAAGGAAAAAAAAAGTTTTACTCTTTAGAACCCAGCTCAAACCCAGCCAGTAAAGATGTAGAAGTGTTAATGTAAGAAATTTTCAAGTTATTATGTAGACAGCTTTGTCTGTCTTAGTGAAATATTAGAACAGACCAGTGATGTCCTTGTAACTTTTTGTTCCATGTTTTCCTAAGGTTGATATTAACTCATCTCCAGAAATGTTCAGTCTTAATCAGTTAGAGTTTGCAGCATAAACAACACATAAAAATGAACCATTCTAGTATAGCAACCAACCCTTTAGGTCTTCCTCTAGTTACATATATCATGATTTGGATTGTTGATTGATCATACTTTGCCAATGACTTTTTAACTTTTAGCTCACATTATCTTTGTGTTAGAGGGAAAATGAACAACCAACACATTTAAGTACTCTGACGTTTCTATTGTAATGGTTATATTTGCCTTACTCTTTTGTACATGAGGTAAGTTAAATGAGTTCTGTTTCCAGTTTAAGTCTGTTGACTTCAGGTCTTCAGCAGTAATTGACTGAATCTGAAGCTTGTCTTCAACACTACTACAAGTTTCATAATTTTATTAGTTTATTGAAATTGCTTCACTGAACAGAGTGTCAGAGAAATATATCTGGATTTGCTTTCGTTCTGATCCATTGCATTGTTGTTTGCTCTAGACAAATATACTTCTGTAGGGTATTTTGAACAATTTTCTTGTTTCATTTATAGTTATTGGATGATCAATTATGGCAAGCTCTGAGCTATATTAATTTTAGTGTTTATCTGGTTAAATTTCTTTACGTGAGCAAGTTAGTAGTCACTGAACCTTTGCTACTTCCAAAGGCAGCAGAACTAGAAATTGAAGCATACCCATTACTAGATGAACTGACATCGAAGATCAGTACATTAAACTTGGAACGTGTGCGCCGATTGAAGAGCAGACTCGTTGCCTTGACCCGGAGAGTTCAGAAGGTATGGTGTTCTGCAATTTCTGTTTCCTTTATCTGCAAATAACTTTTGGTAGTACCTTCAGCCCCAACTCCCCCCACCCACCACACCACAAACCACCCCCACACCCCATCCCAACCCCCCCCAACACACCACCCCCCCCATTCTTACTCCTCTGCATTTGTATCATCTAGGTTAGGGATGAGATAGAGCAGCTCATGGATGATGATGGAGATATGGCTGAAATGTACCTTACTGAAAAGAAAGGGCGGATGGAGTCATCATTCTATGGTGATCAGTCTTTGATGGGATTTAGATCAAATGATGGTGGCCTATCTGCTTCTGCCCCAGTTTCTCCTGTTTCCTCACCCCCCGAGTCCCGGAGGCTTGAGAAAAGCTTGAGCATTGCAAGGAGTCGGCATGAGAGCATGAGGAGTTCAGAAAGTGCTACAGAGAGTATAGAACAATTGGAGATGTTGCTGGAGGCATACTTTGTTGTCATTGATAGCACCCTAAACAAGTTGACATCGGTAAAAACAGCAGTTATTATATTTAGTTACAATTTATCATTTCTTGTATAGGGTGGAAACAATTAATATATCTCATGTTGCTTTTTTCAGTTGAAGGAGTATATTGACGACACAGAGGATTTCATCAACATACAGCTGGTACACATCCCTCTTCCATTTCCTCCTGTTTCCTTAATACATGCATCTCAATTTATCCTAGTGATGTAGGAACTACTAAATTATTAAGCAGTGGCACAATCAGTGAGAATGATGCATGGAAGAAATGACAGGAAGTAGCTACTTGTAGTTGCACATTATATAGCAATGACCGAATTACAGAAGATCTAAGGCTCCTATAGCTATTTTTAAAATAATCATTCAAGCTATCAATACTACTTTCATTCAAAGGGGAGGGCAATTTGTTCAGCTGCTTTCAAATGATCGATCCTTTTGCATAGCAGAAAATAAAGATTTTACACTATATTCTCTTTGCTTTATGATTTCGTCAATTGTATGACGTTGAAAATTTTTTATCGCAGGATAATGTCCGAAACCAACTCATCCAGTTCGAGCTTCTACTCACAACAGCAACCTTTGTTGTAGCCATCTTTGGAGTAGTAGCAGGTATCTTTGGCATGAATTTTGCTATACCAATGTTTGATGACCCAGGCGCATTTAAGTGGGTCCTTGTTATTACTGGAGTAACTGGAATCACCATTTTTTGTGCATTTGTATGGTTCTTCAAGTACAGAAGACTTATGCCGCTGTAGATTTATTAGGAAATTGCAAGTAGACGTGAAGATTATACTTAACCAATTGCTTCTATTAATTGCTTCTGTACTCTTATATGAAATGAAAGCTATATAATGCAAAGGTGACTCTTTGTTAGGTCAATTTTTTAAGGCTCTGTTTGGATTAGTGTTCATCTGAAATGAAGTTGCATTGAAAAATCATAAAACTAAGACTCCGACGTAGACATTGGCGCGGTCCAGGTTTAGACTAGAACCAGTCAAACTCGAATTTGACCACAATTGTCTTGAAGCGGATTAGATTGAAATTTGACCGATGTGGTTCATTTCTGAATCAAGATTTAGATTTTTTTTACTTAAAAAAAAGTAAAATTAAAAAAAAAATTTTATTGTCAGATTTGATCAAATTGGATGAATTGAATTGAATTGAACCAAAATCAAAACCAAAATCGAGAAGATTTTTCTTAAGTCTAATTCTTAGAATCAATTTTATTATTTTATTATGTACTTGCAATTAAATTCAATTTTAGAAAATAATTGCAATTAAATTCAATTTTAGATTTGTTTCAAACCCCAATTACATGAAATTCAATTGAATTTCATATTTTACGTCACTATAAAATAAGAATTCTAATTAGAATTCACTTGGAAATTAAGTATAATTGTAGTTCATTTGTTCCAAATGGAAGTCTCAGAAGCAAAATCTAGATAAATAGAGTTGGCACATATGGATAAACACAAGAACACCATTTGTAGAACATTGAGATCACTAGATCATCATGTCAACTCATCTCCAACACAAACCATACTTATTTCCATTCAGCGAATGTGTACTATCTAATTGCCAGAAGAAAATTTTCTGATGGAGTTTCTAACTAGACTTCTCATTCTCAAATATTTCAACTTCTCAACCGAAAATCATATGTGCATCTAAATAACATAGGAAAGAAAATCACCCTGATCAAGGCTGTCAACTAGTTTTGGCACATAAAAGGCGAAGGGAAGTGTGCTCAATAACAAGGGGCCCTTAATTATACTTTTAACTGTAAAATTCTCACTGGTTATCGATCCCTTCAAGAGTCTGCAAAGCTCATCGTGCAGAACTAGAGGAAAGTCTTTCACTTCGTGCTTTATCGGCTCTTTCCAAGTAATCTTGGTGGGACTGATGTTTTGTTCCTGCAATAGGGAAAATTGTTATATATAATTGGTCAATTGCGCGCACGCACACACACACACACACATGTATATACTTGATCACTTCAATATATAGATTTATGTGACTGCCAGTTGAACATCACTATTCAGTAGGAGACCTGGAACACAAACCACAGGTATAGTTATCTATTCTTTTTATGCTAGAGTAAAAACTCTGGAATAATTGATACGTAATAATTTCCCATAATCCAAGAAAATATAGCAGTAATGAGGCTCATGCCACAGAATTACCATTCTTTTTCACAATAACCAAACTGAATTATCTAATGACAATTAGCTAAGAGAAATGCACAGGAATGAGTAAAAGAAAAAAAAAATTAACATTGTCATCAAGCAGAGAAAACTCAAAATATTTAGATGAATGCATTATTACAGGTTGAATATGGCTGATCAATGATGCAACAGATTTCATCATTACTGCTGCAAGAAAACAGTGCACTGAATATTAAAGAAATATGATATTAGAATCTCTACATTATCACTACAACCTCACTATAGCAATACCTTACATGAAAACAAGGAAATATGGAACCGAAATTTAGACATTGATGGTTGTCCTTATGACAGAAATAAAACAGAAATAAAACATATAACTCATTCAGTGACACATTGTAAACATTTTAATAGAAGTATTTCTGCTTAAAAATGGTGTCTTCTAGTTGAACTGTGTAAAATTTGAATTATACATTAATCATCAAGGGCATCTTCCATTTATCACTTTTTTGAAGCTTAATTACATCAATTTCTGACTATCTAAAAATGATATAGCATGTACTTACAACCCTTTTAGTGAATCCATATTCACTTCCATTATATTATGGGCAAAAGAGGATCTCAACTGATGTAATGCTCGCATACCAAATGACTCATTTGCCAGAAACTCGTTGAAACAGAAAAAAGATTTTCAATTACTTCCAAAAATTTCTATAAACAAAGAACTGTTTGATCAATTGATGTTCTCTACTATGAAGATTGGCTTTAGACCAAGTAGTGAAAGGAAAATAATTTACCTTTCTAAGTTCTTTCTCCCCTCGGATCAATGCACAGAAGCATTCTACTCTCTATTAAATCTTAAGAACAAAACATAGGGTCCTCTATTCCGAAAATCAAAGAAGCTAAAAATCACTATCAAACATAGTTCTTATTCCCAGTTCCTCCTACCATTCGCTGTCCCAGGTAGATTCACCAAATAATGCTTCCCGCCCACCATTTTCACATTGATTCAATACAAATATGGAAAAGCAAAAAATAAAGAAGCCAAATTAAAGTTCAAACCTTTGTCCACTTATGCACAATTCATACTAAATTCCGTACAATTGTAGACGATAAATTCAACAAAAATCTAAAGAAAATCAGCAATGCAACCCACTTAAACACATTACATATATGCATAGAATCCAAGAGACTTAGAGAATAGTAATCAAAGCAGAGAAAAGAACCTCGGCTCATGAGGTACCAGGGGACGCCAAAAGCAACACTGATGATGGCGATACCAGCCAAGACATGCTTCTTGTCTCCACTGTACAAGAAATTATCTATTTTTGACCTGAATCCTCCTCCTCCACTGCTGCCATTGCTCTTTGCCTCGCTTCCCATTTTGTACCTGACAGTTCTACTACTTTCCTTCACTTTCTTGCCAGTTCCTCCTTACTAGCTAGGTTTCGTTTCCATCTCCTCCGGGCAGCGCGTTGAACCGGTGCCGACATGTGGACGCTACTGCCTACTGGGTTCTCAATCTGGGCCGTTCATTCAGGCCTCAGATGACTTCGTAGGCCGAGGCCCAAGCCCAAATTAGAACAAATCTTCGGCTAACTGTCGAGATTCGAAGGAGGAAGCCGAATGATCACCATTATCGTTCAAGTCGTTTTGGTGCAGACCGGAGACTTTGCAAGCAACGAAGGCATCTGCATTACAAGGTGGGTTTTGCCTCAATTGCGATATCTTTCTTTTCCCTATTCATGTATTGAAATTTGAGTTTGTCTTTCTTGGGTAGTGCAGAGATGGCAACCACAGCCTGTTTTATCATAGTGAGCAGGAACGATATCCCTATATATGAAGCTGAAGTTGGATCTGCCACTAAAGTATCATCTCTTTTCTTATCTCTTCTAAATCTCTGCTATTCATTGCTTTTGTTTGATTGGGATTTCTAATCTTCGAGGTGGTTAATGGGTTTTTTTTTGGCTCTTTAGATGGTGCATTTCAGAGGGAAATGGTGATCTCTTTCATTTTCATTTTGATTTGTGGTGTAGACTGAATAGACTGATAATGGAGGATGCCCAAGCAATATAATTTTTTCAATCAAAACAGATTTGCCTCTGAACTATGCCTAGTGTAATATAACTACAATTCTATCTCCAATCAAAAACCTAGAAATCTGGGGATGAGGCTATTGGGCTGGTTCAGTAGCGGACTGTTAGGAAGTTTGTTTCGTTGGTCTTGTGATTTGTTTGGAAATAAATTGGAATGTGGAATTGAAATAATTGTTGCATCAACACTCCAATGCTGTTGTTTCATCCATCAGTGATCTAGTCCTAGAAGGTTTACTGGATTCTGCATAAGTTTAGGCTTGTGAACAAGGTGCTAAAATATATTTGTTTTGTGAAACTGCTTTTCCAATATAATGTAAAGAGTATACAGCAGAATACGGTAAAGGAAATGAAAAAGAAGTTTCTATTGGTGCATTGTTGTAGTCAAGTTGATGATATGTGTGGAAGTGATTGTCTATGCCGGCTTCTTTTTTTGCATCCTCTATTCACTATGGTTGTTGGCTTCCACTTCCTTTGGTTGTGTTATAATCATACTTTGATGGCTTAATGAACTAACTGGTTGTGTAAACCCTCATTGCTCATCTTATTACATGATGACAGAGAGAAGATGCTGCTCAGCTGCATCAATTTGTATTGCATGCAGCTCTGGATATTGTTCAGGACCTGGCATGGACCACTAGTGCCATGTAATCTCTAAAGCTTGCAATATATATGCTAATTCATTTGTATTATTACTATCTCTTTTTCTTTCTCTCTCTGCTTTTTCCTCTTTTCCTTTTCTTGATTGTTGTGACAGGCCCCCAATCATTTTCTTGATTGCATCTTTGTCTCAGGTTCTTGAAAGCGATTGACAACTTTAATGATCTGGCGGTATCAGTTTATGTTACAGCTGGTAATATCCTTTTTTTTTTTGTGATTTCCCTAATAAAGCAAATCACTCAAATTAAACTAGATGTTCTTAATTTCTTTTTTGTTGACAAAAATGTGATTTATCATGACACAAGCAAAAGGATATACTGGATTATCTCCATAAATATAACTTGTAAAGTACATCTTTGGACTTTGGATGCTTAAAATGCTCCTTGGTTTCAAGATAAGTAAATGTGACCGTCAATCAAAACTCTCATTAGGAGTAGGAGAATTCGGCATTGTTGCATATTGTTGGTGATGAAATATGCTGAAGTTCTGGATCATGACCAGTAATTGGTTATTCACATGGTGGCCTTCATATTTTTATCTACTCTCAACATTGTGCATAGGCATCTTTTGTCTGTAATGGCATGTTCGCTAGTAAGCATACTGTGAATTTTTGAGGCTAGTATCATTCTTATTGTATTCTGTTCTACTTAATGGTATGGTTTTGCAATTTTCTGTTTTATGTGTGCTGTGGTGGGTTTAAACTCTGTGAAATATGAAAATTTGTAAATTGAAATAATATTAATTTTTTTAAAATTAATTTCTCTTTGCTGTGGTAGTGCCACTGTTTAGGATTAACGCTTGGTTGTTTTTATTGTTGCTGTGGTAGTGCTACTGTTACCATAAAGCAGACATCAGATAACTTGATAATGGAGTCATGTGATTTCTTATATTGTCAAAATTTCCTTGCTCTTAGCTATTGAAGGCATGGTTGCTTCGGCGTGCGATTTTCTGTTGACATAATAGGCCTATTTGATATTTTCTTTGACTTCTCATACATACACGATTTATGCTACTTCACAATCCTCACAATGATGATGGAATCAAGAGCTTTTTTCAGGAGGTTCATGAGCTATATATAAAGGTACATGACTTCCTTCCCCTGCGGGGCCCTGCCTGCCCACCTCTCCCCCCAAAAATAAATAAATAAATTACATGTAATGTGTTCTTTCTAATAGATATATTTACTTTCTGGTGTCATTGTATATCTAACAAGCAATAAGCTGGAATATTTAAATGGCGTGAAGGCAAATTTCATATTGTTAGTATGATAGTATGATCCTTTTTTGCTCTTTTTGGTGATCTTGTTTTCTATGTGGCGAAATAAACAAGTGTGATTGGCATATTTGATCTGCAATCTGTATGCATGCATGCGTGTGCTAGACCAACGTTATTTTCTGCATATGCTTGAAGTTTTCTTACTTATTTTGCTATCCAATAAGGCAAGAAGATAATCTGCAACCAAGAAATGCCGTTATTCGATTGTTTCTGGAATCAACTCAAATCTAAGTTATCTCAACTTCATAAGCAAACCTAAATCCGTAGTGTGTCAAAAATTAACTCTGAATAAAATATATTCCATTCTTAACTTTTTAATTTTTATTCTTCATGATGATTGCCCCTGCCTGCCACCTTGGCGCCTTATGATTGTGATCTGTGAAACGTTCTGAGGAAGTTACCCTGCCATTTTGTTCATTGATTAGCTTCATTTTGTTGCTTAAGTTCTTGAATCACCTTCGTACTCTTAAGAATTTTCTATTGAATAATCTTTTGTTCCTTCTCCATGAAGTGGTTGATTATTGACTAACATGGCCTCATAAATTGTATTGGGAATTCTGCAGATTCTTCTTAATCCCCTCTACTTACCTGGTTCTCGCATTACTTCATCCCATTTTGACACTAAAGTTCGCGCCCTTGCAAGAAAATATCTCTAGATGCAGTTGATATGGGTGGATAGTCTCCGATCGGTGGAAATGAAGCTAGAGAGGACCTGAAATGCAGCCCCAGTTTTTGATGATTTGTAAATCTTTTTAATCAATTCAAAGGCACCAAGTGAGTATTATTATTGAGGATGACAAAGATGGGCGCAGTTTGCTTCTTGTATATCAGATACATTCAATTGGGTGAAAGCAAGAAAGCACTAGCTTGAAAAATTAGAATTAATGTGGATTTCGTTCATTGATTGCTTTGCTATCAACAATGTGCAGGAATTGTAGAGGGATTGAGTGCTATGATGTGCCAATATTGTCTTTTCTTATTATGTGGGTAAATGGAAATGCAGCTTGGATTCTTCTTAAGTAGAGACATAAGATGTATGGTGCCACCTATCTATTGAATACATAAATTTCATTTGTTACTCTCTTGAATTCATGATTAACTGGATCTAAAGAAAATTTTCTCAATGGGGCCGAAGGTGGGGAGCATGCTTCACTTGATGGCTTGATGGTACTTATTATTGGGTTACTCCTAAGTCTTTCTTTCTATGAGCCTAATTTAGTAATTATTAAATTTTAACCTTTCATCTGAGAGAAAATTTATGTAGCATATTGCACTCTCATTTAAAAATAAAATACCAATATGATGAAAATAACATATTTTCTTTGTCTATTTTTATCTGTCATTTTTTAAAATTTATTTTGTTTAAAATTATCTATTATTTTGAAAAAATTGAACAATATTAATTATTTTTTTCTAATTTTACTTTTATTTTTATTAAATACTAACCATGTACAATTTTTTAAAACTCAATTTTATTTCTAAAACTTAATTTTATCACCTTCTTAATTAGTGAAATAAATGACAATTTAACCAAATTAGTTTATACTTGATGCATTTGAGGATTTCTCCAAACCAAACTGAATAAGTTTGATTTCTCCAATTTCAAATTAAATTGAGTTATTTAATTATAAAAAAATTAAAGTAATATAATTATCTATTTTTAAAACATTATTTTATTTAATAAAGGCTAAGTAATAATTAGCCAATATCTCTTATTATAAAAATAAATAATTTTAAAATTAAATCATATTGAATTAAATTTATTTTTATTATTTTAATTTAATTTTGATAAAAATCCAACTTATATTTATACTAAATGAAAAATTAATTTTGTACACATATTTTTATGTAATATTTAAATATATTGTATAATTTTAATTTATATACGCATGATAATTAAAATTATAAATTATATAAAACTTAATATTCTTTTTTATTTCTCTAATTTTTCTTAATAATTTTAGTTATATTAATAAATAAAACTTCCCCAATACAAGGCCAGAGCATGCCATCAATCTCATTGAAAAATTATAATAGAATTTACAAATTATTCACTAAAAAAGATGATGCATATATATATTGATTATAATTAATTTTTATTCTAATAATTATATTTTAACCATCATTCGGATAGAGGGAGAGGACTTTGGTCGAACACATTTAGCACATTCTAAACGTTGGAAGTGGCAAACGTGTTTGCTTTCTGTTAATATTGCTGTTTACTTTGTAAAAGTTTATGTTTCCATTTTATGAAAGAAGCACTTGTGGGGATGATGTAAGCCCACTAATATGCCTTATTTTATTTATTTATTTTTTAACATATCAAATTTTAAATAATGTAAATTATTAATAAATATATATTTTTATATAAATTATTAATTAAAATAAATAAAATAGTATAAACTCTTATTAATCATTTTATATTTTAATAATAATAATTAAATATAATTTTTTAAATATTTAAAATATATTAATTATAATTATTAATAATTATTAACTCCATTAGTGCATTCAACCGATAAGGCAAACAGTCCCTTAATATTGTAACTATAATTTAATCAAAAGGGGAAGGCTTTTTTTTTTTTTTTAATGATAGTGGAGATATTAATCATGGCAAGGTTACTATCAACTGTTAAACCCACTCAAGACTTATTTTATCATATATAACTTAAGCCACGCGTCTTCAATTTGAGGTTCAATTATTCAATGGTTTACCCATTTGCTAATTAATTTTAATGTGAATAATTTATTATAAAAAAAATAATGTGAAATATTACTATATTACCATTAAAAACAAAAATTCAGAATTTTGGATGCACTAATAAATTAATAATATATATAGCATCTTATTAATATTTTTGTAAAATTTTTTTATTTAAATTTAATTTATCTTAAATTTAAAATATAATATATATATAATAAAATTAGTGAAATTCATATAATTATTAAACTCATTTTATAAATTTAACAGAGTATATATAAGTTAATCACTTTAATTTCACTGAGCTCATAAAATAACTAATTCATTCAAAATCATTCTAAAAATTAAAATTAGGAAGAGAAAATAAAAAAAAAATCCCATATATCAGCTTGAAAACTACTACAATTAATAATTAAAATAAAATTATTATATATATATATATAACGATTTTATTTTGAAATTTCTTCATCTAGAACGAGTCGATTTTCTCATATTTGTATTTATAATATGGTGGCTGGTTATATATAAATTTTTCATTTGACCTTATTAATATTTCAAACACAAAATTTTTTAATTACACAAAATTTTTTAATTTAAGATATAATTTTAATATAAATAAATTAAATTTTATTGGTTGAATTAATAGTCTTTAATTATTAATTTTTAGTAGGTCAAATTGAATAGCAACAAAGAGAAGGAAGTGATGTCTTCCCTACTGCATAGCAACTTCATAAATGTGCCTATAAATAGCACATAACTCCAATGCTTTAATTTCAGAAATGACAAGCTGCAATAATACTCCAATGGCGATGATGGGTTCTCCTCCTGCTCTCTTCCTGGCATCTACTCTTGCTTTTATTGCACTACTAATTACTGCTGCTCATGCAAGAACTCTACCAGGTAATTACATAACCTCATGCTCATGCAAGATCTCTACTCTTGATTTTATTTTATTTTAAAAAATTTGAAATTCTGTGTGCTTCAGATTGCTCTATCATCAAAGCAACAATATTAGCTACTTATGGGAGGCACCTGAGTCCGCCACCTCCTCCAATATCATCACCATCAACCCACCAATTAACCAACAATTATGGGCGGGCCACCAATCATCCACCGCCACCTCCAAAGCCAGCGACACCAAAAGGGCAGCTCGGGAATATTGCTTCTCCATGCGCCCAAGGACAAAGTCATCCATGCAATGATTACATATCCATGGTGACAAATTATGGAAGAACACCAAGATCACCTCCACCACCTCCCAAGCCAGCATCGCTTTCCCTCCCCCTTCACCAGACACTGCAAGAAAGGTCACCTTCCAGCCATTTCGTGGCTTCAGCTTAAGCTAATTAATATCGCTTCTCTTCTCTACTCTGATCAGAAACTTGCATGGATTATCGCCTAGCTAATAGTGAGGGTTGAAATCCTCGATCGCAGGTTTTCCTCGTTCTCTTATAGTATGGTCTTTGTGAGGTTTATTATCGTACATGTGTGTAGTATATATGTTGCAATTTACGTGTGTGGTAAAAAAAAAAGTTACATACAAAATAATTTTATCATCTCTACTCTTCTTCTTCACATCTAAGTAATTTCTCCCCAATAATCAACAGTTATAATGAAATCATTATTGTAAATTAAAAATTCAATAATCAAGTGATGCTGCATTGCACTATCAATCATTATTAATAATCTTGTCATAAATATTTAGTGATATAAAAGTTGTCCTATATCAAAATAGTTATGTTTGTTTATTAAAAGACATCAAAAGAAACTGTTTATTACTAATAATGGTATCTATTCTAAGAGGTATTTATGAACATATATAATTGTTTTATTCTAAGAGGTATAAGTAAATAGATATAATTTTTTAAGAGATACGAAGTGAATTATTGTATTTGTTGTAAAAGTTGCAAGTGAACAGATGTAATTATTCTAATAGATACAAAGTGAACTGTTGTATCTGTTTGAAGAGGTGTAAATACTTTATAAATAGCAGTAGTTTTAAATATAAATTCATATCTCACTCTCTTTTATCTTTTCTCTTCACTTTTACTTATAATCAACGTTATTATTCTTTAATTTGTTATTGGGAGAATTCTAAAATTGCTATCCAAAATTCTATTTTGGCTTTGTTTATCCTAAAGGGATCTGCTCAAACTAACAGACAGCAACATAGTGGGGGGCATAATTCCCTTGAAGAGAGTGACTGCACAATTAAAGCCCATTGCTATTGTTATTGTTATTTTTCTAACAATTTTAAGGGAATTATATAACAATGGAGGCTTTTGGTATTGGTGTTTCTGATTTTGCTTTCAACAAAATTGTCAATTCTGATGTCTTCAAACTGGAGTATTTTGATGGAACTAATTTTACTCACTAGAAGGACAAATTATCATTTCTGCTTACTGAATTGGGTGTTGCATATCTGCTATGAAGTTTTTTGAATTTCAAATGTCAGAAAATAAATCTATTATGAATCAAATGGATGAATTACTTTTTTTAGTATCTACACTTAAAGATTTGAAAATTGAAGGGTTTGAAAAACTTCAAGCAGCTGCTGTGATTGCAAAATACCCACCACTTGGAATGATTATAAAAAGACAAGGGAGAAGTGGATACTATCTTAGGTATCAAAGTTAAAAATATAGTGTGGTTTTGCTTTGAGTCAATCTCATTGTATTGATAAGATTCTTTCCAAATATAATCATTTGGGTATTAAAGAAGCTAATACTCCTTTTGATGTTTCTAACAAATTAATTAAAAATTCGAGAAGATCTATAAGTGAATTAGACTATGCTAGCGCAATTGGTAGTTTGATGTATGCTATGTATTATACTAGGCTAGATATTGCTTTTTCTGTTTATAAAATTTCAAGATATACTCACAATCTTAGCACTAATCATTGGAGAGCTATTGGAAGATTTCTTAGTTATCTTAAAAGGATAAAGTTTTTTTTGCCTTATTTTACAATAAGTTTCCTTTAGCACTTGAGGGTTATGGTGATGCCAGTTGGATAACTAGTATTAATGATAATAAGTCTACATCTGGTTAGATATTCACTTTAGGTGGAGGAGCTATCTCATGGGCTTCTAAGAAACAGACATGCATCATCCATTCCACAATGAAATATAAGTTTATTGCTTTAGCAACAGCAGGCAAAGAGGTAGAATGATTGAGAAATTTATTGCTAGATATAAAGTTGTGGCCATAATCGATGCCAACAATCTCTTTACACTGTGATAGTGAAGCTACTATATCTAGAGCATTTAGCAAGATTTGTAATGATAAGTCTAGACATATTACTTTAAAACATGAGTATATTAGACAACTAATTTCTGATGGTATTATCACAATTATATATGTCAGATCAAAGAATAATCTTGCCGACCCATTAACTAAAGGGCTTCCAAGGGATATAATTAGTAGCATTACATGCACGATAGGTCTAAAATTTTTTTCTAACTTATCACTAGTAATGGGAACCTTATCTTTTTTTATTGCTTAGCAATTTTAAAGGTTTAAAAGGTAATAATAAGTTATAGTTTGTGACAGTTTTCGTGCACTAGAAATTTAAGTAGAGCTTAAGAAAAAGATCTTGAATATTTATTACTCTTAATGAGGATACTGGGTTTGGTTTCGAACCAAGAAGTCCATAATTGTGACTTTGTTTAAACTTCACCTATATGAATACAAGAAGTAGTGTCGCTTCTATCAAAGTTTGGATAATAAAACTTTGTAACTGTTTGTGAATTCAAGAGGTAGCACAAGGCCAAAATATGGTGCTATAGCTCATAGTGAATGTGTTCAAGAAGTTGACAAGATTTATGTGTATAATATTTTCAATCTTTTCAATAAAGGAATTATGGTTTAATATTTAAATATAACCAATAATTTTGATGAGATTTTGAAATATTTATGCTAATAGTGAGTTGGCACAGACCCATGCAACTTTCTGTGCCAAAATAAGACCACGCGATTCTTCTCTAGAAAGTTACACGGCCCTACTTTACGGGACCCGTGTAGTGACACACGGGCCGTGTACTATGCTGCAGCTAATTTTATAACTCGAATTTCCCCCCTGTTTTAGGATAATAATGAGACTCCTAAGGCCTTTTGGACTAAGAGCAACCTAACCCTAGAGAAATCAATATAAATAGAAAAGAAAAACGTCAAAAGGAGAGGTGGGAAAAAAAGACAACTGTCGCGGGGAGAGCTATTGAAGGCTGTGGCTGTCGGGCTTCGCATCGAAACCAAAAGAAGTTGTTTGCCTGGTTTTACAACCCCACAAGTGCACAGATTGCTAACAAGTAATAAAATGATAAGTAGAGTATCTTTCCCATGAGGATTTTTTTATTTAGCAAGTACCAGTCTACACAGCAATTTTGATTGTCTAGGCTTTCGAATGTTTAGGGAGTAAAGTTGTTAACTTTAAACACTAGAATGGTAAACTTAAAATGAAGTAATCTATTTTTGGAACAATTCTGGAGTTAAGATTTCACACTTGAATTTTATTAGGGATATTATCTCATTTATTTACTGAATTGAGGTTCGTTTTCTTTTATGGAAATTAGCCCTAAGTTATCCTAAATCCTCTCTCAAGGAATATAGGGTGTATTTTAATTAATTCAAACCCTACTTTCGTGGTGATCAAATTAATTAAAATCCTTTAAGACCTTTGACCAATTTTTAGGTTCCACAAAGGTATCAGCCTATGTATAGGTCAGAATTCCTAGGTTCAAGATCTTGATTTTCTAATGTTAATCTTCACCTTTCAGTCCTTCAATCAACATCTACAATCATGTCTAAGAGGGTACCATCACATAGCATGCATTAGGATCACATGAAATCAAATCAAGAAACGAATCTCAAATCCAGTAAATAAAACTTTAATGTTCATCTATAATAATAATTACAAGCATTACTCTCCTAAATCCAAAATAAGGAAACTACTCACTCATGGTGAGTTCAGCAAACATCATGATAAAAAGTAAAGACAGTAAAAAGAAAACCATGTAAAGAAATAAAGCGATAGAAATCTATCTAGGGAGATGAAACGAAGAAGCCAAAGATAGTTTGCAGCTTTGATCTTGTGAAACTTCAGCTGGAAAACTTCTTTTGGTACCGATGCGGAGCCCGACAGCCGCAACCTTCAGTAGCTCTCCCCGCGACAGTCGTCTTTTTTTTCCACCTCTCCCTTTGACGTTTTTCTTTTCTATTTATATTGGTTACTCTAGGGTTAGGTTGCTTTGAGTCCAAAGGGCCTTAGGAGTCTCATTTTTATCCGAAAACAGGAAGGAAATTCGAGTTATAAAACTGGCTACAGCATAGTACACGGCCGTGTGTCACTGCACGGGTCTCATAAAGTAGGGCCATGTAACTTGTTGAAGGAGAATCGTGTGGTCTTGTTTTGGCACAAAAAGTTACACGGGTCAGTGCCAACTACACGGGCCGTGTACTGTTGTTCCCATAAGTTTCTTCAAGCTAGCTTGTGTTCGGCAGAGACTTACACGGGTCCCTGCAGATTACACGGGTCTCATTACACGACCCGTGTACTTGTATTTCTCATCGATTCTCTTGGCTTTCTTCTGGCAGAGATTTACACGGGTTTGGGGCTTGGTTTACGCGACCCGTGTACTTTGCATCAGCAGCAATTCTCTGTCTCTTGACTCCTCCAAGCTTTTCTTACACTCCTATATTTCTATAGCTTCACCCAAACACCTAAAATGATGTAGAAAACATGGAATTAAGGGCTTTACAATAGAAATTACGAAATTATGTATGAAAATACTTACCTAAATGCTATGAAATAGAACACAAATGTGCTTAAAAATATCTATACAATTCAAGTTTATCAAAATACCTCCAAACTTAAACTTTTGCTTGTCCTCAAGCAAAGCAAAACTCTGTTTTAAAACACATTTCCGGGGATACTTAGGAATACAACCATCAATTTAATAAGCATAGAATTGAACTCCTCCAACCTTCATACCAATTTCCCTCTTTCAAGGCATAAGGGTTCTAATAGCTGCCTGTTTGGAACTTCATCTCGTTTCATGGTGTTTCGACTAATTATTCCTCTATACAAGACCATTAATAAGCCATAAACAACCCGATTTATCAGGATAGAATTAAGAAACACTAACTCCCCTAAATCTGCCTCTTGAGATGAAGTATTTCAATTCCAACTCCATAGGCATATCTCAATTTCCTATCTCCACTAGTGTAGCATGTGCTTTTTCAAAAGATCAGAAGGTCTTTAAAAGGGTTGTAATGGGGCTAAAGGGATAATGACTTGGTTGCCAATGAAAGGTTTTTAGGGAATACAAATATGAGGATAGCATGTATGTATAAAATCCAAGTATACTGAGTTTGTTTTTACATATTTTGCATGGAGTGGAAAGGCTTTTTGCTTTTTATATTGCTAAGCATGCTTCCATGATACTTATCTTGGGACTTCTTTTCTTTTTCCTTTTTGTCCTCTCCTCCAAACTCATTGCATTTGCTGGGTTGGAAAGATAAATTTTTCTTTGGTTTCAATTGCACACTCGCATTCTTTCTTGAGTTCCACATACTTTCTTCATTTTCTTTATGCATTTTGCTTCATCAAAAGGGTATGGTAGGTGTTTAGGTTAGGGGCTAGGTGAATAACATGAGTAAGCAATAAATTTTAAGGGATGAACATAGGCTTCAAGTTGGCTACAAGGGATATACATTTTAATTAGGGGTGGCTAAGGCTTAGTGAGACTATATCAAAGAATGCCTTAATTATTTCTTCATCAAGCCTATGCTAGGATTTCGCCTTGATAGGTCCAAGAGATATGTTATAGAGCTAGTGAGGCAATTTTTGAGTTTGCTTGTGTTCCAAAATTTGTTCTCCTAATTTTACAAGTTCAATATGATAAATTAATAGTTATGAAGAGGTTTAACTAGTTTAGTTCCATAAAAGAGATTAGTTTCTTCACAAATAACATGTTAGAATCCCTTTTTGCCCATCTAGATACGTTCATTCCTCTATCCCGTGGAGTCCAATTATTAGCTTACTAAAAATTTGGTTATAGTGCTAAGTTTCATAATTTACAATCCAAAATTTTCAAAAATTCTCGAAAATTTTGATACATAAGAATAATGTAGCTGAATTTAAATAATGCAATGATGTGCATGTAATGATATGAAAGTGCAAATGTATCCCCCAAAAACTTGTTTTCCTAGTTTTATAACCCCGCAAGTGCATGGATCGCTAACAAGTAATAAAGTAATAAGTAGAGTATCGTTCTCACGAGGATTTTTTTATTTAGCAAGTACCAATCTACACAGCAATTTTGACTGTCTAGGCTTTCGAATGTTTAGGGAGTAAAGTTGTTAACTTTAAATACTAGAATGGTAAACTTAAAATGAAGTAATCTATTTTTGGAATAATTCTGGAGTTAAGATTTCACACTTGAATCTTATTAGGGATGTTATCTCGTTTATTTACTGAATTGAGGTTCGTTTTCTTTGATGGAAATTAGCCCTAAGTTATCCTAAATCCTCTCTCAAGGAATATAGGGTGTATTTTAATTAATTCAAATCCTACTTTCGTGGTGATCAAATTAATTAAAATTCTTTAAGACCTTTGACCGATTTTTAGGTTCCACAAAGGTATCAGCCTATGTATATGTCAGAATTCCTAGGTTCAAGATCTTGATTTTCTAATGTTAATCTTCACCTTTCAGTCCTTCAATCAACATCTACAATAATGTCTAAGTGGGTACCATCACATAGCATGCATTAGGATCACAAGAAATCAAATCAAGAAACGAATCTCAAATCCAGTAAATAAAACTTTAATGTTCATCCATAATAATAATTACAAGCATTACTCTCCTAAATCCAGAATAAGGAAAATACTCACTCATGTTGAGTTCAGCAAACATCATGATAAAAAGTAAAGACAGTAAAAAGAAAACCATGTAAAGAAATAAAGCGATAGAAATCTATCTAGGGAGATGAAACGAAGAAACCAAAGATAGTTTGCAGCTTTGATCTTATGAAACTTCAGCTGGAAAACTTCTTTTGGTACCGATGCGGAGCCTGACAGCTGCAACCTTCAGTAGCTCTCCCTGCGACAGTTGTCTTTTTTTTCCACCTCTCCTTTTGACGTTTTTCTTTTCTATTTATATTGGTTGCCCTAGGGTTAGGTTGCTCTGAGTCCAAAGGGCCTTAGGAGTCTCGTTTTTATCCAAAAACAGGAGGGAAATTCGAGTTATAAAACTGGCTGCAGCATAGTAAACGGCCGTGTGTCACTACTCGGGTCTCGTAAAGTAGGGCCATGTAACTTGCTGAAGGAGAATCGTGTGGTCTTATTTTGGCACAAAAAGTTACACGGGTCAGTGCCAACTACAAGGTTCTGATTACACGGGCCGTGTACTGTTGTTCCCATAAGTTTCTTCAAGCTAGCTTGTGTTCGACAGAGACTTACACGGGTCCCTGTAGATTACACGGGTCTCATTACACGACCCGTGTACTTGTGTTTCTCATCGATTCTCTTGGCTTTCTTCTGGCAGAGAGGGGCTTGGTTTACACGACCTGTGTACTTTGCATCAGCAGTAATTCTCTGTCTCTTGACTCCTCCAAGCTTTTCTTGCACTCTTATATTTCTGTAGCTTCACCCAAACACCTGAAATGATGTAAAAAATACGGAATTAAGGGCTTTACAATAGAAATTACGAAAACTAATGAAATCAACTATTATGTATGAAAATACTTGCCTAAATGCTATGAAATAGAATGCAAATGTGCTTAAAAACATCTATACAATTCAAGTGTATCAAATACCCCCAAACTCAAACTTTTACTTGTCCTCAAGCAAAGCAAAACTCTGTTTTAAAACACATTTCCAGGGATACTTAGAAATACAACCATCAATTTAATAATAATAGAATTGAACTCCTCCAACCTTCATACCAATTTCCCTCTTTCAAGGCATAAGGGTTCTAATAGCTACCTGTTTGGAACTTCACCTCGTTTCATGGTGTTTCGACTAATTATTCCTCTATACAAGACCATTAATAAGCCACAAACAACCCGATTTATTGGGATAGAATTAAGAAACACTAACTCCCCCAAATCTGCCTCATGAGATGAAGTATTTCAATTCCAACTCCATAGGCATATCTCAATTTCCTATCTCCACTAGTGTAGCATGTGCTTTTTCAAAAGATTAGAAGGTCTTTAAAAGGGTTGTAATGAGGCTAAAGGGATAATGACTTGGTTGCCAATGAAAGGTTTTTAGGGAATGCAAATATGAGGATAGCATGTATGCATAAAATTCAAGTATACTGAGTTTGTTTCTACATATTTTGCATGGAGTGGAAAGGTTTTTGGCTTTTTATATTGCCAAGCATGCTTCCATGATACTTAGCTTGGGACTTCTTTTCTTTTTCCTTTTTATCCTCTCCCCCAAACTCATTGCTTTTGCTAGGTTAGAAAGGCAAATTTTTCTTTGGTTTCAATTGCACACTCGCATTCTTTCTTGAGTTCCACATCCTTTCTTCATTTTCTTTATGCATTTTGCTTCCTCAAAAGGGTATGGTAGGTTTTTAGGTTAGGGGCTAGGTGAATAACATGGGTAAGTAATAAATTTTAAGGGATGAACATAGGCTTCAAGTTGGCTACAAGGGATATACATTTTAATTAGGAGTGGCTAAGGCTTAGTGAGGTTGTATCAAAGAATGCCTTAATCATTTCTTCATCAAGCCTATGCTAGGATTTTGCCTTGATAGGTTCAAGAGATATGTTCTAGAGCTAGTGAGGCAATTTTTGAGTTTGCTTGTGTTCCAAAATTTGTTCTCCTAATTTTACAAGTTCAATGTGATAAATTAATAGTTATGAAGAGGTTTAACTAGTCTAGTTCCATAAAAGAGATTATTCTCTTCACAAACAACATGTTAGAATCCCTTTTTGCCCATTTAGATACGTTTGTTCCTCTATCCCTTGGAGTCCAATTATTAGCTTACTAAAAATTTGGTTATAGTGCTAAGTTTTACTATTTACAATCCAAAAATTCTCGAAAATTTTGATACACAAGAATAATGTAGCTGAATTTAAACAATGCAATGATGTGCATGTAATGATATACAAGTACAAATGAATCCCCCCCCCCCACCCCCCAAAACTCAAACCTGACATTGTCCTCAATGTCAATATAATGTGCAAAATCAGATCAAACGTACAAAAATTTTAAGGAAGCATAATATTTATTAAGCATGATAAATTTTTGAACATAAAGCAAATAAAAGAGACCTATGGTTGCAAGTTAGGACTAGGGCATGTAATATATTACAATAAAGATTCTATCCTATAGTCCTAGCTCTAAAAGGCCTCTGATGATGATGATGGTGATGCTGGTGATCCTTGCTCCTCTTCCTCCTCATCCACCTCATTTAACTTGTCCATTAGTATGTCCAGCTTGTTATGTGCTTCTTGGAGGCTGTCTTCGATAGCTCGCATCCTATCGTATATTGTGGTCTCCATGCATTGCAGGTATGCGAGGATCGGATCTGTCAGTGGTGGTGGTCTGTATGGGGGCACTCGAATGGGGGACTCTTCGAACATCTGCCCTTGCCCTTCTTCTTGAGGCTGCGAAGTCTCACCAAGTCCCTCCCTTGCCTCGTCTCTCCGAGGGATGGTGTTTCCTTCGTCATCCACCAAGTAGCATTTGTTACCCACCTTCTTACATATCCCCGTGGATATGCAGATAGTTTGATCAATTCTCGATGTTCCAGTAATAAAGCATAGTCTGTGATGTCCTGGAACAAAGCCAAAGTGGAGGGCAATGGTGGTGACTAGGCCTCCAAGCACAATGTGCCCTGTAGACTGATGGCAAAGGTGTCGAAGATGGTTGCACAAGAAGAAGCAGGTGCTGCACTGCTGTCTGGTGACCATACACCACAAAAAGAAAAGCTCATTGGCATTGACAATGCTAAGGCTGTCGCCACGGCCCATGATGGTGTGGGCAGCGAACCGATGCATGTATCGCAATGCTGGACTAGTGATGCCCATTGATTTGGATTTACTTGAGTTGTAGGGCTCTGTGTTTGGTGCAATGGAATCTCAAAAGTTGATATTGTTATACAACATGTGGTTCCTTGGGATCTCTTGGTGGCTGGCACTGTCAAAGCCGAAGATGGTGTTGAACTCATCCATGTTCATTACCCGATCTACACCAAGTAGGCGAAACTCAATTCTGCCCCTATCCTCCCTATCGGTGGGCCATAGGTTGGCCTTGAAGCTACCCAAAAATTCCAGCGTTGTGTCTTTGTAGGCCAAAAATTGTAGTTGGGCGAACCTTGTCTACCCAATGCCGTCAAGTAGCCCATTGATTTCTTCTTGCAATCCAATTTGCTCTAAAAGCGGAAAATCCATGTATTTGGTGGAGGATATTTTTCGGGCATGAAGTCGGGTGCACATTGCTTTGTGGGCATCATCTCGAAATTCCCAAGGAATAGAGATTTCGGGTTATGGAGCGGGTTGTGGCTGTGGTTTTGATGGACAAGGGGCTTGTTGAGATGGTTGGGGAGTGGCTACTCTCATTCTTGGGCGTTGGGTTGGAGGCTGGGGTGGAGAAGGTGAGGATTCTCCTCTTTGCCTTGAAGAAGAGCCGATCCTTCTTGCAGATCTCTTTGCAGGAGCCATGGATGTGTTTTTGGGAAGGAGAAGAGTAGGATTTTGATGAAGGGAGATGAGATTTGAGAGGTTTTTATAGGCTAGGAAGGGAGTAGATGAAGGGTTTTGTGTTTATGAAGGGTTTTAATGCTAGGGGTGCATTTAAAGAGCCGTTAGAACTCTTCGTTTTGCACGTTTCACTCCCCAGGAGTCACGTCTGCGATGAAATATATGGGTCGTGTATTACTACAAGGGTCCCGACATGTAGGGCCGTGTAAATTTCTGCCTGAAATTTTCGAAATTTGTTGTAGTACACGGCCCGTGTAAATTAGCTCCGGGACCCGTGTAACTTTTTATCTCTCGGGTTACTTTACTGGATATGTTACACGGCCCGTGTAAAATACAATTAGCCCCGTGTAACCTTCTGTCTCTTAGTTATTCTGCTAGAGACATTACATGGTCCGTGTAAAGTGGGATGTGGACCCGTGTAATTTTCTGTCTCCCGAAGGGTCGAGATTACATGAAATTTATGGATTTCCAGAAAGTTACACGGGGTGTGTAAAACCGTACACGACCCGTGTAATTTTCTGATTTCTCAAATGTTTGGCAAATGAAAAATTTTATCATTATAATACATGAAATGGATACAAAGATTAACAATAGAGTTACTTCCTCGGTTTTGTTCAATTTTCTCTTTTGTGGTTTTGACTTGGTGATTCCGTTCCTTTCTTCATCTATAGTCCCCTTTCCAAGAAATTCCTATAAAGTGAAATGCTAATGAGTATAAAACAAAAAATTCAATACAGAAAATGAAAAGAAAAGGAAAATTTAGAAAAATTTTGGGTTGCCTACCAAAAACGCGCTTGTTTATAGTCTTTAGCTGGACTTTGCTTGTTTATGGTCTGTCAGTAGAAGGATTGAGAGTGCAATTGACTCCCGTTTCTATGAGTTCTCCCTGAAAGTAAGGCTTCAACCTATACCCATTGATCTTGAATGCACCTGAGGTTTTACTCCATACCTCTACTGCTCCATCTGGGAAACTTAGGTGACCTTGAAAGGTTCGGACCATCTTGATTTCAGCTTTCCCGGAAAGAGTTTCAATCGAGAGTTGAATAAGAGGACAAGATCTCATTCTTTTATCTCTTTCCTTGCTATGCGCCTGTTGTGCCATCTTTTGATTTTATCCTTGAAGATTTTGGCATTTTCGTATGCATCCTATCAGATTTCTTCCAACTCATTCAGTTGTAAGACCCTTTTCTCACTAGTAGCTTTGAGGTCGAAGTTTAAGATCTGAATTGCCCAGTAAGCTTTATGCTCAAGTTCAACAGGGATATGACATGATTTTTCATAAACCAGATGGAAGGGTGTTGTGCCAATTGGGGTTTTATATGCAGTGCGGTATGCCCAAAGTGCATCATCTAACTTTATGCACCAGTCATTCCTGTATCTGTTTACGGTTTTCTCCATAATCTGCTTTAGTTCCCTGTTTGAGATTTCTACTTGACTGCTGGTTTGAGGATAGTAAGGTGTGGCCACTTTGTGAGTCACTCCATAATTTTTCAGTAGTGTTTCGAATTGTTGGTTGTAGAAGTGACTTCCTCCATCATTGATTATTGCTCGTGGTGTTCCAAATCTTGTGAAAATGTTTTTCTTAAGGAATCTTGTGACCACTTTAGCATCGTTAGTTAGTGTCGCAATTGCTTCTATCCATTTTGATACATAATCAACTCCAACCAGAATATACTTATTTCCATGGGAAGAGGGAAATGGGCCTATGAAGTTTATTCCCCATACATCAAACAATTCTATCTCAAGTATACCATGCAGTGGCATTTCATTCCTTCTTGAGCTGTTACCTGTTCTTTGGCATTGATTACAACCTAGCACAAAGGATCTTACATCCTTAAACCAATGTGGCCGGTAAAACCTTGCTTGCAAAATTTTTGCTGTGATTTTTGAGGTGTCGAAATATCCTCCATATAGTGATGAATGGCAGTGATAAATGACACTTTCCATATCTTCCTCTGGTATGCATCTTCTTATCAGCCCATCATTACATCTCTTGTATAGTAGAGGTTCCTCCCATAAGTAATATCTCACATCATGTAGGAATTTCTTCCTTTGCTGATAAGTCATGTTTGGAGGCAGTATCTTGCATACAAGAAAGTTAACAAAATCAACGTACCATGGAGTCTTGGAGAATACAAGTAATTGCTCATCAGAAAATGAATCATCAATTGGCAAATCTTCAAAGTCCTCCATGTACTCCAATTTTAGTTTGGAAAGATGGTCAGCTACTACATTTTTGGATCTCTTTTTGTCCTTTATTTCAAGGTTAAATTCTTGTAGGAGTAGGATCCATCGAATCAGCCTTGGTTTTGCTTCCTTCTTGTTCAAAAGGTATCGGATTACAGCATGATCTGTAAATACAATGACTTTTGACCCAATGAGGTAAGATCTGAACTTATCCATTGCAACTACCACTGCTAGGAATTCCTTTTCTGTGGTGGCATAATTGATTTGCGCATCATCTAATGTCTTGCTAGCATAATAAATAGCATGGAGCTTTTTATCCTTTCTTTGCCTGAGCATTGCTCCAACTGCAAAGTCGCTCGCGTCGCACATAACCTCGAATGGTAGCTCCCAATTCGGTGGCTGCATTATTGGTGCTGATATCAGGGCTTCTTTTATCCTGTTAAAGGAAACAAGACAATTTTCATCAAAATCAAAGGGAACATCTTGGCTTAACAAGTTAGTAAGTGGCTTAGCTATTTTGGAAAAGTCCTTGATAAATCTTCTGTAGAATCCTGCATGTCCAAAAAGTTTCGCACTCCCTTGACTAATGTTGATGGTGGCATGTTTTCAATGATCTCAATTTTTGCCTTATCTACTTCAATTCCTCTTTTTGATATCAAATGTCCCAGAACTATACCTTCCCTTACCATAAAGTGGCATTTTTCCCAATTTAGGACCAGGTTTGATTCCTCACATCTTAGATAAATTAGCTAGGCAATTTATACACTTGAATTGTATAGATATTTTTAAGCACATTTGCATTCTATTTCATAGCATTTAGGCAATTAATTTTCATACATAATAGTTGATTTCATTAGTTTTCGTAATTTCTATTGTAAAGCCCTTAATTCCATGTTTTCTACATCATTTCAGGTGTTTGGGTGAAGTTACAGAAATATAGGAGTGCAAGAAAAGCTTGGAGGACTCAAGAGACAGAGAATTACTGCTGATGCAAAGTATACGGGTCATGTAAACCAAGCCCCAAAGCCGTGTAAATCTCTGCCAGAAGAAAGCCAAGAGAATCGATGAGAAACACAAGTACACGGGTAGTGTAATGAGACCCGTGTAATCTGCAAGGACCAGTGTAAGTCTCTGCCGAACGCAAGCTAGCTTGAAGAAACTTATGGGAACAACAGTACACAGACTGTATAATCAGGCCCGTGTAACTTTCTGTGCCAAAACAAGACCACGCAATTCTCCTCTAGCAAGTTACACGGCCTTACTTTGTGGGACCCGTGCAGTAACACACGGGCCGTGTACTATGCTGCAGCCAATTTTATAACTCGAGTTTTCCTCCTATTTTTAGATAAAAATGAGACTCCTAAGGCCCTTTGGACTCAGAGCAACCTAACCCTAGAGCAACCAATATAAATAAAAAGAAAAACGTCAAAAAGACAGGTGGAAAAAAATGACGACTATTGCGGGGAGAGCTACTGAAGGCTACGGCTGTTGGGCTCCGCATGACACCAAAAGAAGTTTTCCAGCTGAAGTTTCACAAGATCAAAGCTGTAAACTATCTTCGATTTCTTCGTTTCATCTCCCTTGATAGATTTCTATCGCTTTGTTTCTTTACATGATTTTCTTTTTACTGTCTTTACTTTTTATCATGATGTTTGCTGAACTCACCATGAGTAAGTAGTTTCCTTATTCTGGATTTAGGAGAGTAATGCTTGTAATTATTATTATGGATGAACATTAAAGTTTTATTTACTGGATTTGAGATTTGTTTCTTGATTTGATTTCTTGTGATCCTAATGCATGCTATGTGATGGTACCCACTTAGACATGATTGTAGATGTTAATTGAAGGACTGAAAGGTGAAGATTAACATTAGAAAATCAAGATCTTGAACCTAGGAATTCTGACCTAGACATAGGCTGATACCTTTGTGGAACCTAAAAATCGGTCAAAAGTCTTAAAGGATTTTAATTAATTTGATCACCATGAAATTAGGTTTGAACTAATTAAAATACACCCTAGATTCCTTGAGAGAGGATTTAGGATAACTTAGGGCTAATTTCCATCAAAGAAAACGAATCTCAATTTAGTAAATAAACGAGATAACATCCCTAATAAGATTTAAGTGTGAAATCTTAACTCCAGAATTGTTCCAAAAATAGATTACTTCATTTTAAGTTTACCATTCTAGTGTTTAAAGTTAACAACTTTACTCCCTAAACATTCGAAAGCCTAGACAATCAAAATTACTGTGTAGATTGATACTTGCTAAATAAAAAAATTCTCATGGGAACGATACTCTACTTATCACTTTATTACTTGTTAGCGATCCGTGCACTTGTGGGGTTGTAAAACCAGGCAAACAAGTTTTTGGCGCCGTTGCCGGGGATTGCTTTGGCTTTAGTAATATCAAGCGATAGGCAATTTAGCTGATTTAGGCAATTATATTTGTTATATAATTTTATTTTACTGGTTATATTTTTCTTCTTTTCTCTCAGGTTCTCAATCTGGTATATGACCAGAACAAGGCCAAAAGAAGAAATATTGGACTGTGATCAGGAGATAGACAGAACTCTGAAAGCCATTGGGAGAGAAAGGAAACATCAAGAGCACAGTCAAGGAGATCCTGAATTTCCAACCATGGGCAATAATAATGACAGACTAAGACTCTTAAGAGATTACAGAGCTCTATTTGTTTAAGGATTTCAGCCCAGTGTCACTAGACCCACAGTGGAAGCTAACAACTTTGAATTAAAACTAGCATGGCTCTAAATGATTCAACAAACCCAATTTGCAGGTTCGCCTATAGAAGACCCACACTATCACCTCCAGTGCTTTCTCACCCTATGTGATACATTCAAGATGAATTGAGTGTCTAATCAAGCAATAAGACTCAGAGCATTCCCATTCTCTCTCCGGGACAAAGGAAGGAAGTGGTCACTTTCTCAACCAGCTGGAACGTTCACTAATTGGGAGAATCTCTCTCAAGCTTTCTAGCAAGGTATTTTCCACCTGCAAAGACTGCAAAACTAAGGCTTGAGCTCAACACCTTCAGACAAAAGGAGGGAGAATCACTATATGACTCATGGGAAAGATATAAAGACCTGCAAAGAGAATGTCCACACCATGGTATAGAAGATTGGCTATTAGTGTAAAACTTCTATAATGGGTTACTACCCTCTACAAGGAGCACAGTTGATTCAGCTGCCGAAAGTGATCTAACGGAGAAAATAGTGCCACAAGCACTTGAACTTCTATAAAGGGTGGCATACCATAACTATGAGTGGTCAAATAAAAGAGGAAATGCAAGGAAAACTGTAGGTGTACTAGAAGTAGACGCCCTAAGCATGATAAATGCTCAATTTGATCAGCTCACAAGAAAAATCGAGAAGATGCAAGCCAACACAGTTAGTATAAATAGTCAACATGAAGATAGCTATGGAGGGGGATACATGAATTTAGAATACAACAATTTCAATGAACCCTCCTCAGAATAGATGAACTATGTGAATAACGGAGGAAACTTCAACCAGAGGCAGCCCAACAATCCATATTCAAATACTTACAACCTTGGATGGAGGAACCACCCAAATTTCTCATGGTCCAATCAGTAGAACCAGCCAATAAATAAGGAACAAGGGTACAAATCACCAGCACTCCCTGGATTTCAGAACAGAGGTCAAAACTTTGCACAGTCATCACTACCTCTCCAACCTCAACAACCTGAACCGAAAATGGCTATGGAAACCATGATGGAAGGGTTCTTAGCAGCTCAACAATAATAAACCGAATCGATTAAACAGCTGAATTCCATAGTGGACCAACTTACTACTCACAACAAGATGCTAGAGAATCAGATCGCTTAGTAAGCAAGCTCTTCAAGTAAGGCTGCTGGCAAACTGCCTAGCCAACCAGAAATGAACCCAAGAGAGCATTGTAAGGCAGTTACACTGAGGAGTGGGAGAACTCTAGTACAACCAGAGGTAGAACCGATGGGGGGAGCCATAGAAAGATATAAAAACCAAGCAGAGAAAAAGGAGGAAGAAGCTAAGAAAGATCAGGAAGAGGAAGAAAGGAAGATAAAGAAATTACCAGAATCATACCAGCCTCCCCTACCTTTTCCTCAGAGATTTCAGAAAGCCAAATTGGACAAGCAGTTTGGGAAGTTTTTGGAAGTTTTACAAAAGTCTACGTCAACATCCCCTTCACTGAAGCACTTTCTCAGATGCCATCTTATGCCAAATTTCTTAAGGAAATTCTGTCAAAGAAGAGAAAGCTAGAAGACTATGGAACAATAGCTCTAACAGAGGAATGCAGTGCCATACTGCAAAACAAACTGCCTCAAAAGTTGAAAGATCCAGGAAGCTTCTCCATACCTTGCCTCATTGGTGACAAGAAAATAGATAAGGCCCTCTGTGATCTTGGGGCAAGCGTCAGTTTAATGCCTCTATCAATATGCAAAAAGCTGGAGATCGGGGAACTGAAACCAATAATAATCTCATTGCAATTGGCTGATCGATCTGTTAAAAATCCTGTAGGAATACTGGAGGACATTCCAATTAAAGTGGGCAAATTCTTCATTCCAGTGGATTTTGTTATCCTTGGGATGGAAGAAGATGTTAAAATTCCTATCATCTTGGGAAGACCATTCTTGGCAACTGCCTGAGCTATCATAGATGTCAAAAATGGGTGACTAACTCTTAAAGTAGGAGAAGAAGAAGTGGAGTTCAACTTGTTCAACACAATGAAACACAAATTTGAACCTAATGAATGCTTCAAAGTCGACACAATTGACGAATATGTTGAAAAGAAATTTCATGAGACACATCCTAAAGATCCTCTTGAAGCATGTATTGTGCACAGTCACACTGTGAATGATGAAAATACAGAAATAGCAGCCTGTGCACAACAGTTAGCAGCTCATCCACCCCTACCATTAGCTAAAGCTTCCGAGATGGAGGAGTTGAAGGGGGAACAAACCAAAGGTAAGCTCCAGGAAAATGCCAAACAGGTAGAGCTTAAACCTCTCCCGTCTTCACTAAGTTATGCATTTCTGGACTCAAATTCTAAATATCCTGTTATAACCAATGCTAGCCTGTCTAAGCTAAAAGAGGAAAAATTGCTAAGAGAACTTAGGATCCATAGCAAAGCCATAGGATATTAGATAGAAGACCTGAAGGGAATCAACCTTTCGATTTGCATGCATAGGATACCTATGGAAGAAAACTGTAAACCCACAATCGAACACCAAAGAAGACTTAACCCAAACATGAAAGAGGTAGTCAAGAAAGAAATTTTAAAACTTCATATGCAGGTATCATATACCCAATCTCTGATAGTAAATGGGTTAGTCCAGTTCATGTAGTTCCTAAGAAAGGTGGGACAACTGTTATCCAAAATGCAAGCAATGAACTAATTCCTACTAGAGTAGTCACTGGTTGGCGAATGTGCATAGACTATAGAAAATTAAACAGTGCCACCAGAAAAGACCATTTTCGTCTCCCCTTTATTGACCAAATGTTAGAAAGATTAGCAAAACAATCCTATTTTTGTTATCTAGATGGATATTCGGGATTCTTTCAAATTCCTATTCACCCAGAAGATTAAGAAAAGACAACATTCACTTGTCCCTATGGAACATTTGCATATAGGAGAATGCCTTTTAGTCTTTGTAATGCCCCTACTACCTTTCAAAGATGCATGATGGCTATCTTTTCTGATTATATTGAAGATATCATGGAAGTTTTTATGGATAATTTTTCTGTCTGTGGAACTACTTTTGATGATTGCCTAGCTAATTTATCTAAGGTGTTGCAAAGATGTGAGGAATCAAACTTGGTCCTAAATTGGGAAAAATGCCATTTTATGGTAATGGAAGGTATAGTTCTGGGATATTTGATATCAAAAAGAGGAATTGAAGTAGATAAGGCAAAAATTGAGATCATTGAAAACATGCCACCACCAACATCAGTCAAGGGAGTGTGAAGCTTTTTGAGACATGCAGAATTCTACAGAAGATTTATAAAGGACTTTTCTAAAATAGCTAAGCCACTTACCAACTTGTTAAGCCAAGATGTTCCCTTTGATTTTGATGAAAATTGCCTTGTTTCCTTTAACAGGATAAAAGAAGCCCTGATATCAACATCAATAATGCAGCCACTGAATTGGGAGCTATCATTAGAGGTTATGTGCGACGTGAGTGACTTTGCAGTTGGAGCAGTGCTCGGGCAAAGAAAGGATAAAAAGCTCCATGCTATTTATTATGCTAGCGAGATATTAGATGATGCGCAAATCAATTATGCCACCACAGAAAAGGAATTCCTAATAGTGGTATTTGCAATGGAGAAGTTCAGATCTTACCTCATTGGGTCAAAAGTCATTGTATTTATAGATCATGCTACAATCCAATACCTTTTGAACAAGAAAAAAGCAAAACCAAGGCTAATTCGATGGATCCTACTCCTACAAGAATTTGACCTTGAAATAACGGACAAAAAGGGATCCAAAAATGTAGTAGCTGACCATCTTTCCAGATTAAAATTGGAGTACATAGAGGACTTCGAAGATTTGCCAATTGATGATTCATTTCCTGATGAGCAATTACTTGCATTCTCCAAGGCTCCATGGTACGCTAATTTTGTTAACTTTCTTGTATGTAGGATACTGCCTCCAAACATGACTTATCAGCAAAGGAAGAAATTCCTACATTGTGTGAGATATTACTTATGGGAGGAACCTCTACTATACAAGAGATGTAATGATGGGCTGATAAGAAGATGTATACCAGAGGAAGATATGGAAAGTATCATTTATCATTGCCATTCATCACTATATGGAGGACATTTTGGTACCTCAAAAACCGCAGCAAAAATTGTACAAGCAGGGTTTTACTGGCCACATTTGTTTAAGGATGTAAGATCCTTTATGCTAGGTTGTGATCAATGTCAAAGAACAGGCAACAGCTCAAGAAGGAATGAAATGCCACTGCATGGTATACTTGAGATAGAATTGTTTGATGTATGGGGAATAAACTTCATGGGTCCATTTCCCTTTTCCTATGGAAACAAGTATATTCTGGTTGGAGTTGATTATGTATCAAAATGGGTAGAAGCAATTGCGACACAAACCAATGATGCTAGAGTGGTCACAAGGTTCCTTAAGAAAAATATTTTCACAAGATTTGAAACACCACGAGCATTAATCAGTGATAGAGGAAGTCACTTATGCAACCAACAATTCAAAACACTACTGAAAAAGTATGGAGTGACTCACAAAGTGGCCACACCTTACCATCCTCAAACCAGCGGTCAAGTAGAAATCTCAAACAGGGAATTGAAGTAGATTCTGGAGAAAACCGTAAACAAATCCAGGAAGGACTGGTGCATAAAGTTAGATGATGCACTTTAAGCATACCGCACTCCATATAAAACCCCAATTGGCACAACACCCTTCCGTCTGGTTTATGAAAAATCATGTCATCTCCCTGTTGAACTTAAGCATAAAGCTTACTGGGCAATTCAGATCTTAAACTTCAACCTCAAAGCTGCTAGTGAGAAAAGGGTCTTACAACTAAATGAGTTAGAAGAAATCCGACAGGATGCATACGAAAATGCCAAAATCTTCAAGGATAAAACCAAAAGATGGCACGACAGGCACATAGCAAGGAAAGAGATAAAAGAAGTAAATCATGTCCTCTTATTCAACTCTCGATTGAAACTCTTTCCGGGAAAGTTGAAATCAAGATGGTCTGGACCTTTCAAGGTCACCCAAGTCTTCCCACATGGAGCAGTATAGGTATGGAGGGAAACCTCAGGTGCATTCAAGGTCAATGGGCAGAGGTTGAAGCCTTACTTTCAGGGAGAACCCATAGAAACGGGAGTCAATTGCACTCTCAATCCTCCTACTGGCAGACCATAAACAAGCAAAGTCCAGCTAAAGATTATAAACAAGCGCTTTTTGGGAGGTAATCCAAAATTTTTCTAAACTTTCCTTTTCTTTTCATTTTCCATATTGAATTTTTTGTTTTATACTCATTAGCATTTCACTTTGTAGGAATTTCTTAGAAAGGGGACTAGAGATGAAGAGAGGAAGGGAATTACCAAGTCAAAACCACAAAAGGGAAAATTGAACAAAACCGGAGAAGTAACTCTATTGTTAATCTTTGTATCCATTTCATGTGTTATAATGATAAAATTTTTCATTTGTCAAAGATTTGAAAAATCAGAAAATTACATGGGTCGTGTACGGTTTTACATGCCCCATGTAACTTTCTGGAAATCCGTAAATTTCATGCAATCTCGACCTTTCGGGAGACAGAAAATTACATGGTCCACATCCCACTTTACATGGATCGTGTAGTGTCTCTAGCAGAATAACTAAGAGATAAAAGGTTACACGGGGCTAATTATATTTTACACGGGCTGTGTAACATATCCAATAAAGTAACTCGAGAGACAGAAAGTTACACGGGTCCTAGAGCTGATTTACACGGACTGTGTACTACGATAGATTTTGAAAATTTCAAGCAGAAATTTACATGGCCCTACATGTCGGGACCCTTGTAGTGATACACGACCAGGTATTTTGTAGCAGACGCGACTCCTGGGGAGTGAAACGTGCAAAACGAAGAGTCCTAACGGCTCTTTAAATGCACCCTTAGTATTAAAACCCTTCATAAACACAAAACCCTTCATCTACTCCCTTCCTAGCCTATAAAAACCTCTCAAATCTCATCTCCCTTCACCAAAATCCTACTTTTCTCTTCCCAAAAACACATCCATGGCTCCTACGAAGAGATCTTCAAGAAGGATCGGCTCTTTTTCAAGTCAAAGAGGAGAATCCTCACCTTCTCCACCCCAGCCTCCAACCCAATGCCCAAGAACAAGAGTAGCAAACTAAAAAATTACCTCACTATCTCTAGAACATATCTCTTGAACCTATCAAGGCGAAATCTTAGCATAGGCTTGATGAAGAAATGATTAAGGCATTCTTTGATACAACCTCACTAAGCCCTAGCCACCCCTAATTAAAATGTATATCCCTTATAGCCAACTTGAAGCCTATGTTTATCCCTTAAAATTTATTGTTACCCATGTTATTCACCTAACCCCTAACCTAAACACCTATCATACCCTTTTGAGGAAGCAAAATGCATAAAGAAAATGAAGAAAGGATGTGGAACTCAAAAAAGAATGTGAATGTGCAATTGAAACCAAAGAAAAATTTACCTTTCTAACCCAGCAAAAGCAATGAGTTTGGGGGAGAGGACAAAAAGGAAAAAGAAAAGAAGTCCCAAGCTAAGTATCATGGAAGCATGCTTGGCGATATAAAAAGCCAAAAGCCTTTCCACTCCATGCAAAATATGTAGAAATAAACTCAGTATACTTGGATTTTATGCATACATGCTATCCTCAAATTTGCATTCCCTAAAAACCTTTCATTGGCAAACAAGTCATTATCCCTTTAGCCTCATTACAACCCTTTTAAAGACCTTCTGATCTTTTGAAAAAGCACATGCTACACTAGTGGAGATAGGAAATTGAGATATGCCTATGGAGTTGGAATTGAAATACTTCATCTCAAGAGGCAAATTTGGGGGAGTTAGTGTTTCTTAATTCTATCCCGATAAATCAGGTTGTTTGTGGCTTATTAATGGTCTTGTATAGAGGAATAATTAGTCGAAACACCATGAAACCAGGTGAAGTTCCAAACAGGTAGCTATTAGAACCCTTATGCCTTGAAAGAGGGAAATTGGTATGAAGGTTAGAGGAGTTCAATTCTATGCTTATTAAATTTATGGTTGTATTATTAAGTATCCCCAGAAATGTGTTTTAAAATAGAGTTTTGCTTTGCTTGAGGACAAGCAAAAGTTTGAGTTTGGGGGTATTTGATACACTTAAATTGTATAGATATTTTTAAGCACATTTGCATTCTATTTCATAGCATTTAGGCAAGTATTTTCATATATAATAATTGATTTCATTAGTTTTCATAATTTCTATTGTAAAGCCCTTAATTCCATGTTTTTCTACATCATTTCAGGTATTTGGGTGAAGCTACAGAAATATAGGAGTGCAAGAAAAGCTTAGAGGAGTCAAGAGACAGAGAATTGCTGCTGATGCAAAGTACACGGGTCATGTAAACCAAGCCCCAAACCCGTGTAAATATCTACCAGAAGAAAGCCAAGAGAATCAATGAGAAACACAAGTACACGGATCGTGTAATGAGACTCGTGTAATCTGCAAGGACTCGTGTAAGTCTCTGCCGAACGCAAGCTAGCTTGAAGAAACTTATTGGAACAACAGTACACAGCCCATGTAATCAGGCCCGTGTAATTGGCACAGACCCTTGTAACTTTCTGTGCCAAAATAAGACCACGCGATTCTCCTCCAGCAAGTTACATGGCCCTACTTTGCGGGACTCGTGTAGTGACACATGGGTCGTGTACTATGCTGCAGCTAGTTTTATAACTCGAATTTCCCTCTTGTTTTCGGATAAAAACGAGACTCCTAAGGCCCTTTGGACTTAGAGCAACCTAACCCTAGAGCAACCAATATAAATAGAAAAGAAAAATGTCAAAAGGAGAGGTGGGAAAAAAAGATGACTGTCGCGAGGAGAGCTACTGTTCCATAGTCTTCCAGCTTCCTCTTCTTTGACAGAATTTCCTTAAGAAATTTGGCATAGGATGACATCTGAGAAAGTGCTTCAGTGAAGGGGATGTTGATGTAGAGCTTTTGTAAGACTTCCAAAAACTTCCCAAACTGCTTGTCCAATTTGGCTTTCTAAAATCTCTGAGGAAAAGGTAAGGAAGGCTGGTATGGTTCTGGTAATTTCTTTGTCTTCCTTTCTTCCTCCTTCTCCTGATCTTTCTTAGCTTCTTCCTCCTTTTTCACTGCTTGGTCTTTATATCTTTCTTTGGTTCCCCCCATCGGTTCTAACTCTAGTTGTACTAGAGTTCTCCCACTCCTTAGTGTAACTGCCTTACAATGCTCCCTTGGGTTCATTTCTGGTTGGCTAAGCAGTTTGCTAGCAGCCTTACTTGAATAGCTTGCTTACTGAGTGATCTGATTCTCTAGCATCTTGTTGTGAGTAGCAAGTTAGTCCACTCTAAAAGTCAGCTACTTAATCAATTCAGTTTGTTGTTGTTGAGCTGCTAGGAGCCCTTCCATCATGGTTTCCATAGCCATTTTCGGTTTAGGTTGTTGAGGTTGGAGAGGTAGTGATGACTGTGCAAAGTTTTAACCTCTGTTCTAAAATCCAGGGGGTGCTGGTGGTTTGTACTCTTGTTGCTTGTTTATTGGTTGGTTCTGCTGATTGGACCATGGGAAATTTGGGTGTTTCTTTCATCCAGGGTTATAAGTATTTGAATATAGATTGTTGGGCTGCCTCTGGTTGAAGTTTCCTTTGTTATTCACATAGTTCATCTGTTCTGAGGAGGGTTCATTGAAATTGTTATATTCTAAATTCATGTATTCCTCTCCATAGTTGTCTTCATATTGACTGTTTGTACTAATTGCGTTGGCTTGCATCTTCTCGAGTTTCCTTGTGAGCTGATTAAATTGAGCATTTATCATGCTTAGGGCGTCTACTTCTAGTACACCTGTAGTTTTTCTTGCATTTCCTCTTTCATTTGACCACTCATAGTTATGGTATGCCACCCTTTCTAGAAGTTCAAGTGCTTGTGGCACTGTTTTCTACATTAGATCACCTTTGGCAGCTGAATCAACTGTGCTCCTTGTAGAGGGTAGTAACCCATTATAGAAGTTTTGCACTAATAGCCAATCTTCTATACCATGGTGTGGACATTCTCTTTGCAAGTCTTTATATCTTTCCCATGCGTCATATAGTGATTCTCCCTCCTTTTGTCTGAAGGTGTTGAGCTCAAGCCTTAGTTTTGCAGTCTTTACAGGTGGAAAATACCTTGCTAGAAAAGCTTGAGAGAGATTCTCCCAATTAGTGAACATTCCAGCTGGTTGAGAAAGTAACCACTTCCTTGCTCTGTCCTGGAGGGAGAATAAGAATGTTCTGAGTCTTATTGCTTGATCAGACACTCCATTCATCTTGAATTTATCACATAGGGCGAGAAAGCACTGGAGGTGATAGTGTGGGTCTTCTGTAGGCGAACCTGCAAACTGGGTTTGTTGAATCATTTGGAGCCATGCTAGTTTTAATTCAAAGTTGTTAGCTTCCACTGTGGGTCTAGTGACACTAGGCTGAAATCCTTGGACAGATGGAGCTCCATAATCTCTTAAGAGTCTTGATCTGTCATTATTATCGCCCATGGTTGGAAATTCAGGATCTCCTTGACTGTGCTCTTGATGTTTCCTTTCTCTCCTGATGGCTTTTAGAGTTCTGTCTATCTCCAGATCACAGTCCAATATTTCTTCTTCTGGCCTTGTTCTGGTCATATACCAGATTGAGAACCTGAGAGAAAAGAAGAAAAATATAACCAGTAAAATAAAATTATATAACAAATATAATTGCTTAAATCAGCTAAATTGCCTATCGCTTGATGTTACTAAAGCCAAAGCAATCCCCCCCAATGGCGCCAAAAACATGTTTCCCTGGTTTTACAATCCCACAAGTGCACGGATCACTAACAAGTAATAAAGTGATAAGTAGAGTATCGTTCCCATGAGGATTTTTTTGTTTAGCAAGTACCAATCTACACAGCAATTTTGACTGTCTAGGCTTTCGAATGTTTAGGGAGTAAAGTTGTTAACTTTAAACACTAGAATGGTAAACTTAAAATGAAGTAATCTATTTTTGGAACAATTCTGAAGTTAAGATTTCACACTTGAATCTTATTAGGGATGTTATCTCGTTTATTTACTAAATTGAGGTTCATTTTCTTTGATGGAAATTAGCCCTAAGTTATCCTAAATCCTCTCTCAAGGAATCTAGGGTGTATTTTAATTAATTCAAACCCTACTTTCGTGGTGATCAAATTAATTAAAATCCTTTAAGACCTTTGACAAATTTTTAGGTTCCACAAAGGTATCAGCCTATGTCTAGGTCAGAATTTCTAGGTTCAAGATCTTGATTTTCTAATGTTAATCTTCATCTTTTAGTCCTTTAATCAACATCTACAATCATGTCTAAGTGGGTGCCATCACAAAGCATGCATTAGGATCACAAGAAATCAAATCAAGAAATGAATCTCAAATCCAGTAAATAAAACTTTAATGTTCATCCATAATAATAATTACAAACATTACTCTCCTAAATCTAAAATAAGGAAACTACTCGCTCATGGTGAGTTCAGCAAACATCATGATAAAAAGTAAAGACAGTAAAAAGAAAACTATGTAAAGAAATAAAGCGATAGAAATCTGTCTAGGGAGATGAAACGAAGAAACCGAAGATAGTTTGTAGCTTTGATCTTATAAAACTTTAGCTGGAAAACTTCTTTTGGTATTGATGTGGAGCTCGACAACCGCAGCCTTCAGTAGCTCTCCCCGCGACAGTCGTCTTTTTTTCCCACCTCTCCTTTTGACGTTTTTCTTTTCTATTTATATTGGTTACTCTAAGGTTAGGTTGCTCTGAGTCCAAAGGGCCTTAGGAGTCTCGTTTTTATCAGAAAATAGGAGAGAAATTTGAGTTATAAAACTGGCTACAGCATAGTACATAGCCTGTGTGTCACTATACAGGTCCTGCAAAGTAGGGCCGTGTAACTTGCTGGAGGAGAATTGCGAGGTCTTGTTTTGGCATAGAAAGTTACACGGGTCTGTGCCAACTATACAGACCTAATTACACAGGTCGTACTGTTTATTATCAACAATTGTATCTATTCTAAGAGGTAAATATAAACAGAAGTAATTATTCTATTTTATGATATATAAGTGAATAGATATAATTTTTATAAGAGATACGAAATGAATTATTGTATCTATTATAAAAGTTGCAAGTAAACATATGTGATTATTCTAATAGATATAAAGTGAATTATTGTATCTGTTCGAAGAGATGTAAATGCTTTATAAACAATAGTTTTTTAAAACAAAAATTCATTATCTTTTTCTTTTCTATCTTTTCTCTTAACTTCTACTTATAATCAACATTATTATTTTTTAATTCGTTCTTAGAAAAATTTCTAGAATTAATGTTTAGAATTCTGTTTTGACTTTATTATCCTAGAGGGATTTGCTCAAACTACCCGGCAGCAACATAGTGAAGGGCATAATTTCCTTAAATAGAGTGATTACACGATCGAAACCTATTGCTATTCTTGTTGCTATCTTTCTAACATTAACTAAGTTGGAGAGATTTTAGGACCACATTTCCATGATCTTAAAGATAGACTAAATAAACCAATTGCATTGCTAATGAGTGATTAAAATATATGATGCCACCACCATTATCACTAGTAAATTAACAATCATATAGAAGGTCATTAACAATGAAAAAAAATCATAATTAATTAAAGTGGCAATATTGGTTAATTAAACACCATTTATTAAATTTATAATATATTCAATTAATTAAATAAATTAATCATCCACTTTAATTCACTGAGAAAAATAAACATATTAAGTGATTAATTATTTTTATTAATAACGAATTTGAAAATTTATTTGTATTGATATAAAAATAAAATTATAGGATAAAATAACTTAACAACAAAAATTTAAATAGGTTAAAATAAATTATTACAAGGGTAATTAAATTAACTATTAGTTAATGAGTAATTATATATTACTAATATGTTATTCCATATATAATTAACACATAAAATGGCAACCTAATTAGAAAATGATACTTAAGTATAATGTGTAATTATTATTAAAAAGGCTACTATTTATGATTACAATGGCATGTTATATAATTGTATTGTCCACTTTGAAATAATTTTATTTGTTTAATGGACATTAATGGAAGTATTGGGATTTGCTTGTTAAGGGCAATCATGGCTGCCCAGCAAAAGTTGTAATGCAAGGTGCCATTCACAAATGGGTAGTTTTAGGTACAAATTAAAATGGCTAAACAAAATCTAAGCAATGACAAAAACACTAACTTTCCATGTTGAAGGTACATTCATACTCTATAATTTTATTTTATTTTTTTATAAGAGAATTGGAATTTTAAAGATTTAAACTTGAATCATGATGAATATTGTGTTATTAGACAGTCAGATTAGAGTTATAATTTTATTTTTAATAACGAATGAATATATAGAATTAATATATATTTTAAAGGGATTAAATTATATGAATATAGAATACTTTTAAATATAAATATATTCATAACAAATAATGCAATAAAACTAAAAAATTTATACACAAAAAGTTAGAATTTTAATAAAAAAGTAAATGCTTAATAATAATTAAACTAGATAAAATCACTTATAGAATAATTTGTATATGTTAAAATTAATAATGATGGAATAAATTTATTTATTTATTTATTTATTTTGTGATTAATTTTTAAAATTAAGAATAAATTTATTTGGTGATTAATTTTTAAAATTAATTTACCAGCTATCATATTTTCCTTTTACGTACTATCAAATATAATTCACAAATTTTGTTTAGCTTGGTGCCTGCAACTTTATCCGTCCCTAACTCTTAGGACACAAACATATCCCTAAATAGTTGTATGCATGGACCAAAGCCAGTTGAAACATTCAATACAAAAAGAATGATGATACTCTTCTGTATTTATATATGTTGTATTTATTTTTTTTTATCTAAAATTATTTATCATATTTAAAAAATAAGAAGCATTAAGTTTTTTTTTTCAATTTTATTTTTTTTATCTCTTCTAAATATAATAATATATAAGAAGTAATTAGATAAGATAAAAAAAAATAATTTAGTCAATTACTAGTATAAAATTCATTGACAATGTGGGATTGTAATAATACCTCAAGCTTGGAGTCATATTAGTTACGGCTAGTATCCTACACATCGGACCATCTAGATAGAATTCACCATTGAAAACCGGCTTGCAAAGGGATGATGTCTAAGGACTTATTAACTTTTCATTAATGTTGTTCCTTAACAATATTGGATTGTAACAGCTTATTTACTAATAAAAGTCACACCTTATTATTTTTTGTCAAATTTATTTAATCATTTTAATCTGAACAGAATCGGTCAAAATTTCAAAATGCATAAACATTTTATTTAAATTTTTTAAAAATTTGAAAGCTTATTGCAATTTTATTTATTTATTTATTTTTACATATTTGCCCACTTTATTTTCCGGTTAATCTAACTTTATTAATACCATCAACTACTTTTCAGCTTCATTTTGATATTCATTGTGTATCGAAATTTTTAGTTATTTGATCAAATCAGATGATTTTAGTTACACATTCTCTCTTCTCACTACTATCAAATCTCATCACTATTTAATATTTAATGATTATCAAAACAAAATTACGTAAGAGTTGATAAATATGGTAATATTAAATTTTCAATGATAGCTATAAAAAGTAAAAAAATTAGAATTTAAAATTCAATTGATGAAAATTAGATAAAATTTTAATGAATTTTAGAAATTTGTTTGATTTTGCCAAAATTAAAAGAATTGGAGAAATTATCAAAATGCGATAAGATTTGAATAAAAATGGAAAAAATATTATTTCATCAAAAAATTTACTTTCTATTTTCTATTTATATAAGAAGGTTAAAAAAAATACAACATGAGTGCATCGGTTTAAGCTATAGAAAGCTTTTTAATTTAATATATTTATTTATTTTATTATTTATTGATTTTTTTAATAGGTGCAAATATATATTGTTATTAAATATAATTTACAATCATTTAAAGCACAATTTTCTAAAAAACCATTTGAATAATTGAAGTTATTAAAAAATTACTTCATTACTTTATTAAATAATTATTATTTAATTTGTTGAATTTTCTTTGGATGGAAAAACACCGAGTAGGATTCTTAATAGTTGAGGCCCAGACCGGATACCCTTATTATGGGTTTGGTAACCATAAACAGTGCCATTTTGGTCCATTCCAAGTGTCCGTATCATATAATTTTCCCTCTGGAAGATGGAGGAGGAGAAGAAGAAGAAGGAGATGGGCAATATTGCAAAAGCTTCAACAGCCGAGAACTCCTCCCGATCGGTATCAGCTCTACAAGCATTGTCCATCCACCTGATCTGTGGACTTGGTTTATCTATAGCTTTATGGGTAGCCCACAATCTCTACTCCATTAATCTAGTGTCTGACCCTTCACGCACTCTACGTCTGATCTGGGTATCTCTCTCTCTCTCTCTCTCTCTCTCTCTCGCGTTGACTATATTGTTCAACTTTTTTTTGGATTTTGTTGTGTGTGAATTTGTTTCTTCTCCTTGTTCAGATTGTCGAGAGTCCAATCGTGACACTTCTTTATAGTTGGTTTCGACTCAATCCTGAGCAATGCTCGGTACTATCAATTCAACGGCCTGTTTATTTATTTTTCTAGCTTCCTTGTTTGGTTGTTCCGAAAATGTGGGAAAGCAAAAGAAAAGAATTTTTTTTTTTTTTTGGGGGCGCGTGGCGCGGGAAGAAATGTTTCTCTTAACTGTTCTAATTAGCTTAATAACCTTAGAAAATTTTTTAAGTATCCACCAATTAAATTCATAATTTATTTTCTTATCCGCAATTCTGATGTTTATTTTAGATCATTTTTATGGCGACCAAACAAGGCTTGCTTGATTATTTTCCTGTTTCGTCATAATTTATTAATTTTTTTTGGCGTGAATGTGATGTTTCAGTACTTGAAAGCTGTAGGACGGGGCATATTAGCTCTTCCTGTTGGTTAGTATCAAACTTGCCTTTTCTTTTCGTGTTTGTTCGGTACATTCATTATACATGTTGAATTAAATGGCTAGACAATTCTATATATGCATATTTCAGTTTGGAAGTATACATGCAATAATTTTAGGTTGTTTATGTGATCCCTGATAGTAAATGTATGCTTTAGGTTGGGCAAAATAGTAGCAATTGCAATGTGTATTTTGTTCATCTACAGTCTGAAGATTCAAAAGTTATCACACTGAATGCGGCCTGTAAAAGAAAGCTTTGGATATTTTCACAACTCATATCTTGATCAAGTGGTGTTAGGCAGTGTTCTTCAATGACATTTTCAATGTTGGTTACTCTTATATAAATGACTTAGTTGTTTTTAAATGTGAAAATTTTTTGGCTTTGCTTTAGTTTATGCCCATAATAACAACTATTTATTTCTTAAATTATTTTAGTTTTGTAAACAAAAAATTAGAGATGGTTATTCAGAATCTTGTATATGTACATGCATTTGGATGCATGCATAAAACTGAAATCATCTTATAAGTTTAGCATTTTTGTAAGTGACAAAGAAAAATTGATGACAGAGGTAATTTGAGTTTGGTTTCATATAAATTGTCCCTTAGATTTCAGGCTATACCATATTTAATGGTGCTACTCCTAGTGCTAATATCGCCACTGGACTTTGTTCACCTTCCTGGTTGGGTACTCCATTCATTTGTTAACTCTCTTTAAGCTTCACAATCATATTACTAGTGGAGTGGGCTATTCAATGCTGAGTGGGATTTCTACTGTCTTTACTGTTAGCCTATTCTTGTCATTCCCTCCCTCTCTTTCTATTACGAGTTTCAAGTCCTTGCTGTTTTGTCATCTTACACTGTCAGCTTACCATTTTTTTTGTACTTTCAATTCTTAGGGGCTCTTGTGACTGCACTTGGAGCAATTGTTTTAGGCGCGCCTGTTGGCATCGAGTATGTGGTCTACTGGTCAATTGATTCCCATCTTTTAAAATGATTCTGAAAAGAGAAATCAGATTTGAGGTTGGAAGGGAAGGGGTTCATGTTCTACAGTCCCCTACATGATTTTCATCACTATATCAGGTATTAAATCCCCCTGCATGATTCAAATTGTCATTTATTTGCCTTTTCTTCCTCCTGATTTTTGATTGTGAAAGTAAATTGTTTGTGGTTGAAAAATTCAGCTGGGGCATTTAACTTCAACGGTGGTGGTGGCTGTCCAACCTCAACTATGATTTATGGTTTCAGAATTATGAAGATAGAAACATATGTATATGTTTGATGTGTTATTGTTTTATATAATTCTGATAGGACATGAACTTAATCCCTTGTTATCATTTTTTTTTCAAGTACAAGAGTTTTTTGACTTTGCTTTTTTGTTATTGGAGACAGGTACTTACCAAAGACCATTAATTGGTCTCTTCTTATGTCATCATGCATGGTAAGTATCTATCATCCTTGTGCTATGCTAGTTTATTAACTATTTGAAGGGTTTAGTTTGAAAATAATAAAACCATCTTTTTATTCTATTTCATTAATATGTACTCTTTTTTTTTTTTTATATCATTCGAAAATTAAATTATTTACAGAATCATTCTCAAGTATTAAATACATGTGAAGGTTCATGTAAGTGAACTAATATTTATACTTTGTTTTTTTTTTAATTAATTTCCAATGTGCATTTTTGCTTCAAAAGGAAAGGGAGTACGATTACCTTGGTAACCCAAGTTATTGTGATTTGAGTGTGTTTGTTTTCCCTTGTCAGTAGTGCTATGCCTTTACAATATTATTAAACAATCTTGTCTTGTGGCAGTTTGTGCCTGCAGCTTCTGTTTTTGGTTCATCATGGTCACATTGGCAGCGTATTTTTGCATATACAAAGTAAGTTTTCCAACGCCATAGTTGCTTAGAGCATTTTCTTGACCCTAAAACACCTGTGTCATATAGGGATACATAAAATTGGATATAACACTTTGAGACCTCAAATCAGTGGAAGAATCCGTGAAATTTTGAGAAAATATCTGTTTAACTTCCAAATGCATCTCCTTATTCAATAGTAATCCTCTAGTGAAGGCTACGTTGTCCAACATCAATTGATGATTTACCTCCATGTTTAGGCATTTAGCTAGCAGCATAGGCTTTGCTTACATGTCTCCTTTAGCTTTAGAAAGAATTTGGTAAATGTTTTTTTTTTTTTGTTTTTCTGATCCCTGGTATATTTTGCAATTCAGAGAAATGATCACAATGTTGGGCCTTGCTTTTTCTCTGGGAACTTAATGGATGTGCAGGACATGTATTAAAATAAATCATTACTTGGTAAATAAAGTTGAACGCAAAGCAACTAGTTGAAAATCTTAAGAACTTAAGGCAGTATAGTTAAAATAGAATCAATAAAGCTGCTGGTTGAATTGTCTCTACCATAATTTTGTGGTACTGATGTGGAACTTAAATTTGTCTTCTTTAGGCCAAATGAATCTTTAGAGTATATGATTTGTATACCAGCACATGGGGCTGTAATTGGAGCTTGGCTTGGGGCTTGGCCTATGCCACTTGACTGGGAAAGGCCATGGCAGGTACGGTGTTTTTCCCCATTTAGTTCCTAATTTCGTGCTATTATATACCCTCTTTGTCATTTTCTAATCTGCTCTCTTCATATCTACTAATGTACTGTCATAAATAATTTAATTCTTAAGTTGTTTTATATGGATTGTGACAGTTTGTTTCATATTTCCTGATTTTATCATTTGTTGTCTTTTTCTAGTTAAGTTAGTGGAATTGCATTTGACATTATATGCCCTGGCTTCATCATTTGTCCTATGGATGACGGACATTATAAATTATTTTACTATACTCCCACGAAATACTAAAGCTTTGAACCATAGTAACATGATTTAGATATTAAATACATGATTCTAATGTCAACAAACTGATGTTCTCTCGTACTGTAGAAGAGATTTTATTGTTTCTGTAGAAACTTCATCAAGGGAGTAGATGCTTGTGTGTGTGTTATAAATGTTTCTAGTCCACTAGGATGTTCACTGGAGCTGTGCCCTCTTTACTTCCTCATTTGTGTATCTGGAACCGTGTTAGCACTTTATTGCTTTTTGAGCAGGTACTTGGGTCATCTGCAACTGCATTCACTGATAGAATTGAACTATAAATTCATTTTAATACCATTATTCAAAACTTATAGAAAAGGTGTCAATTTTGGACAGCAGGATTACACATCTAAAACATGACAAAATTATTGATTTAAACCTGGATCCAATACAATGTGGCCTTAAAATTAAACAATATGGCCTGTTCTAGAGATTGATTGACTATTGAATATTTTGAGTTAAACTAGAGATATTCAGACGTAAACCTGAATGTGACACGGTAATTTACACAAACACCACCATGGACCTGAATTGCTACCCTGATTCCCTGAATGTAGGTGGATACTCAATGACCTCAATATGTCCTTCATAACGCTCTTGCAAAGCTAGACATCCATTTTCTTGTTCTTTGGTTCATGGAATGAATGAGAGTAGAATAGCTATTTCTAGCTTTGTTTCAAATTTTAAATGCGGAATAGCTATTCACAATCTCAACTTTTCATTAAAATTTAAGATGTATAATAATTATTACATGCAGAAGATATTTTTGAAATATAATTTCCACATACAAGTGAGGGATAGCTACGGAATATGTATTGCCTTTCTACTCTATTCCATTCTGCAAACCAAATGAACCCAATATTTGAGAAAATCATCATCTGATATACGTGTATTTCTTCACTCTAGTGGTTTTTTGTGGTTTTTTTTTCTTTCTCTTCCTCCAATCAGCCCCTTCCTATTACTTAATTTGAGACCCGAAGCCTATTATTTTCAATTTGTAGGAATGGCCAGTCTGTGTGACTTATGGAGCAATGACTGGGTATCTACTTGCAATGGTAGTATCTCTTGGCTTTGTACTTGTGCATGGTGGACGGCAACATCGTAAACGGGATTAAAAAGCTAACACATGTGGACTTACTATTTTCTGATAGCTGCAATAGCATGTCTACTATTTTTTGGGGACTTGCTGAGGACATTAGTTTTTCAAATTGGCATAACTTGGTTAAAAGATTTGCTTTTTTTTTTTTTTTACTTTCTCGATGGAGCCCCTATTCTCATGTATTTCTGACATCATATGGAGTGGTGATTTATTTTCTACACGAACAAGAAATGATTCGTAGTCTGTAGTTCATTATATGAAACTACTTTTTGCAGGCTTCAACACTTCAATCGTGTGAGCTAATATATAACATCATTAAATTGTAGGATAACATTCTTGTTGCAGGCTAGAAAGCTAAGTTCTACATTTACACTTTGTAAGTATATTATAAATGTTTCTCAAACTATATAAATTAGGTTTTTTTTCTTTTAAAAAAAAATTTTTTTTTTTAGGTGATAAACCCAAATTTTTGTTGAAGATCCAACCATTAGAAAACCTCAAGATAATGAACCCTGACATAATTGATTGCCTACTGTTCAAATGGATCAACTACGAGTGGAGAATGCCATTAGAACTGATATGGGGTGTCATAAGATTGCATTTGTGAGAGAGCACTGCAGAAGGACTAATAAAATTGTTGTGCGTTAGACATCAGATCCTTTTCAACTTGTTGCATATTCGAATCTCTCTTTTGCTGATTCTAAGACTATTAAAAAGAAGGGAATGATTCTTCCTTATAAATTAAGCAATTACAGAGAATTTTTGTTATCTTTTTTCTAGAGGATTAAATGAAGTTGTCACAGAAGGCATGTAAACCACAGCACTTTATTATGAAAAATAAAATAAAATAAATAGAAAAAATAATTCATCCGCCTATATTTACTTTTTCCTTTTTATCTGTCTCTTATAAGTCACGTGTAATATTTAATTATTAATTTTACTAAAAATTAAAATATATAGCCATTGGAATAGAAATTTAGTAAAGAGATGTTTATATTTAGTAAGTTTAAATTTTTTTATTAAATTTTAATAGGAAAATTAATTGCATTATATTAAATTATAACATAAATAATTTATATCTATATTTATTTATTTTGTTTTTCTATAAATTAAATAAGGAAGTACTTTCCATTTTTTATTTTATTGTATTTTTATTTTATCACTGCCATTTTGTAGTTGCTGGCTTTCGTCAAATCTGCGATCGTGAAGCCTCGTCGGAATCCACCATCATAGCTTCGAGCTCAAGCGGAAACCTAGCCAGTTTCAGCTGAGCCTCAGCCGAACTGTAAAATTTTTGTAAGGCGGGAAAATGTAATGTTGTCACGTGGGAGATAGCGTTCTTAACACGCTGTCTAATGAGACGACTTCATAATTTGCAAATCGTCAACGTGAGTACGAAATTGCCCTCAACTGTTTAGATTGATAACGAAAATGCCACACAAGTCGACCAAATATCGTTTTAGGCTTTCACCACTCATCAAAGTGGCATACGGCCAGGTAAGCAAGCGCCAACGGCTTGTTGCATAAAGTTGGGTCTACCTGATTACGTGGCACTTGGTTAAAATGCCAAGTGGGGCCCATACCGAACCCTTTAAAAACTCCATTAAAGCCCTAAGCGCCAAAAACACCACTCTCTCTCTCTCTCGCTCTCTCTCTCTCTCTCTCTCTCTCTCTAAGCAGTCACTCAACCGCTGGTAAGAATCCTTTTAGTTCCTTCTTTTTTTTTAAATTTCTAGTTCTTAATTTCAAGCGATTTGAAAATTAAATAACATATTTTATATGGTTAGATGTTTGGATTGCCGTGGATTTGTTGCATAGCTTTGTTATGCAATTATCAATTTTTTTTTAATGGTGGTTTTTCCTTTTAGCCTTTTCTGCTTAATTGGGTTCTTTCTTTCTTTCTTTCTTTCTGATGGTATCTTTTCTGTTTTGTGGATTGATTTTTCTTTGTGGGTTTTTGCGTTTCAAAATCTTTATGGCTTTAAGTGTGCAGAGTTTGTGTTGAGTTTTCCTGGGATTTTGGGAATATTGATTTCTATTTCTTTGTTTTAGCTATAGCTATTTGTGTGATTGACAGTACTGTGGTCAATTTATGAAATTAATTATTTTTCCTTTTGAAAAATTGGATCGCATGAATTATCTGCTTTATATTGCATTCTATATATTTCTTTCAACGGTGTTTTATTGTAATACATTTAATGAAGTGCATCTTTGTTAATTGAGACCTTTGTCAGGTGCTTTTGGTTCTTGTTGATCTTGAAAAAGAGTCCGTCTTTCATCATTTTTTTCTTTATAGTCATTGGTTGATTCAGGTATTTACTTTTAATTTTAGCTGGACTTCAAGATTAAGAAATTTGAGATGCCATTCACTGTGAGCCTTTTATTACTATTTTTTATTTATTGCTTTTCATTTTCTCCAAGCTGCTCTGATGTATTCTTATTCTTTATGGTGGCTATTTGCCTTAAAGTTAATCACTGAGTTGAAATATTGGTCTGAATGGCTATTCTTCTGCTGCTTCATACATGTATGGTTTTAGCATCCAGTCTTCAAGATAAAAAATTTCTCATGTCTTTTTTGTTTCTATCTTTGGTTTTTGCGTGTGATTGTATGCACATAGTTGCCTAGACTTCAGTTGTGCATATCCTTCTGGAAATGTATATTTCTGAGTGCACTTTTATCTGGTCCTTTTTCCTCCAGAACCTGTTATGCAAATGGCAAGTGAAAAGCCAAAACAAGGAGATAAATTGCCAATGTCTGCTTCCTTTCCACAAAGCGATAAAGAACTTGAACCCTTTGATCTACAGGGTGGATCTGATGATCTTCGTGGTATTTTTGATGATACGGCACAATCAGCACCTTTTTTTCCAACCGTGGATGTGCATGGAATGCCTCAATCTTATGCACAGGAAATGTTTCCTGTTATCAAGGATGATATCTCTCAATGTAATGTCTTTCACAATCCTGTGACTGGCCCTGGTTACTTATATGAGCCTGTTTCAGGCTTTTCAGATTTGGTAGGGAATTTGAATGAATTTGGTCAATACGATGCTCTTGTGAATTCAGTAGCTACTGCTAATATCCATGCCACTGATCTTGACAATCCTCAAATTGAGAGAAATACAGTAACCACCGGGATTGATGTGGGTGGTGGCTTACAAATGTCAAAAGCTGGTAGAGAAGCAAATGATAGTGATATTTGTAGGCCTTGGCTAATTGAAAATCAAATCACCCATGCACATACTGCACCTGTATCAGGCCTTAATCCATCTAGTGGACAAATGGGAATAAACATCTCACAGATGTACAGATCTGGTAGAGAAGCAAATAGTAATAATATTCATATGCCTTGGGTATTTGGAAATCCAGTCATCCTTCCAGGTAGTACACATGTATTAGGCCACAACCCACCAATTAATGGAGAATTGAGAATGAATAACAGTTTCGTGGCAGGTGTAGCTCAATCAAATCATCCTGAAATGCTTGATGGGAATTTCCTTACTCTTGGATATGGGTCTAATCTGGAGACCAGATCTAAATATAATGTCTCCAGCAAAGATAACAATCAGAGCAATAAAAATATTGTTCTGCCCATGTTAAACACTTATTCTGGTCAAAATGTTGCTAGAAGTTCTTCGAAATCTAGTTCTAATGTGGCTGATGGTTTTTCTAGTTTCCAGAAGTACGATGGTGGATTTGCTAGACTAGTGCCTAATGAGAGTGAGTCTATAAGCATAGGCCATGCACAACATAACGATGCACTTTCTGGTTTAGGGCAGAATGCAAGTGGGGTTTCTCATCAGGTGTGGAATGCTAATGAATTTTCTAGTCTGGTGCAGAATGTGGCTGGATTTTCTCATCAAGCTCAGAATATAGATAGATCTTCTGGTCTAATTCAGAATGTAGGTGGGCTTTCTAAACCATCTAGGGATGAGAGTGTTGGGACCCTGTTGCCACTAGTAGATAGGCAAAATTATAATCAAATCCCAAGCAGCTGGAACTTAGGATTTGGAGAGAAAATGAAGGAGAGATTTGCAAATATAAGTCCTTACACAAGCTTTCAAGGTCTTCCAACTGAGTCATCAATACCAAATAATAGCAACCAAGTTGGCTTACCTGATGCTGCATGGTTTGGGGCAAATGGGTTGTCACCATCATCTTCTTTGGTTAGGAGTGCTATTCAACCTGCATCTAATCAGCTACGGAGTTCTCTTGTAGGAGCTGTGAGAAATTTCTCCCCAGAGCCTTCTATGGTTTTGCCCTTTACGGGAGTTACAAGGAGCATTGACTGGCAGGGTCAGTCAGGTGAGTTATGAATCCTCCATTATTCCATGTTTAGATACTAAATGTAACTTCTACACTTTATCTTTCTAATCAGATGCCTCTTACCATTTTCCCCATTCTTCCTTTCATATAATCACTGAGGACTTCTGAAAGTCAATATTGCATGTCAAATTCTTTATTGTTATTTTTTCAATCTTAATTCCCCTCAAAAAACAAAAATGCAATCTTGTAACACGGTTAAGCTTGTCCTAAACTCTATGAGCATTATTGTTATCTTTACCTCTATTTAATCTATGATAAACACATTCTTGTTTAAACTTTGTTATCTCCAGCTACCCACTTACCAGGATTAAAATATGAATTTTGATTAATTTAACTCTTCTCTTGGTTAGACCACTTATTTATTTATTCTCATATTAGTATCTCACTAAAATGTGATTGATTGCATTTAGTAGCGTAATATGCGTAAGTTATTTGGACTTGCAGCCTTAGTGTGAAGCGAATAAGCTAAAAATGTTGCCTATACCAATGCTAGCTATGAAATGCAAACTGCTTATGATTTAGTTATAGTGATTCAATTGAATGTATAAAACAACGCACCTGTTAAGTTATCAGGAGCCTAATTAGACTGTGAACTACGTATCAAGGCAGGGGGGGAGCCCAAAAAATTTGTCTAAGGGGGCCAATAGCCAAAATAAAATAAAATTTTCTCTCTCTATATATATATAAGAAATTTTTAGAAGGGTAGGGTGGCCAAGGCTCCCCCCTAGCCCCCCCTACCTCTGCCCCTGTATCAAGGGCCGTTTCTCTCCCATCCTGTAAAAATCACCATCCAATGTGAGATTGAACCTGTGACATACAAGTTGCAATACCCCTGTTCAAAGTTTCAAACCATTGGGATGTTGATTCAGGGACTAAGCATAATACCATGGAAACAATAGACACAGAAAAAAAATTCAGCTATCAAATTAAGCTTTTATATAATTTTTTTTTTTTTTGGTTAATCAGCCCACTCTTTTAACTTTATTATTTAATGCATATCGAGTTGCAAAAGCAAATAATGCTTTGCTGTTGCTAAGATTCAATTTGGTATCCATCAGTGCTGTTACTGATCTAACGCTAAGAATTTTTTTATAATTTTATAGTGAGCCAAGCAGCCGTGGTGGGAAAGAGTCTATCTGTAAATCTATAGTACACATAATAAATGATATACATCACTAGAACTAAATGAGTTCCGTTTTTTCGAGAAAATATTAGCAAGATGAAAATGTTGGTCTAATAAATATATAATACTGCTTGCTTGTCATTTCTTGAAGAAAATAGAAGTTTTTGGTGGTTCGTCCTTTACTTTTCCTTTCGATGAGATATTTGAGTTATTTGCCAATATTGGTTGCATCCATTAGATTCCAAAATAAATAAAAAAATCATATTTAATTTTTAAGGATTGCTTGCGGGTAAACTTGGTCAATCTCAAGCCTCCGTTCCCATGCAGCCTTCTAGAAGTTTGTCTGTACTTGCTCATTCCACCGGTGCCTAGCATTGAACATCACCAATGCTTTTTAAATGTAAGTTTTATGCATGTTTCTATGCAATTACTGGTGTTAATTTTTCAAGTTACAGGTGAAGAATTTCCAGCAGTAAATAGGCCTATTCGATCTTGTGTTCCTTCCGGACGATTTCTTAAGAGGGGATCATCCATATGCCCTCCCAACGCTCCCCAGCCTTGGTGCAAAAGGTCCAGATCAATTAGACCTGCCAGTCATCTGTCTGCTCCAACATTGCTCCAAACTGGTCCACCACATGCTCCTCTAACTTCGGTTGATTCCTTAAGCCCCCTCGTACCCCGGAGTTTTCCCAGTCGCCCACCTACAGCCTACACTTCTCGTCTTTCATCCTTGCCCAGAACTTCTTCACCTCACCATATCAAGTGGCAAGGAAGGCAAGGTATTTCTCAAGGCTCCTTTGATCAAATCTTGTTTGACTTTCGCCCCCACCCCCCCATTTCTACAATCCACTTTCCAAGTGACAGTAGAAGTTGCTTTTAGTTTAGACTTTCTTATGATGTTTACAATGTTTTGTCCCCCAATTTGTTGTTGTTTTTTGAAATATTTAAACTATTTTGTTCATTGCATTGCTTCAATGTTTATTACAATGGTTTTAATACATTAAGACTTCTTTTGTGTATTTTTCATAGTGTTATGTTCATTCTGTGGTAGCTCATATTGGCTAATTGTGAGCCTAGCCTGAACAAGGCCTTTGGATTATACTGATGCATGTTTAGTGGCAAATTCACATAAGGCCATGCTTGGCCACAGGAAAAAAATTTGGTTCCTTGTTTACCCTTGCCTGGTTTATTGGAATCCAAAAGCTTGTCATTTGGCTGGTCCAGCTTGTGACATGTGGGACTGCCTCAACATGGTTTTTACGCAGAATGCATTTTATCAATTGCTAGGACCATAGGAAAATGATTGAAAAGGTTTTTATTTTTATTTTTATTTTTATTTTTTTTGCAGTTTGTACTTGTTGATAATGTGGTTAGATGATGATGATGATATTAAGAATTCTGCGGATTAATAATTTCCGAAATGTTAGTGGTGATGGTGGACTCTCTCTTGCAGGAGACGTCAAAACTCCTCAACCGAGTGGAAATCAATGTCATATATGCAAGAGGGATCTGTCATTCACTCCAGAAGGCCCCATATACCAGCCAGAGAAACCAATAACTGCTGCTGTCTTGCCATGCGGCCACCACTTTCATGATTCTTGCTTGCAGCGTATCACTCCTCAAGACCAAGCTCAAGATCCTCCTTGTATCCCATGTGCCATGGGCGAGAAGGACTACTTTGATAGCATTAGTCAGGATTAAGAGGAAAATGAAAGCTATATAGAAAAGTGGTTAAATCAAATAGTTAAAAATTCATGTATCTGTATATAGCAGGTGAATGTGATCAAAATGATAGGTAGTCTACTTGGTAGCTATGCCATTATAAGGTGTATATAATAGTGGTTGACGCAATTCCATTAATACATGTCTCCAAAACCCTTCAACCACCAAGAGTTTGGTGTATATAGGGTTTGCTTATCTATTATTGTATTGAATTCTTTTACTTTCTTCTCTGCAAGACCTGTTGAAAGTTGATCAGGATTTGGAAGGGGACTGCTAATTATGAGAATGATGAGATGGGCCATTTATCAGCCGAGGATTAAGAGCATAAGAATACCTTCTTTTGCCAAGGATTAAGAGCTTTCATAAATGGGCCTGTCTTGAATGACCTGTGATTAATCAACAGGGCAGAGAATTTCTAAGGCCTTATGAAGATTATAAAATTGTTTTGATGCATATAAAAGGTAGTGCCGTCTCTGTCATGAAACTATGAACTCTTTTTGTAAATAGCGGATTTAACATGATTGTAAAGAGACAGCACACACACACATATATATATATATACTTAATAATTTCTCATGATATAGGTGGGTGTGGGTGTGGCAACCTTCAATGTTGTAGTGTGCCTCTCCCAGAAGTATTGGATGAGTTGAGCCTGTAAAGGGGTTGTTATGGGAACATTCTGAGATAGTGTATCTGTCATTTACGAACAGCCATTTCCATGATTTGAAAGTTTTCTTTTATATATATATATATATATATATAACTTCCACTCCAACATCTAGTGGAATCTTTTAATAAGGTTTGTCGATCTCTCTTTTCTCATAAAAATGATCGAAAGATAAATAGTGAAATTACTTAACATCTAAGGATTTATTTGGTTTAATTGATTTATAATCTGTTTTTTAGTTATAAAAATTTTAAAATAATTTAATTATTTTTTTAACAGTCTTAATTTTTTTTCCTTACGAGTAAAGTAGATGATTTTAAAGTGAAATTAATTAAAATAACGTTTTTTTTTTTATCATTTTTATAAGTTTTTGGTTGTTTTAAATGAAATAAAGGTTTTTAAAGATTTTAAAAATAAAAACTCCTCAATTCATTGATTTGTTAGTGAAAAAATGGAAATTTTCTCTTTTGAAAATTTTCAAAAAATCTGAAAATCTTATCTTAAAAAGCTACAAAATTTACATATAATGTTCAACGATTTTACCAAATAAAAATTCACTTAAACACACATATATAATAATATATTCATATTTTCCATTATTTAATAATTTAATTATAACCTTAAATAATCAACCATCAAACACTAATTAATTGTAATTATTACAAAATTATATAATAAAATTGATAACGAAAAATTATGAAATTTTTTGAAAAATTATATAATAAAATCGATATATGTACAATTATTTTATTGTAATCAGTAATTGTGATTGGTCTCGTGTAGACATCACCATAATCAATGATTATAATTAAACCGTTATATGTATAACGATTGCACCAGATAAAAATTTTACTTTAACAGTCTAATAAATTATTAGTGAAATATTTACAAGCGACTTTCATAACTATTTTGTTTTAAATAAAATAAAGTTACTTTATTTTTAAAAAATGATTTTATAAAATTTATACATTATACCTTTAAATTTTACATAAAAAAAATTAAACTAACATAAAAATGATAGTATATTAAAAAATATATACATAAATCTATTTTTTTTATAAAATTAATATAATAAATATTATTTTATATTTAATAAAATTAAGAATGTAAATAATACCATTTTTTATTATTATTTAAAAATGTTTTAATATTTTTATTTTATGATAAAAACATTATAATTATGTAACTTTAAAGTTTCAATATATATATATATATATATATATATATATATATATATATATAAGATCAGAGGTCTTAGACATTATTAAGAGTTAATCTCTTTTATATTTTTTTGATGTGTAATTTTAACCTCTAACACCACTCTTTGTTATGTATTAGACTACTAATGAAAATGTGTCAAAATAATGGAAAGTCAAAATTCACGTAATAAAATTAAAATTTTACATAAAATACCATATTAGAAACTAACTACAATATTAAATCACATATATTAAGATTGAAAGTCTTTTTTTTTTTTTTAATCAACATATTAGTTCGAGTGCTAAAAGATTTTATATCCTTTAAGAAAAATTAAGTGTTTAATTTATGTGCATAGAGGAAATTTTGCTGAAAGTGCTTTACTCCAATAATAAACTTTTTCGATGTGAATAAGATTAGACCCAATTCAGTAGATTAAAAGATATTTGTAGTTTACTATCAAAAATATTTTTTTTTCTTATTTGTAAAATAAGGAGATTTGAACAATCAAACGTATGAAATTTTTAGTATGAGGCCATCAATTCAATGCAAACCCACCTAACCTAAACTTGCAGCATATCAACTTTTTTATTTTTTTAATTTTATATTTTATTAAATTTTTTATTATTTAAATTCGATTTATTATAAATTTAAAATATAATTAAATTTAAAAAAATTTTCATATTGACGGATATTTTTTATTTAACATTCTTTTTATGTTTCTTTTATATAAAATTAGATTAATATTAATAATTTTTAAATTAGATTTCACAAAAGGTTAAAAAAAAATGGAGACAACTTTAGAAGCCACTTTATTCATATAATAAGTGATTTTCCACTCATATTAATTAATGTCTTATTTCTATATCATATTTATAATAATATTAGAAATTTATAAATTTGATTTATAATATACATTTTTTTTAAAAATAAAAAGTAAAACTGTCTGCATTACTTAGGTTGGAAGCAAAGTGTTGAAGTCATTCCAGACTAATGAATTAAAAAAAAAATTCATAATATAAATAAAATGCTAATAATAATAATAATAATAATAAAAGCAAAATTGCCTTGAAGGATGAAGCACAGCAGGCAGGGCAAGACAGGACAATGAAAGCTTGGAAATTTTGCTCACTTCTGTAAAGAGATTCCAAATTCCAAGAAAGTTCCTCACTTGAAGAAAAATCTTTTATGCTACAGGGGATATGCTTTCTACATTTTCTTATTTAATATTTTTATTGTTTAATTTTATAAAAATACGTTTCGGTAGATTAATAAAGGTATTTTGATTAAAAAATAAAAAAAAAACCAGGAGTTCTACGTAGAAAGGCAAGTTAAATGGGACCCAAATAGACATCTGTTGGCTTAAAATCTTCTACGGAAGAGCCAAATCCCACGGAAGAGCCAAATCCCAAGCTCTGAGAAGCATTGATTGTCCCGTCATCACTCTGTAACCCAATAGCCAACGCCAACAAATTATCTTCTTCTTTCTTCCCTTGTAGTTGAAGACCAGAAACCAAGGTACAAGGAAAGAAAAACTAAGAGAGACCTTGATATGTTCGATTCTTGATACTTCAAGCTCCTCTCCAATGGAAAAAAAGAAAGACTACAGTAATAAGGATGGGAAGAAGGTGATGGATCGGCTTTTGGATGGCTTCTCTCCAGTTTCTACACCTAGGATCTTTTGGAAATCTCGAAGGAGATCAGGTATTTGTTTCTTTTATTTGAATTTTCGTTTCTTTCTGTGTCTGTTTGCTTTTCCAAGAAAAAGAAATTATACTGGAGAAAAGAAAATGTTGAATTCAGAATGATTTTGCGATATTTTCTTGATACATGACCATATCCAACAAACCCACATCTGGGAATCTTATATAACTGAAGAATTTCCATTTTTATGGCATGGCGTTGAAAGATCTCTCTTAAAATTGGTCAATTCTACCATTTATTTGATTTTTTTTTAAGTACAATTGGTTCTTACTAGATTTGAACTCGAGACTGAAGTCGCAATTTCAGTAACACTAAGCTTACAATCTTTAATTAGCAGTGTCAAAAGCAAGATCCTTCAATTTGCTTAATTGCTTGGAATAATTTTCCAAGTTAATTCTGTCTCAACAAAGCGAGGGAAAGAGACAAACAGTAGCTTTGACATTTGGTTGGTTAGAGAGAGAACAGTATGATATGACTAGCTGGTAGCCTATTGATTTGCTGCTACGTTAATTTTAAGGTTAGGTTAGCTTACCATTATAATTATTACCATTATTATATGTCTTTTTCTTTTGTATATTTATCTGTATATTTTCTACTTTGCGTCTCTCTGCATCTGTTTGCAATTATTGAGCTTGGCAGTCTCATATTGTTCTGCCAAAATCTCTGCCCTGGTTTCATTTTCCTACATTTATCTACACAAATTTTCCTAATAGCTGTTATCCCTTTATAAGTTTTCAATAGTTAAAAATGTATTTAAAGTTTATTATTCTTATTTACTTAAGCTAGTAAGTTTCAGTTTAACTTTTCTTAATTTTTTCCAGACTGCCAAATGCAAGAGGGATTCTTTTAAAATTATTAGATAGAAGTCGGTCTATCTAAAACATACTCCCTATTGCACTCTGAATATGATCTCAAATGTTTTTACAAATAGCAAACAATTTACCAGTTAAGCTTGGTAGCATGTATTAGTCTACCATGTCTTGCAGGAGGAAACTTGTCATTGTGTTTATATATCAAGCAGGAAAAGTAGAAGAATCAAGAATATGTGAAGGAAAGCTAAGAATTGAATCAATGAATCTTCTGTTTTTTTGGAAGGATTAGGGGGAGAAAATGCAGAAGAGGTTGTGGTGGGGAGGGAGTATCCTTCATTTCAAATATGATTGGGCATAAACTACAGTTTTCTTGTCATTTTATTCATCCCATGTATTTGCATTTCTCCTTCTAGCTTGCAACCAGTAGTGCTGCTGAAAGCAGTATAGTATAAATGCCACCCATTACATTTCTTATGCTGTTGTGTTTGTAAATTTGCCATGTCTAAACTTGTTGGAAGTAGAATGGTAACTTGTTTCCAACAGCTAGCGGGAGGAGTTTAGACAAGGTAACAGACGATACTGCGAATGAAACTCCCAACAAACAGGAAGAATTTTCCAATGATGAAAAGATGCAGGAGGCCAATGCACTTACGGAACTTTCAGAGCGGCGAAAGGCTCTCTTTGAACCATTGGAACCTGTAACAAATATCAATGGAAAACGACCATCAGCTGAATCCCTTCTCCCTCCACCTGATTTCGACTCAACAAGCTATCCCAAGGGTTGGCTAATTGGAAAGAAGCGGAAGCTTGTTAATGTAGATGTTGTTGAAAGCATGAGGAGGATTGCTGTTCAGGAAATGAACAGAAAGGTATTAGTTCTATACACCTATCTCACACACGGATTGTAGGTTGCACATGCAGAATATATATACAATCAATGGATAATTTTTGCAGGACAGAGAAATCAATGGATTAAATGAGCAGTTGGAAGGGGATGCAAGGTGTCTAGAACACCTGCAACTCCAGCTTCTGCAAGAACGAAGTAAACGTGCCGAGGTAGAGAGAGAGAACACTATGCTGCAGGAGCAAATATCCATGCTGATGAACATGCTAGAGGAAAATGAACAAATGGGTGATGAAGGTGCCAGGGATGAAGACCCTGATGAACCTTAAACGGTAGCTTGATTTTCTGTTTTATTTTTTTGTAGGCTTGTTTGAAAAGTTAGAAGGAATCACACATGAATATAAATATATATGTCCTGATAGTTTGTTGGAGGTGGTATTGCTATTACTTTGCGCATGATTGATGTTGTTTATAATAGTCTCATATTTCGTAGGCGTATACACCGAAGTAATTTGTTCATCTGTTATTGCCTTGGCCAAGAATATTCAATATTTTTTCTTCTCAATTCATTGTTTATATTATATGTGAATTTTCTTTTCATGGCATTGCCATTTTTTCTCCTCCTTTTCGGGTCATGCATGCCGATATTTTTAGTTGTAAATATGGCAAATTTAAGTTGTTACTTCAAGTAAATTGTGACAAGCAATGTTACGCCAGCAGAAATCTCCAAATAACAGAACGATTGTGGCAAAAGCATTATAATTTGAGGGATTTGTCCTACATAAAATACACTACATTTAAAACTGAATGGACTAGAAAAGATTGTAATACACTCCAGACGCTAATAGGATTACAGCAGGCTGTACAGACAAAGGACTACCATGTTCCTGGAATAAACATGCGAGGATCCTTCATCAATATGATATTTCTAAATCCTTAAAGCTTCTACAATTTACAAAAAGTAAAGTGCAAACACAATAACCACATATCAAGGAGAGACTTCCTGCGCAAGATAGTTGAAATTGACGGCATACATCATTCTTTCCACTTCCTGATCTGAAGCTCCCTACATATTATGCAAAAATTGTGGGAGGGAAGCAATCCTTGGCAGATTAAGCAGTAGGTCCCCAACTGAATCCTTCCTTGACATGGTTGGTGCCTGCTTGCAGCTGGAAACACTATTGGACTGGTCGTCAGGCACTGGAAAACTCTCAACAAATTTATCCTGGCAGACTGTTGTGCTGATGGATTTAGTTTCACCTCTTCTCACTCTACTATCTACTTCAAGATCAATGCAACTTTTAGCCTGCAAATTCCGTGCTGATCCAGGATCTCTCTGCAGCAGACAGCAAAGAGAATTGACCCTTGACATGAGGCGCTGCTCGTCTGATGCTGATGTAAGTTGAGAGTCGCTAAGCAAATATTGAGTAATCTCCTCCAGAATGTCACTGTTCTTCAGGTCGCCATTTGAAATAGTAGGATTTCCAGATGTCATCTGTTCTGAGATGCATTGTCCAAGGTGGTTAACTAGGTCGCTCATTGACATGGATGGCTGAAGTCCAGGCACCTTAATTTGATCCCAATGGCTTGGTATTTGCCTTCCTCTTTTCAAACTCCTTATTTTTTCAGCTGCATCGTTATCCATCACTGCAAATAATAGATTAGTTAGACCAGCAAGGAGGTATGTACCACATACAAATAATTTCACTAGAAGAATAAGAACTATCTTCAAAAAAATTAGATGCATGTTGACTTGGAATAATATTACCATTGCAGGATACACATTAAAAATAGAGCTTTCTTACAGTCAACAAAGCCACAATCATTTTGGTAACCATAACCATGAATTTTTTACTGCATCACACAGTTGCAAGAATCAAATGAAAATCAGAGCAGAAGGCCACTTCAGTATGCAGGTTCATAGACATATTTTTGATGCACAAACATCAAATATACTCCCTTGCCATCATCCGGTTATGACTAAGTAGTAGAGTAGCTAGTGAGATGTTGACTGAAGGAATGAGCTCTGTGTGGTGTGTGTGACTTTCGGAGTTGGTGTGTTTTACAGGGAATAAGTCCATCAGTTGTAACTACCCTCCTCGGTCAGTTGTAACTGTAGAAAGCACTTAATAGGAACTCACCTGTAAAAAGGAAACTATCCAAGATCATAATGATTAAAGATGTCTCTTTCCTCTCTTCTACCATCTGGCTCTTCTCTATAATTCTCTCTCATTTCTCCAATTTCTATTTCTTTTCTAAACAAGTCCCTTTTTATTCCTTTCTCTGCCTAATTCTCTGTTTCGGAAGGCCGTACCAGATCATAACACATCCCTACACAGATGGTATGGCCTACTAACCTACTTGATCACATAACATGTTTGCTCTCCCATCCTGATAGACAATTCTTTGACTTGAATCAATTGTAAACAGATGCATGCTTAATGGAAGCTAGGCTTACTGAATGTTTCAACCGCATAGTTACATGCTTTCATTAGCATCATAATATTTCGTTTAGTTTCCAAATGATTCCTGGGAAAACCAGAGAGTTTTGCAAAGAGCATTTCACTAATTTGATAAATGGAATTACTCGACCTCAGGGAGAACTTCCAAGATATATCCAGTGCTCAAGGTTCTTGGAGCCATGCATAATAATGTCATATGAAGTTCCTACATTGTCCAGCATAAAATACCACTAACCCTCACAACCAAGTACTGATACAATCAAGCGGAGGAAAATTCTCTAATATGCACACTAAAGATAGATATAAGTCCAAGATCCAAAAATAAGTGCATTAAGGTGCTCCAAATGTTGATCAAACACCAGTCAGCAGAGTGCAATGTTTGATAAGTCAATCAATAACAAAATTTTTTGGTTTTCCCATTTATATAAATTAAAATTCACAAACCAAAAAAAGTTGAGGTAAACATCAATTCCATCTCAATGAATTAGAAGTCTACTTACTCAGCTAAACTATAAACCAACTAGAAAAGGTGTGGAAGGAAAAGAATAATGAGTTATTCATGAAAAATAAAAATAACAAGATTAGAAAATAACTGGGGCAGCTTCAATGCTATTCAGAACCTTTGTCAAAACAAGATTGCCAGTCTTAGCTGCAATTATCAAGTACTTTCAGATTTGTAGTATTACAGGCATGCATTCAGAAAATTTTCTATGAATTAAGCCACTAACAATGCCCAGAGTCTATTCTGAACTAATTTCCATTTTCTGATCAAGGTTGTGAGGTAACTCCCGTTTCCTGATTCTTACGATCATAGTTGTCACAAAGAATCAGTTAGAGGTAACTGTTGACTGTTCATTCAAATTACTAATGGACGCATCTGCCGCTGCCGGTAGTTGCAATAATATGCAAACAACAATTCAACAATATCGCTACAGAGAGTTCATGTCAAGGGTATGCAGATCAATGATTAGAGATGCAGCACTGATCTTAGAAGATTTAGTATCTAATTACCTACAGCAAGAGAGAGACCAATATATTTATTAATTATCACTATTTTCATCCATGTTTTCATTTTTAAGATCATATTTCTTCAGCAAAACGCGGTAGATAGCTTTCACTAATAAGAGATGGGTTTTACCTGTGCTAGGCGAAGAAGTTTCCTGAGAAGAACTTTCGGGAGTCCTGCCAATGAAAACTTGCTGCTCATCATTCAAGGAAGAAGAAAGGACTCCGGAAGGTGATGCTGCATCCCCTAAAGCAAACACAGCACGTGTCTCCTCAGCCTTTGAATCAAGCACCTCAGTCGTTTCATTCAAGTCACCAAATGTACAATGCCTTTGTTCGAAATATGGAGTTTCCAACAAAATTTCAGGTTGTTGACTTAGAAAGTTGAGACGAGGATCACACTGAATAAGTTTTTCGAAATGCTTGCTTAAGAACCCTTGTTGGCACTGCAGAAAATGACGCCTATGACAAAAGATACAACATCAACATATTGTTCAAATCGATACAACCATTAATATGGTATCTACTCTTACATGTGTCTCTTACACATCATAAAGCTTGATGAATCTTCCAACACTGAAGTACCAATTTACTTTGAATTAAGCCAAATGAAGCAGCGGGAAATGGCAACTAATGGACATGCCCCTGCTGGAGCAAAACAATACCGAAGCGTCCAACCCTCTAACAAAGCAAACGTTAAACGCATTCCCCCAATCCCAATCTCCCAAAGGAAGAAAACAGAGGGAAATTTGGCCTTAATAGTATAGCACTATCACTTCATTCCTCAAACCCGATCTCTAACGCAACGATGTGATAAAAGGAACAAATACGGCAACAAAGACTGATAATGCAAGCCATGTATACGCATAACAAACAAACAAATTTACCCTAAAATAATTAAAAGAAGCTCATCCAAATTAAGACTACCTGTGCATGCTGGCTTGTCCACCAGTAAAATCTGACGTTGCTTGCCACAAAGTATGCTTCCTAGGTTGTGGATTGGTCTCCCTAAAGAAAAGGGGCTGTCTAGCCAACTGCAACAAACAGAAACATCCCTCTATCACTAAAAAGATGGGTATGTTTGTGAGAGAGAAGATGGTGAAGAAGAAGAACAAGTACCACAACGTCCAAGGTTTCAGGTCCATCATCAGGGAAATTCGCCTTGATAGCCACAATATCCGACCACTGAATTTCGATCTTATTCTTAAGACCACCATCAAGCACTTCCCACACTAGCTTGTGCTTCGCAAAATAACATTTTGCCACCAAGTCCCCTTCATATCTCGACTTATACTGTACCACCCAAAATGAAAAACAGGAATTAAAAAATCCAATCAACATAAAAAAATAAAACCCAACTAAGTACAAACAATTATGCATAATTGAACTTACCTCCCAGCTCCCAACTTTCAGAAGCGAAGCAGGAAAATTAGAGGCTTTCAGCTTATCAGTAGCAGTACTACCAGTAGCCTTGTGATCTTTCTTCATATTATTTTGTTGAGAAAGCTTCATTTGTATTAAATCCAAAAGGGAAGGACTCTTTTTGAGACGCAATCCGAGCGGGCTAGGCTCGTCAAGTGGATTGCAAAGAGAAGCAACAGGAATCATCTGCCAAGAAATCAACATCCAGTACAATTAAACCACCTAACCAATCCAATCATTGAGTTGAAAGAAAAGAAAAGAAAACAGAAAATTGAAAGGAAAGAGAAGTGAAACCTGCAAAGACGAATCGAGTTTGGAGCGTTTGTGAATAGGACCGAGTTGATCCTCCAAAGACTCCTCAACTTCAACCTTCACTGAAGATTTCTTGGTACTCATTAGCTGAACCATTGTCAAGTTTGGGGTTTTTCAAGAATAGAACTCGGTGAGTTAACTCAGTCAAAATCCCCGATTTGAGAATCTGTGACAAATATCGCACTACTATATCCCTTTCTCTTTCTTCCACTCTCAGAGATTTCAATGGCTTCGAAGCTACTCTATTTCTTCCTTTTCATTTTCCTTATATTTTTATACAAAGCAAAGGCGGCTGTCACGTGAACGAAACGAATCGCCACGTGTTCATTACATCAGCCAGCGGGGACTGAGCTGAACAACGGAATTACTAAAACACCCTTGTAGATTGTGCTGCGCTGCGATTCGTTTTGATTAGGAATGATGACGTCAGCTAAATTGGAAGTTTTTGTTAAGTGGCGGAGTCTTGTGATACAACGTGTATTGGATAAAGTGTGGGACCCAGGTTCTTGGAAGTTCGCATTGGTTGTCATTGTCGGGATTTGGGTTTTGGCAAGTGGGAATGTGACGTGGTAGATTGCGGTGGTGGCGATGGACACGTATGTAATTTTATTTATTTAATGAAATAAAAATGGGATGCTAAAAAAAAAAAAAAAAAATTGGATGCTGTTTCGGATAATGATTCCAACTTGGATTTGGCCTCCTTTGTTGACCGTGCCCAAGACCAAGTAGACCACGTAGCAGGCACCGGCGCACCGCTAAATATCATAAATAATATTATGAAAATAATATAATAAATTTAAAAATAATATTAAATTTATTTCAAAATATATATATTATTAGATTTAATTTGTTTTCATAGTTTCTATATAGAGATAAAAATAATGAAAAATAATTATGGAAATGACATAATATTGTCTTTGCACTTTATAGTAATAATTTTTAGCATTTTCTGTTAAAAATTAATAAATAGACAAAAAATATATACTTTTTCTTTATTTGGCTTTATTATAGGCAGATTATTTATTTAATAATTAAGATAAAGTTTTAATAAATATAAATGCGTAAATTTCAATTTATTAAATTTTTACTAAATTTGTATTTATTTAAAATTATATATTAAATTTAAATTCAATTTATTTAAATTTTGTTAGAATTAAGTTCGGTCTGCATTTATTGAAATTGAAACTCATGAATTGATTTATTTAACTCAACTATTGAATTCATGGGCTTAATTCATATTCAATTCATTTACAAGATCACAAAGTCTCAACTTAAACTCGAATTAACAAACATAATTAGTCAAATTATTAAAAGAATTTTTTATAAATTTTATTAATTATTTATTTAGAACTCATTAATTGTAGGTCTAATAAATTAAAATAATTAAAATAACAATTACAATGGCATATTTAATTAAATTATAATAACTATAAATTATATTTTATATAGTTGTAATCGAATTGAATATTAATAAAATTAAATTCAATTTATTTATTCAATAAATTTAAAAATTAAGTTGGATCTAGATTCATTAAGCAAATGAGTTAAAAAAAAATAAAGTTTTTCAACTCATCTATATTCTTAGATTTTATATTAATATTTAATTTATTATTTTTAGTATTTGTTATTATTATTATTATTATTATTATTATTATTATTATTATTATTATTATTATTATTATTATTATTATTATTATTATTATTATTATTTTATCTATTAGCCATTATGATCTACTAAGAATCTCTTTTATCAAGAATAGTCCAGAAAAGAATGGGATATGATTAGAGTAACTATTTTCCTTCTTTTAAATGATGGGATGAACATGTTGTGGGGTTGACAAATCATATGGACACTTTATGCTATAACATATCTCTGCGTGGGATAACAACAAATGCATTAATAAAATTAAAATAAAAGAAAGAAAAATTAATTGGTTTAAATATTATCTACACATTTTTAATCTAGATATATAATTTAATAAGGGTAAAATTATTTGAATATTTACTGTACATATTAATTTTCTTTTACGAAACATCTAAATATGTCAAAAATTGTGTAGAAATTGTTTTCATGTGATTGAAGATTTGTTACTTACCTGTAAGTATACGAAATTGCACAAGTAATAAAGAGTAGGTAAAGTATCATTTTCACAAGATTAATTATTAAAATTTAAGTTAATTTTATTAATATTTAGATTATTAAATTAGATTAAATTCAAAAAATTAAAATTAAACTAAAAATAAAATTAACTAATATTAAAAATTAACTAATAAAAGTAGTGAAAATTTTGGGTTAAAAATCAACTAAAAAGTATCTAGGAATATTGATTTCACTTGATTTAATAATTAATTTTAATTAATTTTGTCACGACCCAACCTATGGGCCGGACCGGCACTAGGACCTGGGCTAGCCTAAAGCCCCCGAGGTCCGTAGTAAGCCTAACTATTCATTAACCCAACTCTAAGCTCATTTGGGCCCAATTTCAAGAATTCAACCGAACAGAGTCCGGCCACAAAATAGACATTTCAACGGGGAGTTTTTGACTCACCCGACCTGTAAACAAAATAAATACTCAATTGGGGAGCACAGCTTACCCTCCACATACTCATATCAACATAAAAATAAATGGGAGCTCAGCTCCCTCATCCAGTCCATCAAACATGCATGTGATAATAATTTTACAGGTCCAAAATAACAATTTATATTATAGACCCAAATCAATTAAATATTTCTAACACATGCGAAAATTCTAGAAGTTTGCAGAATTACACAAACATGAATAGACAACCTACGAGGAAGAAAAGCAGGTTAACCACAATAAAATCCTCCTGTAGCCAGAAAAAAATATTGAACAGGAGTGAGCGTTCGACTCAGAGAGTAAAATATCAATTTTAACTATAATCTCTATAACTATCTAAAACTAATGCACCCTGTAGAGTGAAATGCAGCATCAACAATATTTTCACATCATAGCAGCAAAAAGGTAATTTGGAGCACTCACACACCCAGTAATATCAATCATAATATATGGGAGCTGATCCCCTATGCAGCTCTCTTAAATCCAACCTGTGCCAGCGAAAAACTCAGCTCGGACTTCCACTTAATAACTAAATCGGGGTCCCAGCGAAGAACTCAAGCCATGTCTACCCTGAAGGACTGGGTCCCAGCGAAGATCTCAAGCCGTGTCTACCCGTCCTATCAATAGTCCACACCACATCACACGCACGCCAACGCACGCACACTGCTCCAAATTACCACAACAACATCCATGGCACTTCAACAGTTATGAATGCAACATAAAATGTGCCTAGAGTTTAACTACATAGATACATACATATAAGTGATGCATGGGCATGCTTAAACATATAATAATATCGAAATTACAATTAAAATTAATATTTTATTCACAGACTTGACAACGGTCACTGTGGCGGCTGGGCGGAGGAAGAAGGCTGTCCCGACTCACCTGATAATTACATTACAATTATTTAATACAATTGACTCAATACAAATCAAGAAAAGACCAAATACGTCCTAAGTCGTACCGAAAATCCGGCAGAGTCTCCCCTATACCTAGGACCTACCCAACCTGCAAAAGGGCTCAAAACACACTTCTATATTCGCAACTCATATATCCACAATTCAATCACATTGCACAGCCCCTCCTGGGCCCATCCAAACAGTCATTCATCACAATATATTATTGATCATTTTTGCAAAAACTGACCAAATAAGCTCTAAAAATTCTAAAACTTTGCCCCACGGTCCTTAGCAATATTACTAGGCTATTGCAAAAAGAATCATAATTTTCTAAGCTACCACGAATATTTTATGGATTTTTAATCCTATTTAAGCACTAGAAAATTACGAAAAAGCAAGGTTCGGGTTTACCTTTGCCGATTCTGACTCTGGGGTCGTGCTCGAAATATCTGACAATAGTGGGGTAGCGAAAACCTCGATTCAATTCGGAGACTTTTTCCGGTAGCCGGTCTGTCTGGCTGGAAATTCACAGATCCGGTCAACTGTCGAATTTCCGTGAAATGAAGATACCTACACGAAGCTCATAACACGGGGGTTAGTACATAAATTTTTCAGAATTTTCTAAGCTCATTAAATGCTCGGAAAAACACTGCGAAGTTCCGTGGGACCCACCGAAAAACGATGTCGGAAAAATTCGAAATTTATGTTGCCGCGAAGCTCTCGACGAGTGGAGCGCTCTGGTACTCTCGGTTTTCTCATGGGGTTCACGGTTTGCGAGAAATCTAGCCCAAAAGTCAAAATGGGCTAAAACTTCCCGGGCAAAAATTGGACAAACCGCTCGATGAATTTCAGTGTTCTTGGTGTCTATGGAAAGCTCTCGACGAGTAGATGGATTTAGACACAAGACCCGGTCCGACAGGCCGGATCGGCAATTTTGGCCGAAGACGACCATGGCGCTTGCACGCCGCGTCGCCGGCGCTGCTCGCTGCCGTGCAGCACGGTGGGTTGGGACGGTTGGGGATGGGCGCCGGCAAGCTGGGGTGCCAGGGGAGGCGGCGGCGCGGCAAGGGGAGGAGGGAGGAGAGAGAAAACGAGAGAGGAAGAGAGGAGGGTCGGGACACGCGGGGAGAAGAAGGAAAAAAAAGAAAAGGCCGATCCGATTCGATTGATCCGATCCGATCCGGTTCGACCGGTTCGATTCAGGATACAAAATTTTGAATTTTTACTCTGCCTTGGGACCGAAAACGAGGTCCAAAAATTTCGAAAAAATTCTAGAAAACTCAGAAAAATTTGTAGACTCCAAATATATTTTGTAACACCCCTATTGATATAGCCTGGTATATTTCACTGTTCCGATGACCGGTGTCGGTTCGGATAATTATTGGGATTAGGGCCACACTTAAGACAACTTGAGAAGCCATAAACACAAATAATTAGTAATGTTTAATTAGTTAACTATAAATAAGAAAAATAGAACATAAGAGGTTAAACGAGCCGAGAGTCACAAATGATGAGTGACTTCCTGAACGATCGCAAGTCGTTTTAAACTCAAATTTCGAACCGTAAAAAGTGACGCTGCGGTCCTTAGGACCCTTATGAACACAGTGGAAAAGAGAAAATCACGAAAAAGAACTGTTAAGTCAGTTAAATAATTAGGTCAGGGAGCCGGAAGAAATATTGGATTATTTACAAACTGGGATGAACCTGGGACGGGCAATTTGGTCAATTGACCCCGAGAGCTGACTCCTGACCTAACTGTCAAATAAAATCAGAGAAAGGAAAACTTCGGGATCGGGAATTAGATTAAAGAACTAATAGATAAATAAATAAAAAAAAGAAAAAGAAAAGAAAAGAAAAAGGCTAACTACATTACTTTATGACATCAAAATGATGTTATAATTGATTTTTAATTTCCTACCAAAGTTGACCAAGTTAAATATCCATTGAGTAAGACAAAAATAAAACAAAGAAAAAAAAAATTACCCTCATCTTCTCTCCCAACCCAAACCAGCCGAAATTCCCTTGCTTCCCCATGAGTGAAACCTCCATTGAAGCCATTAAAAGCTTCCTTTAAACCTTAAATCTTGCCATGAAATCTTTACCTCCTATAACTAAAACTTGTATTTGAACTTTGATAAGAAGATTGGGAGTAAATAAATCAAGCAAAGTTGAAGAATTGGATAGACAAATTCTGCTCACTTAAGGTAAGCTAATCCAACTCTTCTTTTTAGTATATATGATGGATTTAGGGTAGAAATGAATAAGATTATATGAAGAAATTGAAAAATATTGCATGATTAGGAAGAGAGGGAATTTCGGCCAGCATTGTGGAGAGTGTAATTTGCATGGCTTGATTGACTTGGATAAAAATATGAACCTTAATGAGTTAAGTGATGATAGTTAAAGGCATTGAAATGGTTAAATGCAAGAGTTAGTGAGATTAGGGTTTGAATGCTAGGGTTTGTGAACCAAATTTTGAAGAAATGATTAAATGATGACTTTGGTCTATTATGAGATAAAAAAATGTCAATAATGACCAAAAGAGATGTGTGGGAATTGTTGGAATGAGAACCAAATTCGTAGGTCCAATGGTCATGCTGCTGGCAGCATGACCAAACCCACTTTGAATGACCAAAACTCAAATTTTACAAGTATAATTGATATGCCACCAATTGGGGATGAAAATAGACATAAAATAGCATAATTTTCATTAAGGAACCATGGCCAAAAACTGACCAAAACTTAGTGAAACAATTGACTAAAGTGAAATGAGAGCAGGCTGCCACTGTACCAAACTGACCAAATGAACAGTAATCATAACTCGAGCTAGGTAGGTCAAATTGACCTAAAATTTTAACCGTAATTAGATAAGATATAGATCTAAAACTTTCATGAAGAACATCACCCCAAATTATGCCACTAACCTAGTCAGATTATTGAGCAAAGTTGACTTACCAAACCTGCAACTCTGCAGAATTACCATTGAGCAGTAATGTTTGAAGGGCTATAACTCTCTCTAGAAAACTCGGATTTAGGCGATTCTTGAACCGATGGAAACATAAGACATAGTAGAACATTTCATATGAAGAAAGTTAGACCAAATTATGGACTTAACTTGATCAAATTACTGAGCAAAGTTGGATCAAAAATCTGCCAGCACCAAAATTGCAGCATGAACAGTGCACGTGAACAGTAATTTTATTTTGGCCATAACTTGAGCTACAAAACTCCGATTGGGGTGATCCAAAAATGAGAATACACTTAAGACAATAAGGAACATTTTCTATGAAGGAAGTTTTGTCAAATTCCAACAGTAGATCGACCAATGGAACAGTGCAACTTCGGAGAACCAAAACCGAAAATTGGCAATTTTGCCAAAATGACCTAAGCTTTGAGAAAATGACCAAAACCAACAAGTTTAATGACCAAAATGTGGTATGTGGGTGAAGTTAGAGTTCCCATACCTAGTAAGCCTTAAAAAGTCAACTATTTGACTGGAATAGTGCAGTGAATAGTAACCCGAAACACAAAATTTCGAGAACGTCGAATTTAACACGTTAGAGCTAGGTAAATGTGGAGCTAAGTTTATTTTGGATTTATTTTAAGTTCTAGTACTGAAACATTGTAAAATTGCGTGTTTCAGTGGAAAAGAATACCGGGACAGAACCCGAGGAGTCGAGTCAAGGCCAACAGGCGACTCGTTTGAGGTTTGTGCACAACGTATACTTTTATAATCATCTTTTGCATATTGTTTTGAATAATGTGAAATATTGGATTATGGCATTCTTATGATGTTTGATTTAAATTGTGAAAGTTATTGTGTATATTGGAAATGACAATGTTTAGCAAATTTTTAAGATAAGTTTTGAAACCACAGTGTCATGACCATATATTTGAACACCTCACTAGCACGACTAGTGGGGGTAATTAGTTTCGAATTTTGATTCCTTCTCTGGAGAAGTGTTGAGGTGTGCCAGTAGAAGAGGATGTGAATGGATATCCATATATTTGAGCTAGCTAGCCTGTGATATGATTTCTCTTTAGCCTCTGGCTATTGAGATTCATGTGATTTCTCTTTAGCCTCTGGCTATTGAGATTCTATTTGTTTCGAATGGCATGATCTAGTTGTGGGTTTTGTGAAATGTGTTTTGATACTTTGAAATGAATTTGGTTTACATTTAAAATCTCACAATGCATGATTTGTACTTAATTTTCATGTTTAGCCAAATCTTTGAATAAATGTGCTTTAAGTTTTGCATAAAGATTATTTTAGTATATTGTGCACCACTGAGTCCTAGTACTCAGCGATAGCTTTTATTGCTGTCGCAGATACAGAGATTAGAGGAGCACAGATCGAGTCACGAGGTGTGTGGATTTATCAGCTTGAAGTCTTCGAGTATAATTTATACCCTAACTGTAAATACTCCTTTTGATGTATATATTGCACATGAATGTATGGGCATGTAAAAGTGGGTCTTGAGCAGTTTGTATAAAATTTGTATAAAGTTGTAATATATATATTGTGGTTTTGAAATTCTCTTAATGTAAATGTTGTAATAAGGTATCTAAATTGTTTTGTTTAAAATGAAATATGAATGATATTGATTGACAGTATTTTGAGAATTATTGAACTTGTGAATTTGAGAAATTGGTTAAGATTGAGTATGAATTTGAAGCAGTGGTTAGAAATTTATTGGAAGTGCTTTTATTTCAGGTATTTGAAGAACTGGTTTCTCAAAATACAGAGGGAACTCTGTCAAAATTTTTATAAAATTTGCGTAAAAATAAAATGGGCCAAAAATATTAACTAGTTTTAGTTTAACTACATGTTTTAAGTACTTATTAGAAATTGCTCACCACTTATCAAAAATAAGAAAATTGTTTTAAAATCCCTTGTAGGGTACTTAATGAATTATCGGTAGATGAAGTGCGGTAGTTCATTAGGTATTCTACGGGATCATGTGATGCCTTACAGAGGGGTAAGGTGTGACATATTTTTAGTTTTGCCACGTGGTCTTTAAATAAATTTTTAAAAATCATCAAAGTTTATATTTTTGAAAAATCGAACCCGATTTTTAAAATCCGAAAAATCTCAAATAATTTCTTAAAATTTAAATAAAATTAAAATATCAATAATACTCATAAAATAATAAATTTAAAATTTTTGGGGTGTTATATTCTTCCCCCCTTACAGAAAATTCGTCCTCGAATTTTATACAAGGCAGAATAAAGTACATGATTACACATTGAACAGATAAGGGTACTTGCTACGCATGTCCCATTCTGACTCCCAGGTGCACTCTTCCACTGACTGACTCCTCCACAAAACCTTAACCATAGGGATCTGTTTTGATCTCAGCTGTCTCACTTGGTAGTCCACTATGGCTACAGGTTGCTCCTCAAATGTCAAGTTCTCTTTTAGCTCTATTTCATCCAGCTGTAGTACATGAGAAGGATCTGGAATGTATTTCCTGAGCATAGAGATGTGAAACACAGGATGAACATGAGAAAGGTTGGGTGGTAGCTCCAACCGGTAGGCAACTGCTCCAACTCTATCAGTAACCTCAAAAGGTCCGATATACCGAGGTGCCAACTTGCCCTTCTTTTCAAATCTCATGACTCCTTTCATTGGAGAAACCTTCAGGAATACATAGTTGCCTACTGCAAACTCCACATCCCTCCGTCTGGGGTCTGCATAACTCTTCCGCCATCAAAGTCAAGCTTTCAATCGTTCCCTAATTAAAGGAAGTACCTCTGAAGTGTACTGCACTAGGTCTACATCATGCACCTTCGCTTCTCCCATTTCCGTCCAACATAGAGGAGACCTACACTTTCTTCCATATAGTGCCTCATAGGGTGCCATCCCTATGCTGGAATGATAACTGTTGTTGTAGGCAAACTCCACCAAAGCTAGTTGATCATCCCATTGACCTCCAAAATCCAAAACACTCATGCGAAGCATGTCTTCCAGTATTTGGATTGTCCTTTCGGACTGTCCGTCTGTCTGAGGGTGAAAAGCCGTACTAAAGTTCAACTGTGTGCCAAGTGCCTCCTGCAACTTTCTCCAAAACTGAGAAGTGAACTGGGGCCCTCTATCAGATATTATGGAAGTCGGAACTCCATGCAATATGACTATTTCTCGAATGTAGAGTCGGGCGTACTGTGCCACAGAATATGTAGTCTTCATAGGCAAGAAGTGTGCTGATTTGGTTAGACGGTCTACAATTATCCATATCGAATTATATCCTCGCGTGGTACGAGGCAACCCAGTCACAAAATCCATAGTAATCATTTCCCACTTCTATTCTGGGATAGGGAGCTCTTGCAGCTTCCCTGACGGTCTCTGATGTTCAAACTTCACCTTTTGACAAGTCAAGCACTTGGACACAAAGTCTGCTATGTCTCTCTTTATGCCATTCCACCAATAGCTATCCTTCACATCATGGTACATCTTGGTGGAGCCTGGGTGGACACTGTACAGTGTATAGTGTGCCTCTCGCATGATTTCATCTTTGAGATTGTCCACATTGGGCACACATATCCTAGAACCTTGCACTAAGGCGCCATCATTGGCAAATCCAAACTCACCACCTTCACCTTGCTGTACTCTTTCTATGATCTTCATCAATTGTTGGTCTCTGTGCTGGGAAACTCTAACTCTATCTCCCAAGTCTGGCCTCATTGAAAAATGAGCCAACAATACCCCCTCATCTGAAAGATCTAGGATTAAACTTTGATCCATCAACTCATGTATTTCGTGAATCAACGGTCTTTTCTCTGCTGAAATGTGCACCAAACTGATAGAAGATTTTCTACTCAGACCATCTGCTACTACATTGGCCTTCCCAGGGTAGTACTGGATAGTGCAATCATAGTCTTTCAAAAGCTCCATCCATCTCCTCTGTCTCAAGTTTAAATCCCTCTATTGGAAGATGTATTTCAAACTCTTGTGGTCGGTGTATATCTCGCACACTTCACCATACAGGTAGTGTCTCTAGATTTTTAGTGCAAAGATTACAGCTGCCATTTCCAAATCATGGGTGGGGTAGTTCTGCTCATGCCTCTTCAGCTGTCTTGAAGCATAAGCCACTACTTTTCCATTCTGCATCAAAACACATCCTAGGCCAACTCTGGAGGCGTCACAATACACGGTGTATCCTTCACCACTCATTGGTAGTGTCAACACGAGGTGTGGTTAGACACTCCTTAAGTGTCTGGAAACTCTTCTCACAGTCATCTGTCCAAATGAATGGAACATTCTTCCGTGTTAACTTAATTAGGGGAGCCGCTATCCTGGAAAAATCTTGCACAAATCTCCTATAGTAGCTACCACACCGTAAAACTTCGCACCTCGGATCGCTGTAGGCCTAAGCCGGGCCATTCTGACTTCAATTTTCTTGGGATCCACTTAAATACCTTCACTAGAAACCACGTGTCCCAAGAATGAGATGCTTTTTAGCCAAAATTCACATTTTGAAAATTTGGCATACAGCTGGTGCTCCCTCAAAGTCTGCAACACCATCCTCAAGTGCCACATGTGTTCCCCTCGGTCCGAGAGTATACCAAAATGTCATCTATAAATACGATGACAAAACGGTCTAAAAATGGCTTGAACACCCTATTCATCAAGTCCATGAAGGCTGCTGGTGCATTAGTGAGTCCAAAAGACATCACCAAGAACTCATAATGACCATATCTTGTCCTGAATGCCGTTTTGGACACATCCTCATTCCTGATTCTCAACTGATGGTAGCCTGATCGCAGGTCTATCTTGGAAAAGAATCTAGCCCCTTGGAGCTGATAAAACAAATTATCGATCCGAGGAAGTGGATACTTGTTCTTCACAGTCACCTTGTTTAGCTGTTTGTAGTCAATACACAACCTTAATGACCCATCTTTCTTTCTTACGAATAGAACAGGAGTGCCCCAAGGTGAAGTGCTCGGACGTATAAAACCCTTATCCAAAAGCTCATGTAGTTGCTCCTTTAGCTCTTTCAATTCTGCTGGTGCTATCCTGTAAGGTGGCATGGATATGGGATTTGTACCTTGAACAACATCAATGCAGAACTCTATTTCCCTTTCTGGTAGCAACCCTGGAAGCTCCTCAGGGAAGACATCCATAAATTCTCTGACAACATGAACATTTTTTATGTTGACACCTTCTACAGAGGTATCTCTTACCAATGCCAAATACCCTTGACATCCACACCTCAACATTTTTCTAGCACTAATTGCTGACACCAAATTATATGGAGCCACGCTCCTGTCACCATCAAAGCTAAACTCTTCCACACCAGGTATGTGGAAATGCACCTTTTTGTTCCTGCAGTCTAAAGTGGCATAATGAGTTGCCAACCAATCCATCCCCAAGATTACATCAAAATCTATTACTGGTAGAGGAACCAAGTCTGCTGGGAGGATCTTTCCATCCACTACTACTGGGCTACCCGGAAAAACCATATCTACATCTATGTTGTCACTAAGTGGGGTAGCTACCGATAAAGGGCATTCTAAAGTTGTAGGGTTCCTACCCAACCTCATGGCAAACACAGGGGAGACAAATGAGTGCGTAGCACCCGGATCTATTAAAACACGAGCCTCATAGGAACAGACCAGAAGAATACCTGCCACAACTGCATTTGAAGCCTGAGCATCCTGATGGGTCAGGGTGAAAACCCGAGCTTGACCCCTACCCTGAGTGGCAGAACCCTGATATTGACTTCTATCTCCCGACCGCCTCCAAATCCACGCCGCCTTGTCCTCACCACATGGCCATCAATCGATCGCCGCCATGCCGAAGCACCGGATACAACCGACGAGGAACATTTGCAATGAACCCTGTGACCCCATCTGGCTCATCAACACGGCATTCCCAGCAAAGTGACTCGTTGGCTACACTCAAGCATACTCCTGAACCCATCATACAAGGTCCTGAATGTCCCCTTCCACACTATGCACAAGGTGCCAAGGAGGATCCTGAACCAAACTCAGAACTGCTATACCCCGAACTGTGACCACTGCTGGATCCGTATCCTGGTCTGAACCCTCGGGATTTGTGTCTAAAACCACTCCTCTTATTCCTGCTTCTTCCTCTGTAAGTAGTTTGGCCACCACTATCCGTAGTACCCATGTGGGGAACACCTGAAGAACCCCCTGCTCTGTTTTTCTTTGCTCTTCTGCTGTCATCCACATCATATCTAATCTCTATCTGTCTGGCTCGATCAACTACCACATCAAAAGACTGATCAGACATCATGGCCAGGTTTGCATACCTCCTGTCCAACCCCTTTAGGAATCTCTTCACCTTCATATTTTCTGTAGATACTGCTGTAGGGGCATACCTGCTCAATTTCAGAAATTCTGTAGCATACTCATCTATAGACCTGCCATTCTATCTTAAGGCCTCAAAGGCCCACTGCTTTTGATCCCTGAAGCTTTCTAGCACAAACTGATTGATGAACAGTTCCACAAACTGAGTCTATGACAAACCCTCCATCCGAGGTAATATGTAGTCATTCATCCATTGTCTAGGCATAGGCCCCATGACATGCTGCATACACTCTATAAGTCTTCTATCAGTCAGCTGCAATTCTGTTCCTGCCTGTCTGTAGGAATCCAAAAACCGATATGCATCACCTGACACATCATAAGTACTAGGCACCAACTTCTTAAAATTGATTATCTGTTTGTAAGGTTCCCCTCTTGGTGCGATGGACTGCTGCTGCTGTGGAGGGTGGACCATATACTGCGCCATCATGTTGATGGTTCTCTGCAACCCAGCTAGAGTAGCTGCCATGGGGTCCATGGGACCCTGTGCCATAAATGACTGATCATGAACTGGTGGCAGCTACTCTTCTACTTGAGCAACTCTAGGCCTCCTACCCCGCCTCCTCAGGGCAGGCGCCTCATCCTGTGCTGACACCTCGTCAAGCACATCTGGTCTAGTGCAGTGGCAGCTCTCCTGCTTCTACGCATTTTCCTAAAATTCAGCAGCATTAGCCCACAAAATTCAAAACAGCACATTACATAGCTCTATAGACTCACGTTTACACACAATATATAAAGCAGAAACTAGAAGCAAAGATGACAATGCAAGACGAATGTGGACCCTATTTTCCGCATGTGACTCCTCGTAGACTCTTCCCAACACTTTAGACAAACAATCCCTAAGAATCTGGAGCCTAAGCTCTGATACCACATTTGTCACGACCCAACCTATGGGCCGGACCGACACTAGGACCTGGGCCAGCCTAAAGCCCCCGAGGCCCATAGTAAGCCTAACTATTCATTAACCCAACTCTAAGGCCCATTTGGGCCCAATTTCAAGAATTTAACCGGACACAAAATGGACCTTTCAACGGGGAGTTTTTGACTCACCCGACCATTAAACAAAATAAATACTCAATTGGGGAGCTCAGCTCACCCTCCACATACTCATATCAACATAAAAATAAATGGGAGCTCAGCTCCCTCATCCAGTCCATCAAACATGCATGTGATAATAATTTTACAGGTCCAAAATAACAATTTATATTACAGACCTAAATCAATTAAATATTTCTAACACATGCGGAAATTCTAGAAGTTTACAGAATTACACAAACATGAATAGACGACCTGCGAGGAAGAAAAGCAGGTTAACCACAATAAAATCCTCCCATAGCCTGTGTAACACCCCGTTTGCATAGCCTGGTATATTTCATTGTTCCGGTGACTAGTGTCGGTCCGGGCAATTAATGGGATTAGGGCCACACTTAAGATAATTTGAGAAGCCATAAACACAAATAATTAGTAATATTTAATTAGTTAACTATAAATAAGAAAAATAGAACATAAGAGGTTAAACGAGCCGAGAGTCACAGCGATTCGTCACCTCCTTGGGAACGACTGCGAAGTCATTTTAAACTCAAATTTCGAACCGTAAAAAGTGACGCTGCGGTCCTTAGGACCCTTATGAACACAGTGAAAAAGAGAAAATCACGAAAAAGAACTGTTAAGTTAGTCAAATAATTAGGTCAGGGAACCGAAAGAAATATTGGATTATTTGCAACCCGGGATGAACCGGCGAGGGGCAATTTGGTCAATTGAGCCTGAGAGCTTACTCCTGACCTAACTGTCAAATAAAATAGGAGAAAAGAAAATTTCAGAATAGAGAATTAAATTAAAGAACTAATAGAAAAAAATAAATAGAAAAAAAAAAAAAGAAAGAAGATGGAAAAGTCAAAGGTGATGATATCATGCATGATGTCATAAAGGCTTAATTAATTTATTTTATTAATTTGGGATTTTTGGTCTTCAAAAAGGGGATAAGACTAAAGAAAATAAAACAAAAAAAAAATTAGAAAAGTCTTCTTCTTCCTTCCCAAGTGTCGCCCCACCTTCTTTCATGAAGCCTCCATGAAAATCCCTCCTTTAAGCTTACTTTTAAGCTTGATTTTCTTCACCCAATCAACATAACTCCCCTAAAAACTTCATTAGCCCTTGCAATCTCAACCTAAGAACAAGAAAGAAAGAGGAAAGGAAGAGAGAAAGTGAAGAATTAGCATTTAAGTTAAGGTTAGTATGTTAAACTTTTTATTTCTTCACTTAAATGCATAATTAATGGTTGAAATGAACTTAGGATTAAGGAAATGAAATAAAAATATGGGGGAAGGACAAACTGAATTTTTGGCCAGCTTGAAGGGAGTATGAATTTAAAGGGTTTGAATGAGTATAAAAACCTTAATTAGTTGAATGATGATAGTTTAGAACTTTGAAATTGTTAATGGTAACAAAGTTGTGAGTTTAGGGTTTGAATGTTAGGGTTTGTGAATCAAATTATGGAGAAATGCATAAATGGCATGTTTGACCAATTGTGGACTGAAAAATGGTCAATAATGACCAAAGGAAATGTATGGGAATTGTTAGAATGGAAGACAAATTCGTAGGTCAATTGGTCATGCTGCTGGCAGCATGACCAAACCTACTTTGAAGGACCAAAACGGGAATTTTACAAGCCCAATTGATATGCCACCAATTGGGGATGAAAATAGACATAAAAGGGCACAATTTTCATTAAGGAACCATGCCCAAAAACTGACCAAAACTGGGTGAACCAATTGACCAAAGTGAAATGAGAGCAGGCTGCCACTGCACCAAACTGACCAAATGACAGTAACTGTTCATTTGGTCATAACTCGAGCTAGGAAGGTCAAATTGACCTGAAATTTTACCAGCACTTAGATAAGATATAGACCTAAAACTTTCATGAGGAACACCATCCCAAATTATGCCATTAACCTAGTCAAATTATTGAGCAAAGTGGAGTTACTGTACCTGCGATTCTGCAGAATTGCCATTGAGCAGTAAAGTTCCAATGGCTATAACTCTCTCTAGAAAACTCCGATTTAGGCGATTCTTGAACCGATGGAAACCTAAGACATAGTAGAACATTTCATATGAAGAAAGTTAGACCAAATTATGAACTTAACTTGATCAAATTACTGAACAAAATTGGACCAAAAATCTGCCAGAACCAAAATCTCAGCATGAACAGTGCACGTGAACAGTAATTGTATTTTGGCTATAACTTGAGCTACAAAACTCCGATTGTGGTGATCCAAAAATGAGAATACAATTAAAACAATAAGGAACATTTTCTATGAAGGGAGTTTTGCCAAATTCCAACAGTAAAAGGGCCAATGAAATAGTGCAACTTAGGACTCCAAAATCGAAAATTGGCAATTTTGCCTAAAAGACCTAAGTTTTGAGAAAATGACCAAAACCAACAAGTTTAGTGACCAAAATGTGGTATGTGGGTGAATTTGGAATTCCCATACCTATTAAGCCTTAAAAAATCAACAATTTGACTTGAATAGTGCAGTGAATAGTAACCCGAAACACAAAAATTTCGAGAACGTCGAATTTAACACGTTAGAACTAGGTAAATGTGAAGCTAAATTTATTTTGGATTTATGTTAAGTTGTAGTACTGAAACATTGTAAAATTGTGTGTTTCAGTTGAAAAGAATATCGGGAAGGAACCCGAGGAACCGAGTCGAGGCTAAGGGACGACTCGCTTGAGGTTTGTGCACAACATCTCCATGCTTTGAAATTCATTGATAAAGTGAACGAAATATGTATTTTACTTATGCTTTGGAATTGTTGAAAGTTTATTTGTGACATTATTTATGATGTTTTGATTTAAACTGTGAAAGTTATTGTGTATATTTGAAATGACAATGTTTAGCAAATTGTTAAGATAAGTTTTGAAACCACAGTGTCATAACCATATATTTGAACACCTCACTAGCATGACTAGTGGGGGTAATTAGTTTCAAATTTTGATTCCTTCTCTGGAGAAATGTTGAGGTGTGCCAGTAGAAGAGGATGTGAATGGATATCCATATATTTGAGCTAGCTAGCCTTGTGATGTGATTTCTCTTTAGCCTCTGGCTATTGCGATTCTATTTGTTTCGAATGGCATGATCTAACTGTGGGTTTTATGAAATGTGTTTTGATACTTCGAAATGAACGTGGTTTGCATTAAAATCTCATAATTCATGTTTTGTGTTTAATGCTCATGTTTAGTCAAATTTTTGAATAAATGTGATTTTATTTTTGCATAAAGATTATTTTAGTATGTTGTGCACCACTGAGTCCTAGTACTCAGCGATAGCTTTTATTGCTGTCGCAGATACAGAGACTAGAGGAGCAGCAGACTGAGCTGCTAAAGATTGAGGATCGTTCAGCCTAAAGTCTTCGGGTATAATTTATACCCTAATTGTAAATATTTCTTTTGATGTATATATTGCACATAAATGTATGGACATGTAAAAATGGGTCTTGAGCAGTTGTATAAAATTTGTATAAAGTTATAAAATATATTGTAGTTTGAAATTCTCTTAATATAAATTTTGTAATGATCTATTTAAATTGTTTTGTTTCTAATGAAATATGAATG